>NC_067292.1:20317311-20682106 GCF_020740795.1 Apus apus | reverse complement strand
TGGTCGGACTGCACGGCCAACTGGCGGGAGAAGTGGAGCAAGGTGCGAGCCGAGCGCAACCGGGCGCGCGAGGAGGTGCGGCAGCTGCGGCACCGCCTGGAGGCCCTGACCAAGGAGCTGGCCGGGCTGCGCCGGGACCGCGACCGGGACCGCGACCGGCCGGAGGAGCAGCCACCGCCCCACAGCCCGCCTGGTGCTCACCGGGCCGAGGGGGATGTCGACCCCGAGCGGGAGCCGGTGCGGGATGTGGGGGCCGAGGCTCCCCAAAGAGCCAAGGTGAGGGGCTGCCTGGGGTTCCACGAGGGGCTTCTCGCCCCCAGGGTGCTGTGAGGGGCTCCTCGCCCCCAGCAGCTGCCCCCAAACAGCCACTGCCTGTGGGTATCCATGGGGTCACTCCTTGCCTTGCAGAGGTGGGCAGAGCAGGGGTCTGATCCCACTCAGAGCAGCACGGGGGGGGACAGGTGCTCTCAGAGCTGTAGCAGGAGACAGACCCTACTTGGACGAGCATGGTGAGCTTGGACCCCACAGACCAGTGTCAGGGGGTCAGACCCCTCTTCAAGCAATAAGGCAGGGGGTCAGATGGAGCAGGATTTTGGACTTAGACCCCTCCCAGACCTGCATGAACAATGTCAGACCCCTCAAAGCAACCTCAAGGGTCAGACCCTTCTCAGAGTAGGGTCATGAGCTCAGACCCCTCTTGGAGCAGTGTAATGGGGTCAAAGCAGCCCCAGGGGTCAGACCTCTCCCAGGGGCAGCATGGGGGGCCCAGGACCCCCACAGCCCCAGCAGCAAGATTACCTTGGTGCTGGTTCTTGTCCCATTCCTGGGCCTTTTCCTTTGGAGGCATTAGACACCAATCAGTGTGCCAGAATAGGGGGTGGTGGCTTCAGTAGTGCTGGTGGCATCTCCCAGTGACAGCTCGAATGCCAGTGGGTGTGTGTTGAAGGGAGGAGGAATAAGAGGACACCAGAGCCACCCCAGCGGTGCTCCCAGCTCCTCCTCCCCCCCCCCCCCCCCCCGCTGCCATCAGCTCTGTCACAACGCAGAGGTCACTTCAGGTTGCCACACCAGTCCACCTGATGGCCTGGCTGCTGAGTGGCCAGTTCGACCCCAATTCAAACCTCCCCTGCAAGCTGCCTGCTCTGTGCCTGGGGGATGTCCCATCCCCAGAAAACCCCTTGCAGCTCATTTACTGTGGGCTTGTGGAGCCTGGAAAAGATCTCCCACATGGTGGTCACAGTCAGGCCAGTGTAGTGAATGGGGATTAGCTCATCCCAAATTCCCAGCGAGGCAGGGAGTTGGCAGTGGGATGTGGTGGGATATGGGAGCTCTCTGGGAGGACAAGTCTTCCATCTGCCTTGGAGGGGTCCCTGGGGACCAGAAGGTTTGGCTGGAGGGACACTCTTGGTTATGGGGTGAAGGCTGGTGGCCAGAGGGGGTGGGAAGCCAGGGAAGCCCCTCACCCCTGGGTGACTCGCTGTTCCCTGTGCTGGGCCATCCATGGTGCCACAGGAGCTGGAGCTGATGGAAAACATGTTGACAAGCAAGCAGGAGGAGAGCTGGGAGCAGCGGGGCCCCCGGGCCTCCCTCACCCGCCAGGAACGGAGCCGCCTGCTCTGGGAGGACGTCAGCATCATGGAGGAGGATGCCACCAAAGTCACTGCCCTGAAACTGAGGCTGGATGAGTCCCAAAAAGTGCTGCTCAAGGAGCGGGAGTGAGTGCTTGGGGTGTCATCCTCGTGGGGTGACAGCTGAGCCCAGTCCCCATCAGGGTGGGATGTCCCATGGAGTCCTGCCGGCTGTCTCCAGCATTGCGTCTCCCCAGGGACAAACTGGCACTCAGCAAGAGCATTGAGAAGCTGGAGGGTGAGCTCAACCAGTGGAAGATCAAGTACGAGGAGCTCAACAAGAACAAGCAGGAGGTGATGAAGCAGGTGAGCAAGGTGCCTGGGGATCAGGGGTGCCCCAGGGGGTGGCCTGTCCCCTGGCAGGTTGCATGTGGTTGGAGATGGTGACCCACAGCCATCTCCCTAGCTCTAAGGGCCTCATTAAGGATCTTAATTAGTGCTATTGAGCTAGTTGGTCCATCTGCAGAGGTTGGATGGATGGGTATAGGCAGCGGTTGGATGGTGCAGGGTGTGTGTTCTGCCCTCCTTGGGTGCTGTGTCCCCCTACAGCTCAACATCCTGAAGGAGATCCACCAGGACGAGCTGGGGCGCATCTCTGAGGACCTGGAGGACGAGCTGGGTGCTCGCTCCAGCATGGACAAGAAGCTGGCTGAGCTGCGTGCAGAGGTGAGGCCGAACCCCAGTGCAGGGGTGAAGGGAGTGGTGAGGGAGGTCCCTGCGGCCCCTTGACCACTGTGTGTCCTTGTCCCAGATGGAGCGGCTGCAGGCGGAGAACGCGGCTGAGTGGGGCCGGCGGGAGCGGCTGGAGACTGAGAAGCTCAACTTGGAGCGGGAGAACAAGAAGCTGCGGGCGCAGATCGAAGACCTGGAGGAGGTGCTGGCTCGCAAGCGGCGCCAGACAGCCAGTGCCCTGGACACCGACCTCAAAACCATCCAGGCTGAGCTCTTTGAGAAGAACAAGGTGTCATGGGGGTGCTCCTGTCCCTGACCATCCCCTTCCTGGGTGACCCTGTCACTTCAGTGGTGGTTCAGCATTTCCCAGGATCTCCTCAGGGCCAAACTGACACCATCACCTAAGAGATGATGGTGATCCCATCCTCACTCCCATCAGCTCCTCTGTCATGGGGTGGGGTGGCGGGAGAGGTCCCTGGGGAGTGAGAAGGGGGAACCCAGCAGTGGGGGGGCTGCCACCCACCCAGCCCCCTACCCTGTGCCCACTGCAGGAACTGGCTGACCTGAAGCACATCCACGCCAAGCTGAAGAAGCAGTACCAGGAGAAGATGGCTGAGCTGGCCCATGCCAACCGCCGCGTGGAGCAGCATGAGGGTGAGGTGAAGAAGCTGCGCCTGAGGGTGGAAGAGCTGAAGAAGGAGCTGGCCCAAGCCGAGGACGAGGTGGGGAAGCTCATGCTGTTGGAGGGGCCAGGCATGGGCAGCTCGGCTCCCTCCATGGCTGCTGATGGCCCCGTTCCACCCCACCCCATGCCACCCCATCCCATCCCACAGCTGGATGAGGCCCACAACCAGACACGGAAGCTGCAGCGGTCACTGGATGAGCAGACTGAGCAGAGTGAGAGCTTCCAGGTGCAGCTGGAGCATCTGCAGTCCCGGTAAGCAGGGAACCAGGGGGGGACCAGCAAGGACCCCAGGGTGGAATGGTGTTCTCCTTGCCACCAGCCCTCAACCAGCATCTCCCTGGTTGAATCCCAGGCTAAGCATGGCTTCCAACATCCTTGGAGGGTGTGCAGCCACCCTTGGAGCACCCTTCCTGCTGCGAGCTGGTTAGCATTCACCTCCCAGTTAAACCAGCATGAGGCTGCCCACAGACCAGTAACCTCCAGTTCCACCCCACTGGGGTTTTCCTTCACCATTACCCAGGGCCAGGGCAGGCTCCAAGCAGCCCACACTGATCTGGGGAGGTGGGAGGTGGGTTTTATTGCCCTGGAAAACTTTCCCTGGCTTCTCTTGGCCTCACCAGCAGTAAAGAGCTTAAATGGCTGCAGATCGATGCTGCGTCTACAGCAGGTGCTGGGGAGGTTGTGTTTATCATCCTCCTCTATTTTATTGGGACATCTTCATTAAATCATGGAGGAATAATGGAGGCTTCTTCTTCCCTCCCCTCCACCCTCCCCCTGCGCTTGGCCTTAAATAATTCATCCTTTCCAGTAAAACGCAGCAAACTGGTGGGATCTGACCAGGTCCCTTTTTTTGTTTCAAATTTGCTTCATAAATTTTCATGGATGAACTTTCAGAGGAAGGAGAGCCAGGAGCTAAACCCACCACGGGCTGCCAGGAATGGGGACTCCTGGGTTCTTTTGGAGGGAATCCCCATTTTAGGGGGATGATTCCCCTCTGCTCTGCACTCTGGCTGGGTCGAAGGTGCCCAGCATGGTTGTGTCTGGCACCAGGGGGTTATACCCAGTACCCCCCAGAGCATCATCCGGGGCTCCCTGGGAGCAGTGGGAGCCGCAGGAACAGGATCCCAGCGGGGTGCAGCCATGCTGGGGGGGTGCAGGAGGGCTGGGCTCTGGCACCCCCCAGAGCTGCCCTGCTGCCCCCCACCCCAGCAGCTCTCCCCCGCAGGCTGCGGCGGCAGCAGAGCGCCCCGCTCTTCGGCAAGATGCGCAGCACCCGCTTCGGCCCCGACGACACCGGGGACGGCACCAGCGACCCCGACGAGGACGAGGACCTGCAGATCCAGGTGTCCTAGAGCCCACAGTGCCACCGCCACGGGGACCCCCCGTGGTGTTCCTGCCCATAAGTGCCTGTCTCTGTGGGGCCTGGCTTCTATCTACATGAGGGGAAAACCAAGGCACAGAGCGCCAGGGAGGAATTTGCCTGGGAGTGTTCCAAGCCCACTGCCTCTTGGACAGCATCTGATGCCCCTTGGCCACCAGCGTTTCCTAGGACACAGATATGGCCACCAAAGCCATCACAGAGCAGCCCACTAGGAGGAAGCACAGGGCAGAGAAGGGCATCAAGCCCTGCCACCAGCCCTGCCCTCCTGCCCACATTTTTATATATATTATATATATGTATGTATTTCTATATGATTTTTTTTATTATAAATACAGAGCCCAGAGGGGCCCAGGCTCGGGTGGTGGCTTGGGCTCTGCTCTGTCCCCACACAGGAGGTGTGGGACAGCACTGGGGAGTCACAGTAGGCTGGACATGGAGCTGCTGATGTCACCCCATTGCTATCGCTGTCCTGTGCCTGGGGACAGGGCAGTTCCTGGGTACAGCCTGTCCCTGTGCCTGGGTGGCAGAGGCTGTGGGGTAGCTCTTGGTCTGCGGCTGTGGTGGTACAGCTGGGCAGCCAGGGGGGTACACCCATGGGTGCTATCCTGGGGGTGCATGGTGCTCACCCTTGGTGGAGGGTGCTCTCACTGGGTGGAAGGTGCTCACCCATGGGTGCAGGGTGCTCACCCGTGGGTGTGGGGTTCTCACCTGTAGGGGCAGGGTGCTATTTCAGGGGTGCAGGGTGCTCACCCATGGGTGTGGGGTTCTCACCCATAGGGGCAGGGTGCTATTTCAGGGGTGCAGGGTGCTCACCCATGGGCGTGGGGTTCTCACCCATAGGGGCAGAGTGCTATCCCAGGGGTGCAGGGTTCTCACCCGTGGGTCCAGGGTGCTCACCCTGGGTGGAGAGTGCTATTTCAGGGGTGCAGAATGCTCACCCGGGGGGTGCTGACCCCCCCCAGCCATGCCCTCAGCAGATGGGTGCCTCCTGGGGCACTGGAGCCTCAGACACAACCTCATTAACAATTAATCCCGCAGAGCTGATGGCCTCACTCAGTGCTGTGGGAGGGCTGGGCAGGGGGGGTTAATGCCCTTTTATTTGCAGTGATTCTTCATTACTTTATGGCCCCACTGATGAGGCTGCAGGGGTGGAGGTGCCTGCAGACGGCATCGGTGGGGGCCGGAGTTTTGGGGGTCACACAAGGTGGGGGACAGGGACGAGGAGATGGCCGCCTGAGCCTAGCGACAGCCGGCAGCTCGGCGAGAGGTACTCGCTGCGGGGCGTTCACTCTGAAGCCTAATGATGTGCAGGCAGGAAACCTCTTCCCGGGCCGCCGCTTGAAGCTCTGGCTGGAATGGGCCGGACGAGGCCGGGCCCGGAGGGCCGGGGAAGGCAGCCTGGGGTGGGGTTACCGGGACTGGGGGCGGGGCCTGGAGGGGCGGGGCCGGGGCGGGGTTGTTGGGCTCCGGGGCGGGCAGAGCTGCGCAGCCGGGCGCCGGAGCCGCCCGAGCCGCCGCCAGCAGCGGGGGGGTCCGGTAAGGGCGTCAAGGGGCTTGACAAGTGTCGGGGGGGCCCGGGCGGGGCGTGACAGCGCAGGGTGGGACCATGGCGGGGGGAGCAGGGGAGACCTGGGAGTGATGGAGGCGTCAGGGGTGCCCGGGATGGGGGGGGGCCGAGGTGACATCGGGTGGGGAGAAGGAGAGGGGGGCCACGGGACGGGGCTGGAGGTAACCCCCAGCGTCTCTGAACTCCCCCATGGGGTGGGGGGGGGGCGTGGGGGGAGAGTTCCCACTCAGGCGAGTGCTGGCCCCGGTCCCCAGGGTGTTGTCCCAGCCCCGGTCACCTCCACGGGCCACCTCAGAGTATCCCGGGTGCTTCTGGGGACACAAGCCACCATCCCGGTGGCACCCAGACAGGCCGTGGCAGTGGTCACATCCCCGGAGATGGCCCCATCCTTCCCTAGGTGATTTTTCCAGCTGGAAAAGGAACCTGGTTCCCACTTGGTCCAAACGCCCGGGGCTGGGGTGATCCCGTCGCATAGGGGGACCAGGCTAAGCGTGGCCGAGCTCACAGTGGGGCTGGAGGGAGGGTGAGTTGTGCCGGGGCAAGTGCCACAGCCAAAAAAAACCCCACGGCAGAGCTGGGCTGGCCGGGCAGGAGGTTGTTAACACTGAAGCCGACTGATGGCCAGTGGCCGGGGCTGTGTAGTTGCTCGAGGGAGCAGGCTGGGAAAAGGAAGGGCAGGGCTGACGACCACTGCCGCGCTGGCAGGGGTTAACACCGGACTGTTCCACTCGGGTGGTTCAGGCAGCAAAGGGAGGAGGAAGAGGAGGAGGAAGATGTCACCCGTCGATCTGTCATTTCTCTCTCCCAGTCAGGATGGGGGACACCACTAGCACCAAACTGGGCCAGTGGTGAGGAGGGGGGTCCGAGGGAAGAGGATGGAGAGGGTGGGGTGAAGGTGAAGGCAAGCCCTCCCCAAATAGCCTCCACCCGTTCGGGCTATCGCCATGGCGACAAATTTTAACGACATCATCAAGCAAGGCTACGTGAGGATGAAGAGCAAGAAGCTGGGGGTGAGTGGGAGGTCTGGGCGATTGGGGGGGGACGTGCATGGATGTGGGGGCCCAAAGAGTCCAGCCACGTTGCCTCTCGCGGCATCTGCCCGCCTGCTTTTGGGTCAAATAAGTGACATTTTGGTGGCTGTGGTGGCATGGGGGGCGGCACTTGTTGGTACCCAAATCACCTCACAGCTCCAGGGGGCCTGATCCTGCACCAGGTGACATCTCCACACTGGACACGGGTCACCGTGGGGATTTGGGGGGTGTTCCTGTGCCTCCCTCCCAGTGCTTCAGTTTCTCTCCACACCCAGTTTTGGCACAGGGGGTGCTCAAGCTGGGGGCGGGGGGTGTTGCTGGGTGCAAATTAGGGTGATGCAGCACCAGGACCCATAGGTGGGGGGCCAGGGAGGGCTGGTTGCTCACCTCCATCGCTCGGAGCCGGCAGCGAGGAGCATGCTGGGTAATTTCACGCTAATTAGGGAGAACAAAGAGGGAGCGGGCTCGAGGGGGGGGACATGCTTGGAGCAACGGGTCTGCCACCCCCGGTGGCTGGGGCTGCAGGAGAGGGGACACCGGAACGGGGATGCCCTCGGGAGCTTTGCCAATGCTCGTTAATTAAGGTCTGTAATTAGTGCTGGCAGGGGTGGGGGATGATGGCAGCCCATCCTCAGCATCCCCTGGGTCAGCAGGACCTGGCACAGGGGTCATGGGACAGGCTGGGGACAGGGACCCCCCCACCCTGGCAGCCCCCTACTCTCTGTCTCACAGATCTACCGGCGCTGCTGGCTGGTTTTCCGGAAATCCTCCAGCAAGGGGCCCCAGCGCCTGGAGAAGTACCCGGACGAGAAGTCGGCGTGTCTGCGCGGGTGCCCCAAGGTGGGGGCGGCGCTGCAGGGGTGCGGGGAGGCTCCCCCCGCCTGGCCGGGCTTCCCTCTCCTAAATGTGCTGGGCTGGAGCTGGGCAGCTGTAGCCCTGTGTGCTCCAGAGGGGTGCAGCTGGGGCTGGGTGCTGCAGGAACAAGTCTGGGTGCAGGTGGGGAGGGGGTCTGGGTGCTGCAGGGGACGAGGTTCAGGTGCAGTGGGGCTGGTTTTGGGTGCAGCCCCCCGTGACACCCCCTCCCCTCCCACCTCCACCACAGGTGACTGAGATCAGCAATGTCAAGTGTGTCACCCGGCTGCCCAAGGAGACCAAGCGACAGGCCGTGGCCATCGTTTTCACCGACGACTCCGCCCGCACGTTCACCTGCGACTCAGGTACAGGGCACAGCCAGGGGGAGCTGGGCTGGGGGTGCCAGGGTGGGGAGACCCCCTCTTTTGGCCGGGGTCACCCAGAGGCTGCTGTGGTGCCTTGCAGAGCTGGAGGCAGAGGAGTGGTACAAGACGCTGTCGCTGGAGTGCCTGGGCGCCCGCCCCACTGACGTGGGCCTGGGAGAGCCCGACCTGCTGGCGCCCGGCGTGCAGAGTGAGCAGACAGGTGAGCCAGCGGGGCGCTCGCTCGGGGCTCAGCCTCCTTACGCCCCCCTGAATTATTGCATTTTATAATTATTTTTCCCCCTTTACAGACCAGTTTAACGTGTTCCTCCTCCCCTGCCCCAACCTGGACGTTTACGGCGAGTGCAAGCTGCAGATCACCCATGAAAACATCTACCTCTGGGACACGCGCAACCCGCGGGTGAAGCTGCTCTCCTGGCCCCTCTGCTCCCTGCGCCGCTACGGGCGCGACGCCACACGCTTCACCTTCGAGGCTGGACGGTGAGATGTCACCCTGGCTGGGACAGGGACCTACTGCTGGGTACCTTCCTTCTGCTGGGCATCACCCCAGGGCGGGCCTGACACTGAGGTAATGGCCACAGCCCGCACAGGGTGTCCCACAGCTGGGGAGGTTTGGGGCTGGAGCTGGTCCCAACTCAGCACCCCACAGGGGACTTGGGGACAGCACTTAAACTGTGGGAAGCTGGGCCAGCTGCCATGTGTGTGTGGGGTATTTTTATCCTCCCTCAGCTTGGGGACGCTGGTGATGTCCTGTGCTCTATCCCCTGCAGGATGTGTGATGCAGGGGAGGGTCTCTACACCTTCCAGACGCAGGAAGGGGAGCAGATCTACCAGCGCGTGCACAGCGCCACGTTGGCCATTGCTGAGCAGCACAAGAGGGTCCTGCTGGAGATGGAGAAGAACGTTAGGGTGAGTTCCAGCCCAGCCTGGTGACATGGCTGGAGGGGCGGCTCAGGGCCTACTGTGTCACCTTCACCCCCTTCTTGTCCTCCACAGCTGTTGAACAAGGGCACCGAGCACTTCTCCTACCCTTGCACCCCCACCACCATGCTGCCCCGCAGCGCCTACTGGCACCACATCACCGGCTCCCAGAACATGGCCGAGTCCTCCAGCTACTCCGGTGGGTGTCCCTGTCCCCCACAGAGTGGCCCCTGGGGTGTCATCCCCCCCCACGAGCCCACCCTCTGCTTTGTCCCTAGGGGAGGCGTATGCAGGCGCCCAGGCCAGTTCAGATACCGACCTCCTCAACAGGTTCATCTTGCTGAAGCCAAAGTCCTCCAAAAGCGACAAGCCTGAGAGCAGGGAGCCCACAGTGTCCCCGTGAGCCAGCAAGATGGGAACTGTGGCAGGGGTCCCCATTTTCATCCCCTTGGTGGGGCAAGGACACAGGCAGATGCCCCTCAAAATCCCCAGGGAGACGGGGCTGTGGCATCCCCTGTGCTCAGGGGAGCAGGCACTAGGCTCGTGCCCTGGCCCCACATCCTGGGAGCTGCCCGCTGGTGCCACCTCCACTGACCTGAATTATTATCTTGAATATCCGTATTGTAACAGATTTTTCCCTTCTCCCAAGAACCCAAACCTCGTGGCTGCTGAAGATCCCTCACGCAGAGACACTCAAGAGCTTTTTTAATCTCGGGGGATCCAGCAGGGAGGTGAAGAAAGGGTTGTGTCATGAAATTGGGGGTGTTTTGTGGGGCAGGGAGGCTGGAGCATCACCCTGCAGGGAACAAAGCAGCACTGGGGGAGGTGGCTGTGCCAGGCTGAAGGCATCGGAACCCAGCATGTCACCTCCCATGAGGAGCAGGGTGCTCCTGGGGACACCCTGCCACCCCCAAGCTGACTTTTGCACTCAAAGCTATTTGAACACTCGCTGTAGAACTGAGGTGCCTCAGGAGAAACTGGTTTTCCTTCTGGGGGTGGGGAGTCTGCTGGGACAAGGAGCCAGTCAGAGCTGAGCTCCCTGCCCTGCCATGGCCGTCCAGGGCTGCCCCCACCCCAGCACCCCTTGTTCTTCCACCCACAGCCCTCCCAGTTTATCTGCTGCTGGGCAACCCAGGGACTGGTTTTGGCCAGTAATGGCTGTCCCTCGAGAGGCAGCTTTGCAGATGTGAACTGTCCCTGCAGAGGAGCACGAGCCCATGGGGGAAGAGCCCGTTTCTCCAGGCGTTCCCATCGTCCCCGCTCCCTCCTCTTCCTCTGCTGCAGCCGGGCAAGAGCCCTCGCCTGGGGGAGGTAGCTGGGCTGAACTCTAAAGCAATTGATTTTTTCTAGTTCTCCTATATATTGACCTCCTTTAGAAGGGCTATCTTTTTATTGCTGTGCAAACCTTGGTGTTTCTTTGGAGTCCTTTCTGGCTGGGTTGGGCAGTGGTTTTTATTTCCACCCTTAAAGCTCCAGGTCAGTGATTTTGGGGACAGGGAGTGCCGTGATGTGGGAACCCGTGGTCTGTAAATAATGTTGTCTTGGGTCTGTGTGTGGCTTGTGGCCGAGGCCAGGGAGCTCCGGGGGGTGGGGGGGTGGGGAAGGGCTGCTCCCTGCAGCATGGCCGGGCACAGAGGGGCTTGCTGGCGCCCCAGGGCTGCGCGGCAGCACATCCTCCCCTGGGTGAGAGGTGTAACCTGCTCTCTTTTCCTAGCTACACACCTCATCTGGAAAAGATTGAACATCTGTTACCAAAAATGTTTGGGTTTTCTTTTCTTTTTAAGGAGTTGCTTAATGAATAAACAACCCTTAGCCACCCTTCCTGTTTGTCTGTTCCATCCAAAGGCGCTCGGGAAGCGCGAGTGGGAGCAGCGCCTGCCAGGGAGAAAAATGCTGATGGGGAGAGATTTCCCGAGCCTCCAGCCCTGCTTGGCTCAAGGCTTTGTTCTGCCTCCAGCCACAGCCAGGCCACTTCAAGTGAAGCCCTAACTGCTGGGGAGGAGAAAAAAGGGCAGAGGGAGTTGCCACCCTCCATCCAGCAACCCCAAGTGAAGCAGAAAGCCAACACCTCAATCTCACCCCACAGCTCCAGAAGGTGCCAGGGCAGCGGTGGCTCCAAATCCCCAGGCAAAGGCGTTCCCAGCCATTGCATCTCACAGCTCTTCCAGAGCAGGGCCAGCTCAGTTACCCACACCACGACTGTGGCAGAGCTCTGACCTAAAGGCAAAACAGCTATGCCAGCACTCCCTCAGGACTAGGACAGCTCTGGGGAGCTGTGCCCCAGCCAGGGGTGCCGTGGCAGGAACATGAGAGCTGCTGCTGAGCCTGGCCCTGCCCTGGAAGGCAGAGCTCGCTCCAGCTGCTCCTTCTGGCTCAGCTCCCCATGCTGCTCCCATGCCCCACGACTACTCTGGGATGAGCACAGTGCCACATCCCTCTTCCCCTCCTGTCAGGAAGGGACAGGTCCCTCTAGGACCATCACAAAGAAGCTCATCCCAAGTCCTGCTGGGTGCTGTCAAAGAGGAGAAGGGATGAACTGGGCAGCTGTTGTGCCAGGGGGTGTTCCTGACAAGATTCCTGCTCTCCAGCTCCTACCGTCAGGATTGTGGGTACACTCTGCTCCTTTGCAGCACCTCGCTTACCAGCCCAGCCTCAAACACCTGCCTGAAATGCAGCCCTGGCTGGATCAGAGGGGCTCCCTACCCCAGGGGGTCTGTCTCCTCAGGAGATGGTGCCAAGAGCAGCCAGCAGCAGCACAGAGCAACGCTCCCTTCAGAGTGATCTCATGGACTTCATGTCTAAATGGAAAGAGGTACCTGATGTGACATCTCCTGCAGTCCCAGATGAGCTCTCAGAGATGACAGCACATGGGGGGGGGAAGGCTTTATTCAGCACAGTATGGAAGGGACATGCAAATAAGGTAGGGTTGTGTAACCAGGGTATGTGCTTCTGAATCCCATGGCCGGAATCCAAAACTCTGGCCTAAAACTCTAGGATCACTTAGGGACAAAGCTTGTCCCAGCAAAGCTGCTACCATTTTCCTTCCTGCTTTACCCCACACATCCTGACAGCTTTCCCTGGGAAGGACAGCCAGGGAAGAGAGGTCACCAGCCAGAAGGGGGAGGAACCTGGTGCACTGCTCATGCCTTCTTGCAAGGGGCCATCTCAGTTTATGGTGAGGACATCGCTCTGAATCTCATGGCTCAGCTGGGTCTGGAGGTCGCTCAGCTTCTTCTTCAGGCCAGACAGGGCAGAGAGAACGATGGTCTCAGGGCGCAGAGAACCACAGGACTCCACGTTGTAATAAAACCTGTGGTCACAAGTCAGGGGGAAAGTCACCACCAGCCCTGTGAGGAGGTGCCAAAGCAAAGAGGACCCACAGAGCAGGTCCAGCTGTCCTGACCCAGCACTGGGAGCTCTGCTGAGGATCCCAAGCACCAGCATCATCTCCCTCCCATGGGGAACAGCCAGCACTGCCCCTGGACAACCCTCACAGCAACACTGGGGCTCCACAGGCTGCACAAGTGCTTTGGAGTGCCCTCTGTTCAGGGCTGGGACTTGTGGACCAGCCCAGAGCCCTGTCCTGGGGCAGGGGAGGGCACTTCTGCAGTGAAACAACCCCAGTGAGGGGCACCACCAGCAACCAGAGTACCAGAGCCTCACATGGGCCAATAGATCCCACGGCGTTCCCCCCACAAGCCTGGCACTTCACCGAGTGCTGCACTGCCCTGCTTGACAACACAAACTCAGGAGACCTGTCTAGGATCTCCTGGAGTGGAAAACTGCCAGGCCTGGGCAGTTCTGGAGCACCCAACACAAGAAGGACATGGAGCTGTTGGAGCGGGTCCAGAGGAGCCCGTGGAGATGATCCAAGAGCTGGTGGAGCTCTGCTCTGGAGACAGGCTGAGAGTTGGGGTGTTCAGCCTGGAGAAGAGAAGGCTCCAGGGAGACCTTAGAGCACCTTCCAGTGCCTGAAGGGGCTCCAGGAAAGCTGGGGAGGGACTTTGGGCAAGGGCAGAGAGTGACAGCATGAGGGGGAATGGTTTCAAGCTGAAAGAGGGGAAATTTAGATGAGATATGAGGAGGAAACTCTTTCCTGTGAGGGTGGTGAGAGCCTGGCCCAGGTTGCCCAGGGAAGCTGTGGCTGCCCCATCCCTGGCAGTGTTGAAGGGCAGGTTGGATGGGGCTTGGAGCAACCTGGGCTAGTGGGAGGTGTCCCTGCCCATGCAGGGTGTTGGAACTAGATGGTCTTTAAGGTCTCTTCCAATCCAAACCATTCTGTGATTCTATGATATCCCCAGTAAACTCCAGGTTCTGCCCTGCTTTTCAGGGAACAGCAGCTCCCTGGGCTGGCAAACTTCAGCATCCAGCTTCCTACCTCTCCGGCTTCCCATTGGGGTCATAGGGAGCCTGGGCATCTTCCTCGTCGATCTCCGAGTACTCGCTCTTGGGCCTGGAATCAAAGAGCAGGGGAGGTCAG
Organism: Apus apus; assembly: GCF_020740795.1. Lineage (NCBI taxonomy): Eukaryota > Metazoa > Chordata > Aves > Apodiformes > Apodidae > Apus > Apus apus. Next base: position 20,668,506 of record NC_067292.1, on the reverse strand, counting down.
CAAGGAGCTCCTGCTCTGGCCGGTCTCCCAGAGGAAGCTCTGGGGCTGGTGACCCACAGGCAACGTAGGAGCCATCAGACATCAAGTCACAGAAGACAGCTCAGCCCACGTTGCCCTGTCCATCTCCTCATTAAGGCCTCACAGTCACCCAGCAGCCCTGGGGGAAGCAGCCCAGCCCCTCTGCTGAAATGCAGAGAACCCCGTGCATGGCCCTGGGGCTCCACCCACCCACACCAGCACCCTCTGGCCATTTGTCACCGGGATGTTGATGCCTGATGACTGTGTTTATGGAGCCTGGATGCTGCTTATCAAGCAATGGACCTTATTTCTTTTTCTACTCTGCTCCAGGTCAGGAAACACAGGAGCACTCCAGCACTGTCTGTGCAGCACAGCCGAAAGGGAAGGCTTGGTCAGCCTGTGCCCAGCAGGAACACATCTCGGGTACTTTCAGGCCCCAGCTGCACTAGTGAGCCCCATCCTGCAGCTCTGCTCCTTGACACACGTCACTGCCAAAACCACTGTGATCCCTGTCCCTCAGGTCCCAGCCCTGCATCCCTGGGCACACGGAGCATCACACCGGAGAGAGACTGTTGGGAAGCACTTAATCCATGCCAAGAAACTCAAATCCTTCAGCTGTCTGAGAAGCAAGCAGGGAAAATTCTGTGCCCATCAAGGTCTCCTGCTGACCTTTCCCCCCCCAGCAATGCCAGCACAGGCTGATCCCAGGACCTTGTAATCAGCTGCCTCAAATAAAACCACACTTTCCAAACAAATCCTGTCTGTACCACGCCAAGGAGAGAGAGATAAAGCATTAAGGGAGCTGGATCTTCTCCTTACTTGCAAAACCACCCATGACCAGAAACAGGGTAGAGGTTTCCACCACCACAGCTGTTGCGAGAGCCCAGCTGCGTGTCAGGGGTGCTGCCCAGAGCCTCAAACAGCATGTGAAACCAGACCATCACCAAGGGCTGCCCCTGGACAGCAGGGCCTTCGCCTCTGCTCATCTTCCAGATTAACCTGGGAAGACAGATGTACCATCAGGGAACAGGCAGTGACCACAGCAATCTTTCTTCTGGGATTCTTCAACATTGACTTATATTTTGTCCAGAACTTCTCAAAAACTGCTTCCAGGCACCCAGCTTGTTGTACAACACACCAGGTGCCTGACTCTGTCACAGAACCCAAGAACCCACATTAGCAGCTGCCTCAGGTGCCCCAGCCTGGGAAGTGCTGAGTTCTCAGCCAGGCAGCCGGGGCTGCTCTCCAACACACCCACATCTCCAAAAGCCCAGACTCCCAAAAATTCACACCAGGGCATTCCCTGTCCAAAAAAAAAGAGCTCAGCTCAGCATCTGTTTGTCCCACAGCATCCCAAAACATGCCTGTCACTCCATCAGTGCCAGAGACTTCACTATCCAGCATGACAGAAATGAAAACAGAAAATTTTTAAGGTACTAAAACAAAGCTCAAAATTATTTCAAATCCTGCTGTGAAATTCCACACCACAGAGACACCCCTGCTTCTTAAGCATCCAATCTGTCAGCCAGTCAACTGATCTTTGGGGCAATATTCTTGCCACAAATCATTTGGAAACTTCAAAACTATCCAGTCCCCCCCCCAAACTGCTGGTGATGAAGGACAGGCCAGCACATCAACTCTTGTGACCTGCTCCTGACCACAGAGCTGCCAGACAGCATTCTCCTCAGCTTTGCACCTCACCAAAACCAGCCTCTCAAGGACTTTCCCCTCAACAGCCTGATCTGTAGCTGACATCCCTCAAAGCCCAGCTTCAACCCACATGTGCTGATCACAGACACCAAGGAAAATGCCCATTTCCAGATTTCCTGCACTTCCAGCCAGTCTGGTTCCTGCTGCAGATCCCAGAGCACCACCCTGACCAAGAACTGTAGGAGCTAAAGGCCTGGCACGTCCCATCCTCACCCAGACTGACTGAACGGGTCCCACGAACACGCCCTGCAGAGCCCATCAAAGCCAAGGGGATTTCACTCCTTCCATTCCTACAACAGGGCTGGGATGGCTGTGGGCAGATCCCTGCCCTTTTCTTGGATGTTATGGATCCACCTGCACCTCCACCCTTGGCAACAAAAGGCTTCTTAAGTCTCCTCAGTGCAAACCAAGCCACACAGGAGTTCCATGGCAGCTCCTGAGCAGGAAGCTCCTGGCAGGGCAGCTGAGGTGTCAAATCCAGGCTATTGGCACCCCCAGGAAGCTCATTCACTGATAGCAAACTGAACGTGGGGGGCAGTGTGGTGTACAACAGCCCACTTGCAGAGCCAAATCTGGTGGGGACAGGAAGAAAACCCACCGAGCCTCCTCTGCTGCTCAGCCCCCTCTCCAGCCCAACTCTGCTCAGGTGCTTTTTCCCACTTCCTCAACATTGGCTTCCATGGTCCCTGCATGAAATCCTGCTCCTGCATCCACAGCTTCTCCACCCTGAGCACAGCTTTGACTACTGCCCTGCTGTCAGGGCAGTGTATGCAGTCCCCCTCATCCCTGCTCCCAGCCTGCCCTGGCTACAGCACCCAGCTCTTGCTCTGCTGGCTCCCACATGCTTGGTGACAGAGTGGCTGCAGGGTGCTCACCAGGATGCAGAACCAGGAGCAGCTCAGGTACCTACTCATGGAGATGAAGATGGATCCGTAACATCCATGAAAAGGCCTGGGATCTGCCCACAGCCCCTCTCCCTTCTTTGCCTGGGGTGAGGACTTCGCCTAGCAGGGCAGCAGCTTTCCAAAAGCAGGAATGTGTCAGCTGAAGCTGGAACACAGGTATGCTACCAGTGCAGAGTGCCACGTCACAGCAGAAGAACGGGGCAGAAAGGAAACCCCACTGCCAAAGCACACACCCCAGGAGCAGGGAGATGTGTGGGTGACACTGGAGCCACACACAGGGCTTTCTCAAACCAGAAGGGCTGAAAAATCAGCCTTGCAACCTAACCCTCAGCCCTCTGCTTTTGTAGCAACCTCTTCCACCTCACACAGATGTATTCCTCCCTCACACGTTGCCCAAACCACTTGTGCAGGGAGGAGAAAAAAGAACCAAGTTGTGGCAAAGAACAGTGAAGCTCCATAACCCAGCAGTGACAGGATGACAGGAGAGGACAAATGGTGGCCACAAACCAGCCTACCTTGCAGGCAGCTGCAACCAAAGGACTGGCCTTGGTGCCCCAAGACAGGAGCAGAATCCATGCAAGGAAAGTGACAAGCACAGTCACTTACTGACCCCAACCATCCCTAGGGCTGAAACTGAAGTGTCTGCTGGAAAATCCCTCCCAGACAGACAGAGGGACGTACCACTCCTCAGGTTTGGGGTACACAGTGTGCCTGAGGGCGTTGTCTGGGTCATACTCGAAGGCTACGCCAGCCGTGGGGTTCCACTTGGCGTGCTCCTTGCCAAAGCCCTTCTTGGCATAGGCTCGAAGCCGCAGCTCCTGGCCCTTCCGCAGCTTCACGATGAGGATGTCTGTGGAAAAGCAGACACCCACTTGAGAAGGCTGAAGAGCAAGGTGTGCAGGACCCCAGCAGGGCAAAGGCAGGAAAGTCTAGTGCTCAGAAGGTGCCAGCTGGAACCAGGGCTCACTGGAATTCTTAGGGGGGCCTCATCTGTATCCCCAGAGTAGCTGGGAAGCATCTTGCTAAAGGAAAAGGAATTGCAGGTAAGCCCAGAGGCACCACCCAGGCCCCAACAGAGGACAGTGCAGCATTTTGCATCTTTGCTGTCTCTGAGCTCTCACAAGGAGAGGGAGAAGCACCCCCTGCCACAGGAGGCACAACCTTCAAGTGGCTTTAAGACAGAACCAAATCCCCTGACCCAGCGATACCAGTGGGACAGATGCCTCTCAGTGACACAGCCAGAAAAGGAAGAATGAGTTCAAAGAGCCTGAAGGAAAACTCCCTTTCCTCCTCCAGCTGCTAGTGCCAGTGAACTGCTGCTTACCATCCTGCTCAACATAGTCATTGGGGTCATTGTCTCTGCTGCGAGATGTCACCTGCAGATGAAGAACAAAAGCAAGTGAATTAATGGCCAGATCAGCCTTTCTGTCCACAAACAGCAGTTGCCTACAAGTATTAGAGACTGCAAAGAGCCACTCTAGTGTGACTTACAGCACCAGTCCAGCCACCAGAAGCAGCCATGGTGACATCTGGACCTCTGTGACCACAGTGAGAGGACCCCTTGTCCTCTCACAACAGGGACTTTTTACAAGGGATGATAGCTTAAAACTGGAAGAGGGGAGATTTAGATAAGACACGGGGAGGAACTTCTTCCCTGTGAGGGTGGCGAGACCCTGGAACAGGTTGCCCAGGGAAGCCCAGGTTGCCCCATCCCTGGCAGTGTTGAAGGGCAGGTTGGATGGGGCTTGGAGCAGCCTGGGCTGGTGGGAGGTGTCCCTGCCCATGCAGGGGGTTGGAACTAGATGATCTTTAAGGTCCCTTCCAACCCAAACCATTCCATGATTCTGTGATACAACAGCGTTTTAAAACATTCTCCATTAAGTCCCTTTGCACCTACTCTGCTTTGGCTCCCCCAGCCCACCCTGTGGCAACAGGGCAAGAGCTGTTTGGCAGCAGTGCCCTGGCCAGGCTCCTCACACCTGAGAGCCAAGAACCAGAAGCCCAGAGGCCTCAGGGCTGCCCCTCCCCAGCAGCACAGGGGCAGCAGGACACAGCACACAGCCCTGAGTGCCCCAGCTGAGATGGAGGGGCTACACTAAAGCCAGCCCCCGAGCTGGAGACAAGCACTATGGGATGGGGGTTAAGGAGGCCACACTGCTTTGACATGCCCCAGGACAGCAAATGGACACCGAGGCAGAGGACACAGCGGCACATGCAGCTGGTTTTGCATACATTCCTGCTTTGCTCTCCCACTTGGTACGAAGAGGGGCTTTAGGCAAGGCCAAATGTGCTCAGAGGCTTTGCTGTGTCCACATCCCAGATGTTCACCACCCCAGCCTCGGCAGGAACGCAGAGGGGACCCTCAGGCTCACGGAGGGACAGCACTGACCGGAATGACCCGGGGGTTGTTGGAGATGAGATCTCGGGAGGTGACGTGACGAGTCTGGTCCTCGTTGCAGCGAACGTCGAGGGTGAACTCCACGGAGCACTCCGGGCAGAACTCATCACACGTGCAGTCCTGGGACACACATGAGTCAAGACCTTTAGGCCAAACTCCTCCCAGCAGGAATCAGTCAGAGACCTGCCACCGCCCAGCGAAGCACCCAGCACGTTTTGCTTGACTTACTCTGGAATACTGCATCTTGTCCACGATGTCATCGCTGGTGAGTGGGATGAGACCTGCAGGAAGAAGGACATTGGGGGAATGTTTGAGTGAGACCACAGGAGCACCAGCCCTCCTGCCCAGAGAAGGAGCAGCCTCTGCCTTGCTGCAGGTCTTCACCTCCTCCCCATGCCCAGCACTTACCCAGCCTGTGGGCAATGAACTCATCGTGGAGCACCGAGGAGTTGGCATCTATCTGGACCCAGTCGATGGCTGAGGAGAGGACAAAGCCACCAGCTGAGCCGTATTTTGGTGGGGAAAAGCCGAGGGGATCACGAGGGCACGGAAAATACGACAGAAACTACGACGGAGCTGAGGCAGCATCTGGTGCCACAGGGGGCTGGTGGGGGGGTGAGGGCAGCGCGGAGGGGGAGGGGCCGCGCGAGGGGCCGGGACCGGCAGGGACCGGGACCGCCCGGAAGGCCGGGCTGTACCTATGATGGGGACCTCTGCGATGAACACTCTTCGGATGGAGTTGGCCACCCTGAGGGAGGGAAACACCCGTGTTGAGGCCTGAGGGCACCGGGAGCCCCGCCACGCACCGGGCCGCCCACGGAGACACCGGCCGGGCCGGGGCCGGGCCTCGGCGGCCTTTACCGGGGGTGCGCGCGGCCCGCGACCCGCGCTGGGGGATCCCGGCGGGGCGGGAGGCAGGGCCGGGCCCGGGACCCCGCCGCCCGCTCCCCCCGGTACCCGCTCCCCCCGGTACCCGCTCCCCCCGGTTCCCGCTCCCTCCCGGTACCCGCTCCCCCCGGGCCCGCTCCCCCCGGTTCCCGCTCCCCCCGGGCCCGCTCCCCCCGGTACCCGCTCCCCCCGGGCCCGCTCCCCCCGGGCCGCTCCCGCCGCTCACGCCAGGTCCGTGTTCTCGATGATGAACTTGACGTTCTCGTCCGTCAGCTCCGTGATCCGCACCGTGGGCTGGTTGGCGTACGGCATGGCCGCGCCGCCCCGCCCGCCGCGCGCCCCCTGCCGGCCCGGAGGACCCGCCCCCGGCCCTCCCGCCCCGGTGCGCCCCCACAAAGAGTCCGTGTCACGCCAAGTGCGGCTTTATTAGTGCCGGGGAAGGGGTGGGCCCGCTCCTCCCGCGCCGTCCGTTCCCGCCTCACCGGCGCTGGTTCAGCCCCGCCAGGTTCTTGATCTGCGGGGCAGAGGGAGAAGGGGGTTAGGTTGTGGCTGCCGCATCCCTGGCAGTGTTGAAGGGCAGGTTGGATGGGGCTTGGAGCAGCCTGGGCTGGTGGGAGGGGTCCCTGCCCATGCAGGGGGTGGGATCTAGACGATATTTAAGGTCCGTTCCAGCCCAAACCACCCCGGGGTTCTGTGAAGTACCGGTAGTCCGAGGAGAGGCCGCGCTCCCCGAGACCTTTTCCCATGGCCAGAGGGGTCACGGCCGCCGGGCAGCCCCGCCCCGGCAGAGCCCGGCCCGGGCGCGGTTCCAGCCCCAGAGCAGGGGCAGCGCTCCTGGAGAGGCACCGCGTGCGGCCAGAGCATGCGGCAGGGCCGCAGAGTGATCGCCCTGGACAGCACCGGCCTCCCTCCAGCCCCTCCTGTGCTCCGAGCCAGCTGGGCTTCCTTCCTGCAGCCCCGGCAGTCGCTGAAGGACACGGGGAGCTCAGGGAGCCGAGACCTGCACAGCCCAGCCCCCCTGCACAGCCCCCTCGGGTGTGCAGGTCCTGACCGGTGCCCTGACAGTTACTGAACTGGGGTGACTGTGCCCTAAAACCAGCTGCCTGCAGCACCCCCTTCAGAAGCAGCCCAGTCCCCCCGTCTATCTGCGCAGGGACAGACTGAAACCCCGGTGACGGGACACCTGGGACCCTGGCTGCAGGAGAGCACCGTGCTGAGGTGCAGGAGCAGGGGGATTTCTCTGGCAGAGGATCCTTCTGGCATGTGCAGGCATGAGAGCAGTGAGAGGCTGGAGATACGGGATGATTCCACCGTAACTGAGGGGGAAGGAGGTGTGAGAAGTTCTTGAGAACTGCTTATGCAGTAAAAATGATGTCTTCACGTTTCAGCCTGTTTGTCTTGTACTGGTAGGAGGAAAATGTATTTCTGGTAACAAGGAAACCCCTTTGCTGCTAAATGCAATGGGAGTTGGCCAAAAATAGAATCAAAGGGAGGCCTTGAAGCCCCTAAAAAACCATCCCTGGGTACACAAAGGATTGTTTCCTATCCCAGAGGACATGCAGATCCCCCTGCACGGACACAAAGTCCAGGATGCTACCAAGAAATGGCTGAATTCTTGGAAGGACACAGCAGTCAACTGGAACAGCTCGAGGATGTCACTTGCTGTGGCCTGGGGACAGGTGCCAGCTCCCACATGTCATGGGGGCACAGACCTTCTGTCAAGGGACTGGCAGATGAAGAGATCTCATGACAAGTGACAGAGAACACTTGTATTTATTCTGATGGCTGCCTCTCATCCCCAAAGCTCACCTGCAGCTTCAGACTTCATTTTTTATGCCCTTTTACAAGCTCTTTCACTACAAAACAACAAATTAATCCCAAACTACCCAGAAAATCATCCCTACATGTAGTCAAGTTATAAAAGACAATTCTTTTCCATGCTGTCCTCTAGATTAGAGGAAAAATGTGCTGACATTCAGCATGAAAGGGAACAGAAACCGATTCTGCCCTTGCAGCCCTGCTGGTTTCAGTTTTACTTACAGTGACAGCAGCTCCCATCAGGCCCTGGACCAGCGCTTCTCCAGTCGACTGCACCTAGGGGACACAAGGAGAACACCACCTTCTGCTTTCTTCTGCAGTTACACTTGTGGCCACCCAAACACAGACCTAACACACAACAGATTTGCTACAAAAAGGTGCTGACAGAAGCCAAGCTCTGCAGACAAATGATAGCCAGACACACTGCCAGAGATTTCCTGGGAGTAAATGTCTCCTGAGCACGGGGCCAGTCTGAGAGGGAACTGACACCTCATTTTACTAGAAAATACAACAGCATTTGCTGATGTTGCATCAACCACGTTTGTGCAATCCCCAGCCTGATGGTGGTGTACATGATCTGTGTGATAGAAAGGCCAGTTCAGGCTGCGCACAATCCCAGAATCCCAGACTGGTTTGGGTTGGAAAGGACCTTAAAAATCATCTAGTCCAACCCCCCTGCATGGGCAGGGACACCTCCCACCAGCCCAGGTTGCTCCAAGCCCCATCCAACCTGCCCTTCAACACTGCCAGGGATGGGGCAGCCACAGCTTCCCTGGGCAACCTGGGCCAGGGTCTCACCACGTTCCTATGTGTGGATCCTAAGGGATCTGGGGAGCAGGGATGCAGTGTGCCCCTCAGGCTCCCCTACCTGGCTCGCCGTGTTGCCCATGTTCATGGCGTCAGCTACGCGGTTTTCCAGGAAGCGCCAAGTGTCCTCGAAGTCAGGGGATGAATCCTGCATCATCACCAGCTCCGTGGTGTTGTAGATGCCAGTGAGCACAGCCCGACGAGTGTACCAGTTAAACTGCCAGGGTGTGACATGACAGAGAGAGAGAAAAAAGTGGGACCTGAGTGCACCTCAGCAGTCAGAACAGGAAAGGAGAATTTAAAATGAGTCTTCAGCTTCATGTGCTGCTATTACTGTGATTAAAGTACTCAGGTACCTGTAATAAATGCTAGTTGTTCCACTCAGAATTACAAAGCAACAGAGAAATTAAAACACTGGCCTTGATTTTGAAAACAACAGTTGGCTGGAAAGCTCTGCTGTCTACAGCAGGACCTGCAGGCTTTGAGGAGGGGAGAAACAGGAGGGATGTTGCCACCTGCAGCTGCACCTCAGGTGCCTGAGAACAAATTCTGTCTGTTAATTCTCCTCTTGCTCTGATAAAACACCCAAGCTGGTCTGTGAGCCAGGGGCACACCCTCCCCAGCACGGGGAGCAATGATAAACCCCTTGCCTGGGAAAGCAGGAGCAGGCTCAGCACCCCAACTGCCCAGAAGAACTCTTCCTAGCAGGCAGGAGGTGCCAACAACAGACAAACCTCATCACCTCTATTCCCTCCCTGCATCCATGAGGAGACTTCAGGAACAGCTCAGCACAGACACCATCTCTAACACCTCCATTTGACTTTCATAACGCACAAGAGATCTGCAGTTCCTGACACAATCACAGACTTTCAGTTCTCTTCTGGTTTATTCCTTTAATTTATCTGTCATCTTACTTATTTTTCACTGGAGTAGCTTCTCTCTCAGATAAAAGAAGCTTATTCAAGTAGTTTGTTAAAATGGTTCATTTAGCTTTTTCCATCTCTCCCTAGATTAATCCCTTTAGATGAATTAAAGTAATGTATTAATTGCTTTAATTAAAGCTATAATTTCCCTTTTATTTCCTGCCAGAAAGATGAAAGCTTTAATAAGCTACTGGCATCTTTAGGTAGGTTCTTTAAAGGTTTTCAAGTCAAATCTGTAAATGCTGCTGGTGGTGGCAGAAGAAGGTGCTCTGACAGAGCCAGGCTGCTCACTCACTGCTGCATCAACTGCTTCATCTCAAAATCTCAGCAATTTTGTTTGTCTCTTCTAAAAAAAGAGCACTTATGACTCTAGGAAAGCAGGTCCTTTTGATCTGCACTAAACACACTAGCTTTAATCTGCATTTAGTCCCACTGGCTCCTTAGTCTCTTTGGAAATGAAACTAGCTTACAAGGACCCTTGAGTGCTCCTGAAAATGTTTTCCTTGTTCAGCAAGAGGCTCATTTCAGGGGCCATGGCCTGGTGCCTGCTCCAGCCAGCCAGTCTGCCCAGCACAAGGACTTACATCTGTGGACTGGTCTCCAGCATAGTGCCAGATGTCATCGATCATGCTGGTGAGGAGGCTGAGGCTGGTTGGGATGTTGTGTGGGAGCAACAGGATGCTCAGAGCCTGCCAAGGAAGCACAGATACATGGAAGAGTGGGAGGAAGGACACAGCACCAAAGCAGACCAGCACTGCTTTGCTGTGTTATCTCTTCCCTGTTGCTGCTGACTCACCTCCAGCTCCCCATGACAAGTCCTCCCTGCTCTTCCAGCTAGCACCCATCTTTCCAAGCAGCAGGATTTGTGGGGAATGTGATGTGTGGCAGCTGGGCTCAGGCCTCAGCCCATGCTGGAGCCCAGAGCTCCCAGCTCAGCTCCAGCACCAGGGCTGTCCCTCCTGAGCTGCCTCCCTCTCCAGGCAGGGAAACAGCCCAGGCTGGGCTGACTCACCCCTGAGCTGGGCCCTACAGGCAGGGAGTCAAACCTCTCCTGTCTCTGAACTTGACTTTGAACTTCAAGCAGCCCCCAAGGAGAGAGCAACCGTAATGGCTCTGCTGGGACTCTGCAGCCTTTGAACCTAGTAACAGTGCCAGGTGGGTCACAAACCACCCACATCCTTCAGAAGACAGGAACAAACCCAGGAATCCCATCCTGGGTCTGCAAGAGCTGGCTGCAGCTGCCCAGAGGCCAGTGGTGAGCCCAGACAACAGCTGACTGGGCGGCCCAAGGTTGGGAACTCTGCTTGTTCCTGAGGCCACAGTCCAAGTCCCTTTCCACCCTGGGAAGAAAGGCCTGAGGCTCAAATCTGAATTTTGAAGCACGGAGCACTCTCAGTTCCCAGGTCTGTCCTCAGGTTGCCAAGGGTCTGTCACTGGCAGCTCCTTGCAGCGAGGCAGCAGTTCTGCCTTTCTAGGCCTTGAACAATACTGGTGTGGGCAGAGGAACACTGCAAGGAGCCTGAATTGCAGTGACACTGCAGAGAGGACACAGGTTATGCCCAGGGGATCCCAGGTGGGTGGAGGTTTGCCTTTCCAGAATGGCAAGAAACAGGACACCTTTAACTGCCACGTTCCAAGGCTGCTCTCCTCTTGAGGGGTATGAACCATGTTAAACCAGCCCAGGTTTCATTTACAACCTCGAACTACTCTGGTGGAGACAACAATGAAGGCTGCAGGGTGTTTAAATTGCACACAAAAAAAAAGAGACAATCTTGCTACTCATTTGATACCTGGGGCCATTTGTCAATATATGGAATCAGCATCCTCAGCCTGGCTTCCACAGCATCCCTCAGGAATTGATCTGTAGGCTTCTTCCTGGGGGAGGAAACCAAAATAAACATGAAGAACATCCAAGTTAAACTCTTTTCTGACCCTGAAATATCCCTCTTTTCCCTGCCTGAGCAATAGATATCCAAAGTATAATGTATTCTTTGTGCCTCCAGTTCAAGCCTGTGCCTGGGAAAATATTTTTATTTGGGTAAATTACATTTTTTACTTAATCTGTGTCCCCAGAGACCTCCCTGTCTATCCAGTCCCCAAAGTCCACCAAGGGAGGTGCCTTTTCATACCCAATACTCACTCAGCTTCGCCCAGCTGCACTAGTTTTTGCTCCTGCTCCAGCAGCTCAGACAGTTTGGTGTTGCACTGAGACACAAAGTGCAAGATCAGTTCACTGCCATCGCTGTGAAACATCCCTGCAGCAGCAACAGAGAGACCCAGGGTCTGCAGGGAAGGAGGGAGAAGCACAGACCGGGTCATACACTGCTCCACAGCACCCAGACAGGAAACATGTTGGATTTATTGCATGAACAAATCTAAATGTATTTAAACAAAAGCAACACTGCATTGAAAAGCTTATGCTGTGCATGTTTTGCTCTCATTAGGATCACTCCTCTACACTGTGCCTTGGTTTATCTCTGACAGGGTTATCTTGGAGTAGCTGGGACACATTCCTGGCTGCTACCAGGTGACTAGGGTGCATGGCCCAAGAGTATGTGGGGGAAGCATGCAGGCCTGGCTGTCCTTGGACTTCAGCTTCATTCAGTTTTCCAGTGGTCCGTTGCTTCTCTCCCCACATACCTTGGCTCCCTCTGCAATGGCTTCTGCAGTCCAGCCATGTTCAGGCACAAACTCCAGCGCTGCTGTGAGGATTCGATGCTGCAGCTGCTCCTCGCTCTCATAGTCCTCAGACTCCTGGCCGCCCTGGCCAGTGTAACTATGAGAAGGTATTGGTAGAGTGAGGGGAAGGTCACCATCAACCACCAGCCACCTGGGCTCTGCCCCTCGCTCCCTGCCATGCCTCGAGATATGCTCCCTTGGCATACATCTCACCTCCTCCTGTAAAATCCTTCCCTCTCCAGAAAAAGGATTCTTAATGAACCTCTGCCATGAGAGGATAAGAGAAAAATAAGGGAGAGGTCAACCTAGGTGCCTGTCTGGAGAGCAATCAGCCTCTGATTCCCCCTCCTTTACAGGAAAGCTAAACTGTATGCTTTTCTGAAGGGGTCTGTACAGTTACAGCCAAATGGACAAGATACCATCCATATTTTGCGTAAATTTACAGAAAAATCCAGAAGCCAAGGCTTGTGCTTTGCAGGCCAGAGAGGTCCCCTCTTGAACACAAGTCCCATCCTGTCTCCAAGGCAGACAGTTGAATCTGCATGGTCACAGCAAACCAGCTCTCCTGCAGTCTGGGGCTCCGTTAGCTCAGGATCTCACTGTCTCCCAGCTTCACAAGTGAGTTTTGGGAAAGCAAAGCCTTCCGATCCCGCTGCCGGCAGTGAGTTACCTGGGGCGGGGGCCCCGAGGCTCCCGTTCAGGGTGAGGATCAGCTGGGTGTGAATCCAACTGCTGCTGAGAGGAAGACGCCCATGGCTCCTTCTGCTCCTCGGAGACTCTCCTCAGCACAGCTGAGGCCTGGAGAGGACGCTGTGGTGGGGAGAGCTGGGACCTGAGCACTGAAAGGGAAACCAGGAGAGTTAGATGCCTCCCTCCAGCAAGAGGAAGTCATGGGAAATCAAGGTGAAGAAGAGAGTTGTGGTCAAGACAGCTGCAAAGAACAGGAACTTGCAGAGTCTTTTTTCATACTTCCCCCCTCTCAGCTGAGCTCACATTTACTTGATTAAAATAAAGGAAAAATGTTTTGTGAGGAAAAGAACGGCACAGCTGTAGTGCACATGAAAAGGAGTTTCCAATCTTGGACTGGAAACTGGGCAGACACATGTGTGTTCCCCGCAGCGTGGCCTCTCTCCTTTCGGGCCCTGACGAAGGAGAAGAGCTGGGGGAGGCTCTGACCCCTGGGCTCGGGCAGGAGACAAGTGACACTCCAGAGAGCAACAGTCTTAACCGATACAGCAGGCGGATCACCAGACACGTTCCTCAGGTGACTCAAAGGCAACACAGCTTTCAATTACACCTACTCTGTGAGAAACTTTAATTTAATCGCAGTGAGGTTTGGGGTTTTTTAATAAGCTAGAGCTGCATGGCTCCCACTTTTAACAAATCCTCCCCCAAAAACACTCCCCAGCCCCAATCCGGCTCCCTCCTGGAGCAGCTTCAGGGCCGTGTGAGGGGCTGGCGGCGGGCTCTCCTCACACCAGGCCCCACGGCCCCTTCACCAGGGTCCTGTGCTCACCCAGATCACCCTCCAGCCTCCCAGCCCGCCCGGGACCTCCAGCCACGGCTCCAGCGGAGCCTGCAACTGCAACCAGCCCCGGGCCCGGGCCCGGGCCGTGCCCCGCGGCCCCGCAGCGCCCCCGCGGCGCGGCGCTCCTGCCCGTCACCTGCCCTGCCCGTCACCTGCCCTGCCCGTCACCTGCCCTGCCCGTCACCTGCCCTGCCCTTCACCTGCCCTTCACCTCACCTGCCCCGCCCGGCCCCGCCCGGCGCGGTCCCGGTCCCGAGCACGCCCCCCCCCCCGCGCGCCCCCGCCCCTCACCCGCGCGGCCCCGCCACAGCCGCCAGCCCGCGCGCCGCAGCGCGCCCGCCGCCGCCGCCATCTTGGGAGCGGCAGCGAGCGATGACGCGCGGGGGCGGGAGGCGGCGGCGCCGGTGACGGCGTCAGGCTGAGCCGAGCGGGGCCGGGGCCGAGCGGGGCCGGAGCCGAGCGGGGCCGCGGCCGGAGGTGAGCGGGGCCGGAGGGGTCGGAGGGGCCGCGGGTCCCGGGATCCCTCAGCGGCGGGGGCGGCCGGGAGCGCCCCCCGCATTGCCCGAGATCCTCCTTTTTCCCCTTACAAAGGCCGAGGCCTGGCATGAGGCAGCCGGCGCGGGGGATTGGGGGGGCGGTTCCCGGTGAAATTCCTTGTTCCCCGTCCCTCCCAAGCCCTTCCCGGCGCGTGATTCCCGGTTTTCCCCACCCTCGCTGTGCAGGACACGGCGCCGCGGCCGCCTCAGGCTCGGGCGGGTCCCGCTGGGCGCTCCGCGGGCCTGGAAACCGCCCGCGTGGGTTGGAGCCCCTTCCCTGCCCGGCTCTGCGCGCTCCTGCTCCTCGGGGACCGTTTCGTGTGTGTGAGGTGCAGATAAGGCCCCGCACGCCCCCAGCGCGGCGGCTCCTCCGCCCCGGTCCTTGGGCCGCGGCAGCGAGGGGCGGTGGCTGCTCCGCCAGGGCTTTCCCCTCGCGTAAATTCCACTTTCTGCTGAAAAATACGGAGGTAGAAGAATATCCCCCCGTCGCCCCGTGGTGCGGGTGCCGGGCGGTGGCTGATGGCAGCTGCCCTGCCCTTGGGATCCACGGAGGCGCTGCTGACGATGTGGTTTGGGCTCGGACTGGTGTAGGAAGGTCACAGCCCGCTGGTCTGAGAGGAAGATGTGACTTTGGCTTTATTATTTTTTTTTCCGCATTAGCCTGACAGCTTGTGTTAGGTTTTCAGCCCTCTTCCTGGGAAGGATGACTTTTTGATGGGATTAATATGTGTTTTCTGGTGTTGCTGGTCATTGTCCCTTAGTGTGTGTTACCTGTGCATGCAGGGCCAGCTGTGAGGTGCTGCAGCCTGTAGCAAACACCCAGCATCTCCCCCCCTTACCTGGCTGGTGGTGTGTGCTGCCTTGCCCCTCGTTCCTACCACTGTAGCCCTCACCAGGCTGTCCCGTCCTTGTTTGCAGTTTCCAGCAGAGAGAGGTCCATGGCACACAGAGCCAGAGGAACAGTGGGTCAAAATCCGCTCCACTCCTGATTGCAGGCCACTGAGTTAAATTTGGTCAAATGTATCCCCAAACTTTGCTCTAATGGCAGCCTGGTGGCAAATAAGGCATTACCCAGGATGCATAATGGGATGCTTTCTGGTCAAGGTCTTGCTTACAACGGGCTTTCCTGAAACAACAGAGTGGCTTGCAGCTCATTGCAGGTACTCCAGTCACTAGTACTCTGTGTGTCATGTTAAATTAGAAAGAAAATACGTTTGCATTGGATGAGCAGAGTGAAAGAGGGTCAGTAATTTGTTTCAGTAGCTGGTGCTGCTCTGAGGACAGGTGTGACACTCTTGTGAGCCTTCTATAGTGCAGATTTTCTTCAGACTCTGTCAGGAATGCAGTCTTCTATAAAGTATTAGTGCAGACAGGTTTCTCAGAACTGTCACTTCACCACACATTCTGTTCCCCTCCTCCCTCACCCAGTGCCAACAATGAGAGGAGTTGGATGAGCCATAATCTGGAATTCTGGGAATGCCAAAAGTCACTTTTTCTTGTCATGTCCTGTGGAAGAAAACTGCACTAGGGCATGTCCTGAGTGGGAGAGACAAGGCAGGGTTTAATGTCAAGTAGTTGCCACTAGTCTGGAAATTGAGAAATTCTGTGTATTTCTCTATTCAAATCTTTAGGGAAAGCAGGTAAGTTTTGTTTGTTTGTTTTTCTTTCTAAGCATGGCTTGCAGTCTTCCTGCAAAACTACTCTCTGAACTGGAGAGAAACTGAATTATGCCCTTAAATGTAGGTGTTTGTTAATGTTATGTCAACACACAACCTGTGGGAACTCTGTGCTGCCTGTCTCCAGGGAACAATCCCATTTATTTAAGGGAGTCGGTGCTCTGTGATTCGGCCACAGCCCACAGAGGCTGGTGCTTGGATCATCCCCTTCTTCTCTGTCTCCCCTGACCCATCCCTCTCACTGCTACTGGCAGGTTTGCTGCTGCTGTGGAGATGGGGGAGTACGGAGTGACACCGGGCCAGCACGTGGCCATCATCTGGGACAGCTCCTCACCAGTGGAAGCCCTGAAGGATTTGGTGGATAAAATTCAGGCACTGGTGGGAACTGAGAATCGTGTCTCTGTGGAAAACATTAACCAGCTGTCTCAGTGTAAGAACGGGCTGAGTTTTTCGCTGCTTAGAGGGCGGGGGCGCTCCTGCTGGGTGATCTGACATGGAGTTGTGCCGCTTTTCCTGTCTGCAGCGGCTCACAGGGAGTCCAGTTTCGATGTGGTTCTCTCGGGCGTGGTGCCGGGCAGCGCAGCGCAGCACAGCGCCGAGGTGCTGGCCGAAGTAGCTCGGATACTTAAGCCGGGGGGACGCCTGCTCATGAAGGAACCTGTGGTAACAGGATCAGGTGAGAGCATCCACATCAGCCTTGCTTTTGTGGTAGCAGAGCAATTCCTGGGAGGATCAGGCTGAAATGGAGAAGGCAGGAACCCTCTCCTGACCACACTAATGATAAGTAGTTGCAGATGTCTTTCTGAGGAGCTCCTGAAGCTGTTTTAAAAACAGGTGACAACTGCCAAGAGAGGTTGTCCCAGAAGCCACCTGAAAAATAGTTGTCCAGAAAAGGTAAAAGTGTTTGGACTAAGTTTGAAGAGTAAAGACCACAGAACAGCTGGAGGAACACACCTGGAAGTGAACTCAAGGTTATTCCTCTGTCTTAGCCTTGGCCTGTGCTCATACCTTGCTGATGTAGGGAGCTGGTTCAGAGTGGAAGTGGGAAATAACCCACTAGGAACAGAAGCATCTGTGCTGACCCTGTGTCTGCTGGCACAGTCTGAGGGTTGAGAGCCCTGCTGGAAGTGGCAGCAGAAACACTCTTCAGGTTGGGAGGGTTTGCCAGTGCTTTGGAGCTGGCAGTGGCTCTGTGGTGCATGTGGTGCCTTAGTGGCAGGAGGAGCACTTCTGGGACAGAGCACAGAACATACAGAGTTGGGAGCAGATGAGGTTTCTGTTTTCCAAAGTCACATCTGACAGGCTGGATTTGGTGAACTTGGAATAAAGTGCACGTGGGACTAGTGAGAGGGTGAATGGATTCTCTTCAGCAGGAGAAGCCGCCTGTAATGAGTTTCTAATTAAACAGGGATAATAATAGCTTTTCCCTGTGAGAACAAGACTCTGAAATGTTACATTTCTGAATGTAATGTTCATTTAAGAGTCCCATGTTTTGAAACTTTCCTGGGTTTCATTTGTAAAAATGTTTTGGGGGATTTTGATGTTTGGGTTTAGGAGTGATTTTTTTCCCCTTTTTTTTATGGGTGTGAATCCAGTTGAGGAAGGTTTTGGCATATATGGAACAGACCTGGAGCTAGAATGCCTTTGTGAGCCCAGGCTGTTACTGTAATGAACAAGCTGCTTATGGTCTTTGATGTCTTCCTGGTGTCAGCTAGAAAGGGCCCAATTTTAAAGCAAGGGTTTGGATCAAGAATTTCCTTATTCTTCCGGGTTTCTCAGTGACCTCTATTCTTGTTCTTCCCTCCTGCTTCCTGCTTTTGTGTCTTCCAGGAAACAACAGCAGAATCAAGACAGCAGCCAAACTCCCCACAGCTCTGACCCTCTCTGGATTGGTGGAGGTGAAGGAGGTTCGTATGTACTAAACCCTGCCAGGAACTCTCTTGTGCAGGTACCTGAAATGGAGGTGGTGGTTCCCAGGGACCTGCTGGCTGTTACGGTGTTTAGCTGCCCTGGTTTACTGTAAATGCAGCAAACCCTACCCTGCTGGGGCCCCATCTGGAGAGCTGTGTCCAGTTCTGGGCTCCCCAGTTCATGAAGGACAAGGAACTGCTGGAGAGAGTCCAGCACAGGCCACTGAGATGGTGGAAGGACTGGACCATCTGCCTGTGAGGAAAGGCTGGGAGAGCTGGGGCTGTTCAGCTGGAGAGGAGGAGACTGAGAGGGGATCTCATCAGTGCTGATCAGTATCTACAGCGGGTGTCAGGAGGATGGGCCAGACTCATCTCAGGGGTGTCCAGTGACGACAAGGGGCAGTGGGCACAAACTGGAACACAAGAGGTTCAGTCTAAACATGAGGAAAGCTTCTTTACAATGAGGGTGGCAGAGCCCTGGGGCAGGCTGCCCAGAGAGATTGTGGAATCTCCTTCTCTGGAGATACTTCAAACCCATCTGGACACTATCTTGTGCAATGTGCTCTGGGTGACCCTGCTCTGGCAGTGGGTTTGGGCTAGGTGATCTCTAGAGGTCCCTTTCAACTCCAAACATTCTATGATTCTATGAAATGTGCATGGACACTGCCTGCCACAGGGTTTAGTTACTGCCAAGGTAGTGTTTGTCTTTAGGATTGAAAATTCCTGTTGTCTGTTCACTGGAGTGCTGGACTGGGTGCTGACTGAAGGGGCTCTGCTTGAGAGTAACCCAAAATCTCACATTGCAGCTGCAAAAGGAAGAGCTGACCCCAGAGGAAGCCCAGTCAGTTCAACAGCATTTGGGCTACCAAGGCAATGACCTTCTCCTTGTTCAGATAGAAGGCAGGAAGCCCCATTTTGAAGTGGGATCCTCAAGTCAGCTCAAACTTTCCTTTGCCAAGAAACCTGGTCCTTCAGGTAAGGAGCAATGCATGTGGGATGTCTGGATTGCCTCTGGGGTGACAAGCATCCCCTGGAACAGGGTGACTGCTCTGGGATAGAGAGTGCTACAGTAAAAATCAGTGAAGTGGGACTTGCCAGAAGTGCAGAGGCTGGAGTAACTGTTCTTTCTTCCTCTGTTTTAGCTCCAGGAAAACCCTCTGTGGATGCAGCCACCGCCAAGCTGTGGACACTCTCTGCCAATGATATGAATGATGAAGAGATGGTATCTGGTCTTGTTTGTGAGGCTTTGCTGTTGTTCCTTCTCTCTCCTCTTTGTTTCCTTTTCTAAATTTTTTCAGTCAGGCCTTTACAACTTAGGAGGTAAAAAACCATCCCCAAGGCAAGATATGTCATATAGTGGGGGAGGTCTTGTCACAAGCCGATGCTGTCACAGAGGTACCAGCTGTCAGGATGCTTCCGGGACTCCCCTCCCAATGAGGAGGAGTATTTAAAACAGATGGAGGGCACACGGGGTGCTCGCCTCTCACAGAGGATCGATCACTGCTGGACTGAATCTTAGAGACTAGAAGCACCGCCCTCACCACGCCCACAAACTGTTACTGAGACCAATGTTTAGTTTATGAATTAACCGGTTTATTAAGGGTTAACACAAACTGAGGGACCAAGGTTCAGGAGAGGTGGGCTAGGAATATGTCAGAGAAATAATTCAAAAGTACTATGGTCTTATTTAATGTACAGTCTGAGGGAGAGGTGTGGAATCAATGGAGTGCAAGGGTAGGCGTTGAGCCCAGCAGGAAGGTTAGAGTGTGTGTGTGTGTTGTGTGTGTGCGCGTTCACCCTTCCGCAGCGTGTGGCTCCTGGGATGCGGCTTCTTTCTGGCTGGCAGGGCTCAGTAGCAGGTCCGGGGGGGTGCAGCCCCCCAGCAGCAGCAGCAGGCGGGCTTCAATGCCGGGGCAGAGCAGCAGGCAGACCGGGCAGGCAGCTGAGGGCTCCGGTTCGGTTTGGCTTCAGCTGCGGTGTCGGGCTCGGGCAGGCTCCAGCCGGGCAGGCTCCGGCGAGCAGCGGTCCCTCGGAGCGGGCTGGCTCCCCGCGGAATGGGGGCCCCACCTCGGCTCCTCCAGGCTGCGGGGCTGCCGTTCCAGCCGGCTTCGGGTACTGCAGCAGGGTCTCCTCCCGGGCGACAGAGAGAGCAGTGCCTGCAAAACTTGTCCTCCTTTTATAGATCAGAGATCACTGTTCAAATTAGGTACCACTGTTCAAATTGGCCAGTTAGCACTGGCCTGGTACATACTCTCCAGAGGCAGTCTTTAACCTATTGTCCATTCTACTGCCAGTTATCATAACCCTTATGCTCTTTTCTTGTTGTGGACTTACCTGGTAGAGCAAGGGGCCTGGTCCAGTCCGTCCTTGGCTAAATCAGTAAAAATGCACCACTCTTGCTTTGCTGGCTTGAAAGGCATTTTGTTTAGTCTTATGTGGGGGGGAGAGAAGATGGACCGTTCCCCACAGGTCTTGAGAGGCCAGAGGTGTGGTGAGGGTGGAAAGGAAACGGGTCAGAGGGCAGAGCTGCAGCACTTCAGTGCTGGTACTACAGATGGCAGCATTTCTTTGAAAATAGCACAGCAATGTCATTCCCTCTGACTAGTCAGTTTCCTGCATGTTTTCCACCGTGGTGTGTTTTCAGGATCTTCTGGACTCTGATGAGCTGTTGGATTCGGAGGATTTGAAGAAGCCAGATCCATCTTCCCTCAGAGCTCCATCCTGCAAAGAAATGGGCAAAAAGAAAGCCTGCAAAAACTGGTCAGTGCTGGGATTAGAGTATTAGTGTACCTTTCAACTGTAACATCAAAGCCTTAGAGTTGGATGGATTTTTAAATGATTGTAGAGACTTTGCTGTTCTTCAGAGCAGAATTCTCTTGGCTCATGTCCTTTCTTACCTTAACAATCTGAGTGTAAATCCAAATACAGTGAGAATTGACTAGTCACACCAAAACTGCTACGAGCTGCCACACCTTCTTGAAGCATTTGTGCAGCCTTGACTCAAACCCCGGTTTCCCAAATTTCAAGGAGAAATAGCACACATCATTTCAGTTTAAACATGGTGTTGAAGAGCATGATAGTCCCAGCATCAGCTGTGTCATTTGACAGAGCCTGGGTCAGTGTGTGTCTGAGTGGGGCTGGAGCAAGTGTATGACTCTCAGCCTTTCAAGCAGGAAGGTGCAGGTGACTTCTATATTTTTCTACAGCACATGTGGCCTGGCTGAAGAGCTGGAACAGGAAAAGAAGAGCTCACAGCCCAAATCTGCTTGTGGAAATGTAAGTAGTCATTTGTGTTTCTGTGGCCTCAAGTTGTGCCAGGAGAGGTTCAGATGGGATATTAGGAACAATTTCTTTACTGAAAGGGTTGTCAGGCCCTGGCCCAGGCTGCCCAGGGCAGGGGTGGAGTCCCCATCCCTGGAGGGGTTTCAAACCCATGTAGATGTGGTGCTGAGGGACATGACTTAGTTGGCATGGTGGGGTTGGGTTGGACCTGTTGATCTGGGAGGTAATTTCCAACCTTAATGATTCAATGGTTCTGTGGTTCTTTACTGTGGTTTGTGGTACATGATTGGTGTCCAAGAACTGTGTTGTGCATGACTGCTCCCCAGCTCTGCTTCTGCTGAGCAGCAGCCTGTCACCCCATGCTCCCTGCCAGTGCCTGTGCTCTGTTCCAGTGCAAGTGCTGCTCTTGTAGGGACCCTTACCTCCATGCTCTGGTGTTCACCAGCGATCTGCTCTGGGGTGTCACCTTATGGGGGTCCAGGGAGAGGTGCCACAGCCCAGCTTGCAGCCATGCCTGGGCACTCTGGCTGGAGTGGAAAATGGTTTATTTCCTGTGAGCACAGTGCCCTGGGCAGTTTTGCTGAGCAGGCATGTGTTGAGGGGGTGTCACTGTGCTGAGTAACAGGGTGTGCAGCTCTGAAGCTGGAAAACTGTATCACAGGGGGAGAGAACTGAAAGTTGCTCCTGATGACAGAAGGTGCTTTTCTTTCTCTTGGCAGTGCTACCTGGGGGACGCGTTCCGCTG
Source organism: Apus apus (assembly GCF_020740795.1). Classification (NCBI taxonomy): domain Eukaryota; kingdom Metazoa; phylum Chordata; class Aves; order Apodiformes; family Apodidae; genus Apus; species Apus apus. Next base: position 20,646,683 of record NC_067292.1, on the reverse strand, counting down.
TGCCAGCTGCCCTTACCTGGGCATGCCTGCCTTCAAGCCTGGGGAGAAGATTCTCCTCAAAGAGAACCAGTTGCACGATGCCTAACAAAGATGTCTTGATGTCCCACAAAGGACTCCTGCTTTTCCATCAGTCTGAGGTTCTTGCAGTCCTCCTCATCCTCTCAAGCTCATGTTCTCCAGCCAATGCTCCTTGTCGGGAGGGACACTGTGGGCACTGACACTGCCGTGAGCTCATCATGTGTAACCAGCCTTGGGCTACCCGATAATCTGTGGTGACAAGTAGTCCTGTATTTTAGCTGGCTTGCCTTGACCTTGGGACCCTGGCTGTCACAGCGTGTCCCACCAGCAGAGGGGAGCAGAATCAAGTGTCAGGCTGGCCTCGGGTGCTCCTGCTCTCTTTGAAACTCGACCCTGCAGTTCCTCACCCAGTGAGGGTGGCTCTGCAGCACCGAGCCAAGCCAGGAGCAGAGTACTCTTACCAGTACCTGCCTGTAGCAGCCTGCCTGAAGTCCTTGATAGTCTGGCAGGCATGATGAATTCCCAAGTGCTTTAGGAGCCTGCCGTTGATGTCCCCTGCCCCACCTATTTCCATCAACATGACAAAAACAGTCCCACTGAGAAAACTGCCCTTAAGGCAGGGAGCAGATTAAAGGAGATCTGTCCTGTGCTCCCACACCTTTCTGTCCCACATGAGCTGGTAACACAAGAGCAAGCTGAGGCTGTCACCTCCCCTGGTGGTTACCAAGTGAGTTATCTGCAGTGTCCCAGAAGTAAGAACAGAGCAATAATTTAATTTCTAGAGAATCTGTGGTCACCATTTGCACCTGCTCCGTGAGATACTGATGACTATTTATTTGCTTAATTACTGGTAGTGAAGCATCTGTGGGATATGGGAGTGTGGGCCAGGCTTGCTTCTCAGCCATCGAGGAAGAGGAGCAAAACCAGAGCCTCTGGCCCAGTGGGAATCATTTTGTTAGGAGCTCTTGCTCTGCAGGATGCAACTGCTTCTTGTGCTGCCTGAGTTGTGCACTGATCTCACAGAAGGAGCTGGGGTGAAAGGCTCTTCTTGAAATAAAAGTGACCAATAGTAGAATGTGTGTTTTAAGACTGGTATTAGTGATGTCCTAAGTTTGTCTCTCCTTTTACTCAACTTCCCTATTTCTGGAACTATTTAAATGTTGGGTTGCATTCTGAAGGTCTCCATAAATTGTTCCACTGAAAACATGACTTGAATATGTGATGCCCACTGGAAAGAACAGAATCAAGCTGCCTAGATTAACTTCTTTATTCAGTCTAGATTTGAGAAAGAGGCTTTCTCCAGGCTGAGTAAGGAGAAGGCAGCTTGCAGGCAGAGAAGGGAGGGAGTCCTGGAGGTGTGCAAAGCTCCCTGTGTAGATCAAGAGGCTGGTGCTGTGCTGTGTTGTAGTCAGTACTTAGCTGGAAGCCAGAGGGGAATGTGAGGGACTGGTGGGGACAGATACCTGCAAGAGCTTTTGTGTAGAGACAGCTGCCCTCCAGGGAAAGCAGGGCTTTCACAGAGCCTGTACCTTCCTCAGCAGTGAGAACAGCTCCTAAAGAGACAGGAATCTTCTGATAAACCTCCTGTCCGACAAACTGGTATGCCGAGGTCCAGTTTCCGTGGCAAGCCGGGAAAGAACATGACACACCAGTATGATGTAGGTTCAGTCCATGTTTATTAGGCTGCGTGCAGCAGATTATACAGTCTCAGGGCAGCGTGTACGCCGTCCACGTGGCAGAGCAAGGCTCTTGATTGGTTAGTACACACTGTTTACACGTCCCCATTCCCCTTTTGATTGGTCCCGACTCCAAACCCTTTGTCCAGCCCCCCATCCTATTTACCCCACTACCCGACTGCTGTACATGACCTTCACTAACTAGTTCCCACAGAATGGCCTTCACTGTTCCTCTTGTTATCTAAAGTCTCTCATAATCATTCAGCACAGCTAGGGCCCCAACATCTCCCCCTCTTCTTTCAAATACAGCATTCGCTATCTTCTGCATACTATTTTGTAAGCATCGCAATAAACAAGGTAAGCAAACAAGTATAATAAGTATAAACACACCTACTAATAAAACCTGATGCAAAATACTAACTACCCATGGTCCCAAGCCAAGCGACCTTAACCAATCATCAAGCCCACAGCTGTCTTCCTTTAGGTTATGCAGCCCATCCTTTAAACTGGGGCAGCCACGTAGGCACCCCTATCAAACACGTGTGGAAAGGTTCATTCGGGCTACCTAGACTCAGACAAAAGGCTGGCTGATTGGTGCGATTAGCTATTGTTACCCATACGTTTTCCCGAGGCTGTACAAATCTTTCAAACTCATCCCCACTCCCAATGCTCCAACTCAAGGTCCCAACAATAAACAAATACACATATGACATTTTTACAACACGTCTTGATGACTGTCGTCAGACTATATGGCTGCAATGTCCAAGGGCTTTTAAAACAGTCAAGCCGTCCATTCAAGGTAGCGTTGCTCCCGTGGTCGGGCCTCTAGGCTCAGCTGCTGTTGAGGGGCCGTCATCCAGTCTGCTAACGCTCTTCCTCAGCCACGGATGGACCCATTTGGCTGGAACCCAACGCGTCTCAGCTCCTGTAACGACACAAGCATAGCCCCTACCCCAGGTTATTAGTTCCTGCGGGCCTTGCCAAGCCTGTGTTCTTGGGTCAAATAGCTCCACCTGCACCTGCTTTCCAGAAAAATCTGTAGCATTAAAAGAGAAATGAGAAAAGATAGGTATGTGATCATCTGAGCTTGGATTAAGCCAGTTCAGGACATAACATGCCTTGCATACAAGCTCATAGGGGCCCACCTCCCCCTCCCTTTTTAAAACTCCAAGCAAATGCTTTAGGTTCTGATGATGTCTCTCAATAATGGCCTGGCCTCCTGAGTTATAAGGAATGCCTGTAACATGTGTAATGTCTCATTGGTGAAAAAATTTGCGGCATACCTCACCCTTATATGCTGGTCTTAATGGTGTCTGGACGGCCCAGCACCGCAATTGCTTGAGACCAGTGCAGCCGAGCTGCCTTGGCACCTGATGACACTGCCGGAGTTGCCCATAGAGCTTTTGAGCAAGTGTCCACTGTGACATGTGACTTCAGGCGGCCAAATGGAGGGAATACTGTAACATTAGTCTGCCACACTTGACGTGGCTGACTACCCCTGTTCCTGAATTGGTGATAACCGTGCACAATCGGGGCAGGCTGCAACAATTGCTGTAGCAGTTGCTCGCGGTGTCTGAAATTGGCGCTGTAACGCGCGGGCAGACTGATGAAAAAACTCATGCGAAGCACAAGCCTGCTGCTCAGGTGTTACATAGGCTACACAAGGACTAGAAACAACCTTGTCAATATAGTCATTGCCTTCTGCTAATGGGCCTGGCATAGTAGTGTGACTTCTGATGTGAGAGCACCACAGCCGTGGTTGGCGTTGTTCCATGATGTTCCACAGACAGATAAACAGTGCTTGCAACTCCTTATTAGCTACATGTCCTAAGATAGATCGTGAAATTCGTGTCACTGCTCCAACCACATATAGTGAGTCCACTACAAGATTTAGGGGATAATGAGAAAAGTCTGTTAGGGCCCAAATTACTGCTTTCAATTCTAGCATCTGTACTGATGCTGTATTCTGGTTTACCCAAGTAACTCAACACCCCTCTTCCCGGTAGGCATACCCATATTTCCCAGTACGACTTCTGGCATCAGTAAATACGGTTATCGCATCAGAGATGGGATCTTTGTTCAATACGGGTCTCTCTTCTAATACTAGGGCCGTATTAAACAGTGGATGGCTTGGATAGTGATTATCTAAGGAAACTCCTGTGGTTGCCAGAGCAAATGCAATGCTTTGCTGAGTCCAGTCCTCGATCAGGTCTAGTGTTTTAAGTGGCAAAATGATCGATGAAGGATCTCTGCCAGCAATAGTTCGAAGGCGACGTCTGGATTTCAGCAACAGCGCTCCAATAGCTTCAAATCTGGGTGTGATTGTGTTCCGGAGGTGAGATGGCATAAAAACCCATTCCAAAATATATAGCTCCTCTTGATCATCAATCTGGGCAATTAGAGCGGCAACTTCTTGATGTTTGTTACACTATGAGAGTTATGGGTAAATTTTCTTGATACCGATACGCTGCAGTGCCTGCCAGTTTTTGTTCAATTAAGTGTATTGTCTTTTTTCCGTCGGGGCTGAGTTGTCTTGGCTCTGCGGGATTCGTGGCCCCATGCAACAGCGCAAACAGAGGTGCCATCTCTTCGTTGGTGATGCCACAATAAGTTCTGATCCACTGTATGTCACCAACCAATTTTTGTACCGAACTCACTGTATTCACGTCGGCTCTTAACTGCATCTTCTGTGGGTGTACTCGAGAATCTGTGATAGTCATACCTAAATAGTTCCAAGGAGAGTGTCGCTGGACCTTTCTGGAGCTATGACCAGACCATATTGCCGTAAACAGTTCGTTAGCTCCTGCTCCAAAGTTTCAGTGATTTGACCCTTGCTGGCCACTAGGATATCATCCATATAGTGGTAAGTTAGTAAATCAGGATGCGCCGTTCGCCAAGGCTTCAAAGCGAGATTCACAAACCATTGACAAATTGTTGGAGAATTTTTCATTCCCTGCGGCAAAACTGTCCATTGCTAACGCTCAGCTGGCGCGGCTCGGCTGATGGAAGGTACAGTAAATGCAAAACGCTCGCTATCTTCAGGATGTAGCGGAACGGTGAAAAAACAATCTTTTAGATCGACCACTAGAAGGTCCCAATCCTTTGGCAACATTACTGGTGATGGGAGACCGGGTTGTAGCGCGCCCATATCCTGCATACAGACATTAATGGCGTGCAGGTCGTGTAACAACCGCCATTTCCCTGACTTCTTTTGCATGGTAAAAATTGGCGTATTCCATGGGCTTGTTGATGGTTTAACATGGCCTGCTTGTAATTGTTCTTCCACCAGGGCTTGGACATGTCGCAGCTTCTCTTCCGGAAGCGGCCACTGGTTAACCCACACTGGTACATTGGCCTTCCATGACAGTCTCAGCGTTGGGCGGGAGCTGCTATCCGTGGCCGCTATTAAAACTGCGTTCGCATCGTCAGGCCCCATTGGCTCAAAGCATCTCGCCCAAGAATCCATAAGGGCGTGTACATTACGTAGGGGCGGACATGAGCCACGTTACCTTCCGCATCCATCACACTTACAAAAGAGTCACTAATCTTAGTAGCAGATTGCCCTCCAATTCCAGATACAGAGATATTTAACTCCTGCAACTTCCAGGCTTTAGGCCAAGCATGATCATGTATGACAGTAATATCAGATCCTGTGTCCAGCATCATTTCCACCCCCTGCAGGGTTATCCCTTCTGGGCCCACGATATTCACTGTCCATTTTGGGCGGTCTGTGGTTATGCACTCATAAAAGGCCACTTGGGGCGCTCCTGTGGAACCAAAACCACCTGTTCCCTGCTTCATGGTCTCGGTTCTCGGGACAGCTCCTCTAAAAGGAATAAGCTGGGCTATTTTACTCAAGGCTGGAATAGTAACTGGGGGCGAAAAAATTTTTACCATAATTCCAATGTTCCCGGTGTAATCTGCATCAACACAACCGGGCAAAACAAATATACCCATTTGTGAAGCTGAAGAATGACCAATCAATAGTGCTGATAGGCCATTTCCCAGTGGACCCGTGCAAGTAGGTTTAAGCACATGCACTTAAGCACAGTCATCTGTGATTATTGTAGATTCTGCCACGGCCAGATCGACTCCTGCGCTTCCGGCTGTGGCGGCTGTGAGCTCGTGGAGGCAGCTGCTACCAAGGGATATTTGTTCACCGCTTCCCTCTGCACGCGGCTCTGGTAGTTTCCCGAAAGGGCAGTACCATCCTTTCTAAATCGTGAGCGACATTCGGCGGCCTTATGCCCAAACTTATGACATCGGGCGCAGTTTCCGTTAAAATTACCAATTGGCCCCACACTCCCAGCTCCTCCTCCTTTTCTACGCTCTGGGCACTGCCGTTTCAGATGTCCCACTTTACCACACTGAAAACAAGCTTCGCGGAGCCCCTTATTCCCCCGCCTTTGGGGCTTCCTCTGATCTAACGCTGCCGCTAGAGCCTGAGCGTGGATCTTTGCCTTTTCTGCCTCCATCAACAATGGGGCACGTGCACAGGCTTCCACCATCTGTGCAAGAGAAACCCCTGGTTCCAAAGTGGCGAGTATCTGTTTACAGGCTGAGTTGGCATTTTGAACAGCCAAGTCTTTCACCAAGACTGCCTTCACTTCCTGAGGAACAGTTGGGGCTGCATCCAAGGCCTCTTTAAGTCGGTCCACAAAACTCAAAAAGGATTCCTCTGGCTTCTGCATGATCTTGGTATATGGCAGCTGGGGAGCGCCCACTTGTGGCAGGGCCAAAAATACGGCCAGAGCGGCATTTTTTGATTGTATCAGGATTCGAGGGTGTAGCACTGCCTGTCGGGATGGATCCCGAAATTGCCCCGTACCCATCAGTTGGTCTAAGCTGGCGACGCGCAGCGGATCACCTGGTGCCAAATTAAGATTCTCCAACATTTTGGCCTCTAGTCTTTCCTGCCATTTGGCCATCCAGAGCATATAAGTGGTAGGTGTCAGGATCAGTTCCATCAGGGATTTTGAGTCAGCTGGAACCAGCTCAGAGCATTTAAAGAGGGTACAAACTTGATTGCGCACTAGTTTGTTATCGTGGCCATATGCCATCACTGTATTTTGTATGTTAATAACCATTTTCCAATCTAAGGGATCCCAACGTGGGCCATGCTCTGTCCGGGCGCCTGGCAGGGATAAAGGGGAAAGCGCGAAGTCCCCTTCTAGCCGCGCGTTGTCAAGGATGCCTTTCCACCGGGCGGTGTGATGATAACTGGGGTCACTCGGTGGCGCCCTCGTCCCGCCAGTCTCCCGAGCTGCCGGGGAAGAAGGCACTGCTGGTTTTTGAGCCGGTGATGTGGGCGGGCTGGGCGGGACTTGAGATAACGGCTGCCCTCCCCCCGAGGCGGAAGAATCGGCGCTGCACCCCATTAGTTCCTGAAACTCCTGTATCCGCTCCTTCTCTTCATCAGAGATTCGAGCAGAGGGTCCATGCTTAAGTTGTAAATAATTATCAGCTTCTGATAAACTCCATTCCCCGTCTGCTACCATGTTAAGAATCCATTTGGGCTGAGAGGGGGGCAGGCTTGTTGGTTCCCCGTCTGGCGGGGCGGCAGCCTGGTGAGTTGCCGGAGTAGTTCCCGAGCCAGACTCAATAGCCTGTAGCTGCTGCTCGATATTCTTTAGCCCGCCAACAATCGCCTCATGGGCGCTCTTATACGCCTCCTGTATTGTTTCAGCCTTAGACCCCCGATCTAGGCGCTGCATCTGCGCAAGCAGCTCTGACACTTTTTCTGCCTGTTCCTGCAGCCCCGCTCGCATACCCGCCGTTGCCGTGGGCGGCGCCGCCTCATCGTCTGGGAGGGGAACCTTGGCAGGGTCGATTTCCATCGGCACCGGGGGTGCCGAGGGTTGTATTTCAACTTTTGGCCCCTCATCCGCTCGCTTTCCCCCCTCCTGCTCACCATTCCAGGGGGGCACGTCATCATCCACACCTCCCCACGCCTCCTTCTCTGCTAACGAGATCGGGAAGGCATTGCAACCGCCCTCCGGTCCCCCATCCTGAGGCGCAGGAGCCTTTAACAGCGTCCGTTCCGAGGCGCCCGATTGCCGGCGCTGCTCCCCACTCTTCTGCACCGCTCGCCGAAGAGCTGCGGCAACTTGAGCTTCCCCGGGAGACTGCTCAAGCACGGAGCGGACTGCGCGATAGACCGGCGCGAAACGCCTCGCCTCCTTGGAGCCGATCTGCACGGACTCCCACAGTTCTCCCCCCACCTTGTTCCAGGCGGCCGGACTGTACACCTGCCAGGGCTCCTCCAAGAGTCCCCTCCGCCTGCACCAGACCAACAGGTCGACCAGCGACTGTCGGTCTAACTTTGTTTCAGTCTTTTGCGCCGACTTCATGACACTGTCTACCGTGGCGCGCTCCGTTGCCGATGCGGCAATTCCCATCCTGCGTTCCCGATTCACTGATCGGCGTGGCCACAACCCGTCTCTCTCGAACGGCCCAGCTTACCCACTGGCAGCAGGATCCTTGCCCTTCTTCGGCTCCGCTCCTCTACCCCGTTTATCCCGTCGGGGTCACCAGATGCCGAGGTCCAGTTTCCGTGGCAAGCCGGGAAAGAACATGACACACCAGTATGATGCAGGTTCAGTCCATGTTTATTAGGCTGCGTGCAGATTATACAGTCTCAGGGCAGCGTGTACGCCGTCCATGTGGCAGAACAAGGCTCTTGATTGGTTAGTACACACGGTTTACACGTCCCCATTCCCCTTTTGATTGGTCCCGACTCCAAACCCTTTGTCCATCCAGCCCCCCCCACTACCCGACTGCTGTACATGACCTTCACTAACTAGTTCCCACAGAATGGCCTTCACTGTTCCTCTTGTTATCTAAAGTTTCTCATAATCATTCAGCACAGCAAGGGCCCCAACACTGTTAGTGCCCCATCTTTACAAACAGGTAAAAGCCTCTGCACCCTAAGACCTTTTTGGGGTTTTGTTACCTTTTTCAGCCTCACCAGTAGCAGATCAGATCCCTGCTATTCTCCATGTGAAAGGCCCCTGATAAGGGTAGCCCTTAAGGTGAGCTCTGCTTTCCTTTCAGGAGTAAGTAAGATAAGAGAGGAAGGAGGCAGCACCAGAAGCTATTGTTTTACAATGATTGACTCCACTGGAATTTAAACAAGCCAGGACCGATTTGAGATACCTCTGAGTTCAGCTGATAGTGGTGAAGGCTGCATGATCTTGTTCTCTTGCTGTATGACAGGCCCTCCAAGGGTGATGGCTTGGTTGTAGACCATCAGCTGGGTGGGAATTTGCTCCTGTCAGGCTGGTGTTGAGGAGTTTTTATTGTTGTAGCCCCCTTTCCTTGTCTGCTACAGTCTCCAGCCCCTCTGCCTGCCCTGCTCTCCTCCTCCCACCCCTAGTCTTTGTGTCTGGCTGCCCACTGTGTGCCTGTCAGGGTGGCACTTGTCCCTAAGGGCTGAGCAAGCTCAGGCTGTGCCTAGAATCAAAGAGTTGGAAGGGACCAACCATGATCATCCTGTTCCACTGCCTGAACAATTCAGGGCTGACCAGGTTGGATGGGGCTTGGAGCAACATGGTCTAGTGGAACGTGTGCCTGCCCATGCAGGGGTCACAAGTAGATGACCTTTGAGGTCCCTTCCAACACAAACCATTCCTTGATTCTACGATTCTTAAGAGATGATGGGAGAGAGACTTGAAAAGTGATCTAAACAACATTAATCAACACAGAAATTTGAAATTGTAATGATTAAGAAAATAACGGAATATAACAAAATCTATTCAAAACATGAAACAGGATAACATAAACAGTGGGTGGGCCTGTCAGGTGTGGGGCCACGTGGGGGCTGGGCTGGGCTAGCGGGGGGCACGGGGGCTGGCCCGGCAGTTCGGCGCTGGCCGGGCGCTCCTGCCCCGGCCACGGTGCAGAGTCTGGGTGCACAGCCCTGGGGTTGTGCTGCTGGGGGCACCTGCTGGAGGTGGGGCCACGTCCATGGCTGCTCTTCATCTTCACTTGGTCCACTTCCATCGGCTCTTCCCTCTCCTCTGATGTATCCACTTCCATCGGCTCTTCCCTCTCTTGCCCTGGAGCCACCTTCCCAGACTCGGCACCATCACCACCCGGCTCAGCCTCCACCTCCTCTTGCTGCCCCTGCTGCCCCTGGCTCCCGGCTGGGTTGCCACCCCGCTGGCCACTCTGTCCTGCCTGTCCACAAGCCATGTTGGCAAGTGACTGCCTGGCAGCTGAGGGGGCACTGTGGGCAGCCCGGGGTCCCAGCAGGCAGGGCCATTCTGGTGTCAGGAGGCCACTGTGATGGGGATGCATGTGGCCAAGTGTGGCTGTTGTGGGAGCTGGGGGGGTGACCCCAAAGGTGGCTTTGTCTGGGAGAAGGAGGAGGGTGGGGGGGTGAAGGGCCCCTTTCCTGGGGGTCACCCCCCTGTGCCCTTGTGCTGCCCTTGGGCCAGGGGCTGCCCTGCACCTCCCCGTGTGTGCTGGGCTGTGGCCCCATCCTCATCCCCGGAGGAGATGGCAGGGCAGTGTTCCAGAAGGGTCAGGGTTCCTCAGGCCCCCCAGGTGGCTCCCTGCAAGGGGGCAGCCCCTGTGCCCAGCAGGGGCAGAGAGGGGGCAAAGCATCCCGCCATCCCGCAGGGGCAGGGAGGCGCAGCCGTCCTGTGCCGGGTCTCCCGGCGCTCCCTCCAGGAGCTGCCCATGGCCAAGTGTTGCGGGGGCCCTTTCCCCGTCCCCCCGCCCTGTCCCTGGAGAGGGGCCATCTCTGGTGCCCTGAGCCCCGAGGGACTGGGAGGAGAGGGCCTGGCCCTGGGGCTGCGCTGCCACGGGACACGAGGAGCCGCTCGGAGGATCCTGTGCAAGTGCCCGTGGGTGACAACCCCCGCAGGCAGGTCCTGGGCCACACTTGGGCTGTTGCACATGGCCAGGGCGTGTCTTCTAGGGATGGTTGTAGGGGAGCTGTGAGATGCCCCACACACAGGTTGTTGTAGGCACAGATGGACTGGCCAGATCTCCTTGGGCAGCTCTGACCTTCCTGTCTCCATTCCCATCAGTCCCCTCCCTTGCTTGTGTTTTGAACTGGTGACTAAAACTGGACGAGGGGAGATTTAAGTTAGACATGAGGAAGAAATGCCCAGGGAAGCTGTGGCTGCCCCATCCCTGGAAGTGCTGGCGCAAGAGCAGCTGCTCATCCCTCCCTGCTCCCTCACCTGCCTTCCTTCTCCTGTGGGGGAGACACCTGGCCCTGCACCGGCAGCACCTGCAGCCCCGCTCTGCTCCTGCTGCCATGCCTTGATCTCCATGGAAACCATCCTGGAGCTGGGGGGTCGTGGCCCCTTCTGACACGGTGGTGGCCGCCGCCCGGGCCAGCCATGGCTTGTGTCAGCCCTGCCACCCAAGGCGTGTGGGCAGCACAGGCAGCAGGCACAGCCCCTCTGTGTCCCCAGCCTGGGGCCATCTCTGCTGCTGCCTGCAGGCTCTGCTGGCCATGGCTGCTCTTCCTCTTCCCTGCTCCCAGAGCAAAACCTGCTCCCAAAGGCGGGATCTTTGTACCTGCTCGTTTAACTTTTGCCTTCCCTTTATAAGCTGAGACACCTCTAGGAATTCTCTGTGGAGAATGGCTTGTCTTCTCCCCCCACATCAGACTAAATAAAATGCCTTTCAAGCCAGCAGAGGCCTTTTGCTGATTATACCCAGCAAACAGACAAAAACAACCCTTTGCGGGAAGAAATTGTTCCCCGTGTCCAACCTTGGCCTCAGTTTGGGACAAATGTGGGAGTGCTGGCATGCCCCCAGGATGATCCTGCACCTCTCCACATGGTGGGTGAGCTCCCAAAGCCCCCTGGGCATCTCCTCCAGGGAGAGGACGGCCTGAGACACTTGGTCGTGGCTGCACCTTTGATCCCTCAGCCCCCCATGCCTGGCAAGCACAGCCCAGCCGTGCACACCTCCCGGGGGAAAGGGTGTTCACTGAAGCTCTTCTCCACCAGCCAGCAGGACCTCCTGGCTGCAGCACAGCTGAGGCCTCATCTGGGAACCGACTCACACGGGGAAGCAGCGACATCAGCTGATGAGAAGGTCATCAAAGGTAATTCTGGCGGCACAAGATCCACAGGAACAACAAGCCAGAGGTTCTGTGCTGCTCTTGCTCTCCCCTCTGAACTTCTTCATCTCTTCCCATGCCCTCTCTGATCTTCAGCTCCCCTCCACACTCAAGTCTTCCTCTCTCTCCCCTCATGACTGCACAATGACATAGACTTGTTGCCCCCTTCCCTTTCACTGCTGTTCTCCTTCTCACATCTGATGGTGCTTGAGGAGGCCGATGGGACACAAGGTGAACTCCCTCACACCCTCCTTCCACCTCAGAGATGTGGCACCAAGGGTCCTGCAGTGGGGAATCCTGTGGTACCTTCCAAAGTCCCTGGTGCAGAAGATGGACAGGAGCCATCCTGCTCTGTGAGGACTGCACAGAAGCACAAGCCTTACCTGGATTGCCCTTAGCAAGTTGGATTCACTCAATTAGGTTGATTTTCTACATTCTAACTAGGAGGAGGGGGGAAGCAGGAAGATGGGGAACAGAGCTCAGTAAGACAAGTCAGTGCTGGCAAAAATCAGGAGCCCTTTCCATGCACAACCTCCTCCTCCCCAGGACAGGGCTCAGCAAGGCCTTCTCCAGCCAGCCCTTCTCCAGGAGCAGGGGGAGGAGGTTTGGCCTCAGCTGGGGCTGTACAGGGGCTCTTCTCTGGGTGGACCTGTTGGTGTGAGGCCACAAAAACGACCAGAGGGCTGGAGCTCCTCTCCTGTGAGGACAGGCTGAGGGAGCTGGGCTTGTCCAGCCCGGAGGAGGCTCCGGGGAGACCTTCCTGGAGGCTTTCAATACTTGAAGGGGGACAATAAGAGAGACGGGGACAATAAGAGCGATGGGGACAGACTTTTTAGCAGGGCCTGCAGTGACGTGACCGGGGGATGGTTTGAAACTGAAAGAGGGGAGAGTCAGACGAGATGTCAGGAAGAAACGTTGTGCGGTGGGGCCGGTGAGACACGGGTTGCCCAGAGGCCGTAGGTGCCTCGTCCCTGGGACCATTCCAGGTCAGGACACACGGGGCTCTGAGCAGCCCGGCCCGGCTGGAGCCGTCCCTGCTCCCGGCAGCGCAGGGGCTGTGCAGGACCCTCCCACCCCGCCGCGCTGAACAAGGAGAGGTGCGAGGTCCTGCCCGCGGGAGGAACAACCAGGCGCCGGGGGCGGGTGGGCACCAAGGCGGGCAGGAGCTGCCGAGAATCAACCACGGAATGCTGCCGCCGGGGGGACCCTGGAGCCAGGGCGGGGAGCGGGGCCCCAGCCCGTGCCTGTCCCGGGGAGCCCCGCGGAGCCGCCGCGTCGCTCCCGGCAGGTTCGGCGGGCGCCCGGCAGGACGATGACGCCGCGCCTTGCCGTTCTTCTATTGGCTGTTTGTGCTGTCCGTCTGCCCTAGTCCCGCCCCTCCGCCGCTGCCCGGCCCCTGGATTGGTTTCCCCGCTCAGGGCAGATGAAGCCGCCTCGCGCGCCGCCATTGTGGAAGGGGCGGGGCCGCCCCGCTGCGCCTGCGCGCGCCGCGCCGGGCAGGAGCGGCCCCCGCGAGAGCGCGCCCGGTGGGGGGATGCGCGCGCGCGGCGGGCGGGGCGGGGCGGCCCGGCAGCCCCTTCCGCGGGCGGCGGCAGGTGAGGGGGCGCGCCCTGCCCGGCGCCGTCCGGGACGGGCCTGGGGGCCTCGGCGGGGCTTCCTGCGTGTGGGCCGGGCCGGGCCGGGCCGGGCTGGCCCGCCCGGCTCCCTGCGCTGAGGTGGAGGCCTCCCCGGTCTGGAGAGGTGAGGAGAGGTGAGGTGGGGCCTGCGCCGCGCGGCCCCGGGAGGCGAGGAGAGGTGAGAGGTGAGGTGAGGTGAGAGGTGAGGGGAGAGCTGAGGGCCCGCCCGGGCAGCCCCTCGGGGACCCCTCGGGAGCCGCTGCCCAAGCCCTGCATCCCCGGCTACAGGAGCACCCTGGGCCCCGGGGCTGCCTCGGCCCTGCCCTCAGCTCTGCAGCACAGAAAGAGCGGGAGAACCGTTCTGCTTTGCAGGGTTTCCAGCTGCCGCTGGCCCAGTCCTCACCTCCCCGTAGCCCCGGGCCGGGGCGGTACCTGCGGGAACCGCGGCCTCCGGAGCGGGACGGGCAGAGCGCTGCTCGGCTGGGGGGGCTTTGGGCTCAAGGGTGTCACTCAGCCTGCTTGTGCTGAATTAAAAGCAGGTTTAGGAAAGAAAGCACGTCAGTCTCTTTGACACTGACACCTGAACCAATGCACGGTGACATGCAGAGCTTTTGGTACATGTGTGACTTGTTTGACAGGACAAAATGACTTCAGGTCTGAGGTGGCCTCCGGCCTCATGGTGGTCCGGGGAAGTTCCCCCAGCTGCATTCCTGCAGAGACCTTGCTGACTCGCAGACAATGCCCACAGTCTCTGCCAACATTGCTGTCACCTCTGCAGAACTGAGTCCTGAGGCAGCAGCTGTTCTCACAGGAGGCGTCTGCAGAGCGAAAACCTGAGTAAATAGTGAAAACCTCTGTAGATTTTGCCTACAGAATTCTTATGCAGCCTTAAGTTTCATGAGGCTGTCACAACCAGTAACAACTTTATTAGTTGTACAGCCCTTGTTACTTGTCTTTGCTTTCTTTGCAAACTCGGGAGCAATGACCATCTGGATGAAAACTCAGCTCTGTGGTGCCCCTCCACCACATTCCTCACCTTCCTTGGAACCAAAAGGGAACTTTTTAGGATGAGTTGGAGAAGCGTGACTTGCTGTCTCCTTCTGCAGAGTCAGTGTTACCATGACTAGGAATTTTCTGACACAGACTGTTACTCTTTTACTACCTTTGGCCATCTCTAATGGTCCACAATGGTTTCTGAGTGCCATAGTCTTTGGCTGGACTATTTAGTTCTTGAGATTTGTGCCTTCTGAATTCCCTGACTGCTTCAATGTGGAATTGAATTGGATCCTGTAGGTATTGTCAGGTTTTTGTTGCACTGGGTCACATAAATGCTTGGTGCTGCATGTACCAAAGGAGTCAAACAGCTCCTTTTTGTGACTGTAGGATGGGACTTAAAAGTTACCATGAAATTCAGCAAGAATGTGAATGTTTTGTGGCCACAAAAAGGAATGGCAGCTAGCAAGAAGATTGAAGAGCTTTAAGTGCTTCTCTTTGAAAATTGAAGTTCAGACATGATGCTGTAGGCATTGATTATTTCCTCTCTGTAAAAAGGAGGTTGATTTCTGTCTGTTGATGTGCAAAATACTTGTTTTGATCCAGTTTTCATTTCCAGGTAAAGCTCTGCCTTTTGGCTGTGTCTCTGGGAGGGTCCTCAGAGAAGTGTTTGTTCTGGTGTTTGCTCATGGGAGGTACCAGTGCAGGAGGGTTTTCCTTTCCTGAAAGACTGGCTTATAAAAGGCTTTTCATGGTTTGTGTGAGTAATTCAGTGAGATTTCTTTGCTGGATTTAGACTTGCTAGGTTTTAAATAAATAGACATTGTACCTAATTCTAAGTGGGTGCTGATTGTGGTTTCAGGTGTTAGTTTCTCAGACCTCTGCTCAAACTAGTTTTCAGCTCAGCTGATTCCTTGCAATTGTTTAGTTTCTGTTTTGACTCCTCATAAATGATTAAGGTCTACAGCATCCTGGGACATTTCACAGTTTACCAAGGCTTAGGGTGAGGAACCACTTGCCTTAAGTTGTTTTGATCCTGCTCTGAGCTCCATTAGATTTTTTTCTTGCACTGGGAGAAACAGTGGAAAGTTGGTCTTTATCCATCCTGAGCCACTCATGACTTCATTGCATTCTCTGACATCCCTCTTGGTTCTATCTTTTCCAAACTGAGGAGTATTTTACTAGCTCATACTTAGGTAGGAGATGTTGTATGCTTTTCGTCACCTTTGCATCATTTCCACTTCTGCTTTTTTTCCCCCTATAGAGAAGAATCCAAGGCACAGGTGGGGCTCTGGGGACTTCTGTGGGGGCACAGGGCTGTTCCTTTGGGGTCCCTGTTCAATCTTAGCAGGCTGTTAATTACAGCTGCCTCTGGCTTCATTCTGCTGCAGTGGGTTTTGAGATTGCTTCCCTGGGCTGGCTGAGGCTGAAATGTCTCATCTACCAGGACTTGAGTGTGTCTGCAGAATGGTGGGGTACCAACACGTGCCCCTTTCCAGAAGCTCCTGTTGAACTTCCTGTTACCGCTCTGTCCGCGTTCACTGCAGCCACGTGTGCTCAGGGACTCGCCCTGTGCAGGGTCTGTTCAGCAGCCACATCCAGTGACTTTCCTGACAAACTGGAGCTTCCCAGTTGGCCAAAGATTTACTTTTTTCCATTTCTCATCTAATTGCCTCTTAAAAATCTCATTCAGGGGGAATTAATTTTAAACTCACTTAGACATTAGGGGGAAATTCTGGAGTGTGAGGGTGGTGAGACCCTGGCCCGGGTTGCCCAGGGAAGCTGTGGCTGCCCCATCCCTGGCAGTGTTGAAGGGCAGGTTGGATGGGGCTTGGAGCAACCTGGGCTGGTGGGAGGTGTCCCTGCCCATGCAGGGGGTTGGGACTGGATGATCTTTAAGGTCCCTTCCAACCCAAACCTTTGTGGGGTTCTATGAGATGAAGCCAGAGAGACTCAGGGCCTGAAAATGTAACTAAACAGCTTTATTGAAGAGGCAACTGATGAAACTCTTAACGATCAACAAGAAAATAATGAAATATAATAAAATCTATTCAAAACATGAAACAGGATAACATAAACAGTGGGTGGGGCTGTCAGGCGTGGGGCCACGTGGGGGCTGGGCTGGGCTAGCGGGGGGCACGGGGGCTGGCCCGGCGGTTCGGCGCTGGCCGGGCGCTCCTGCCCCGGCCATGGTGCAGAGTCTGGGTGCACAGCCCTGGGGTTGTGCTGCTGGGGGCACCTGCTGGAGGTGGGGCCACGTCCATGGCTGCTCTTCATCTTCACTTGGTCCACTTCCATTGGCTCTTCCCTCTCCTCTGATGTATCCACTTCCATCAGCTCTTCCCTCTCTTGCCCTGGGCTCACCTTCCCAGACTCGGCACCATCACCACCCGGCTCAGCCTCCACCTCCTCTTGCTGCCCCTGCTGCCCCTGGCTCCCGGCTGGGTTGCCACCCCGCTGGCCACTCTGTCCTGCCTGTCCACAAGCCATGTTGGCAAGTGACTGCCTGGCAGCTGAGGGGGCACTGTGGGCAGCCCGGGGTCCCAGCAGGCAGGGCCATTCTGGTGTCAGGAGGCCACTGTGATGGGGATGCATGTGGCCAAGTGTGGCTGTTGTGGGAGCTGGGGGGGTGACCCCAAAGGTGGCTTTGTCTGGGAGAAGGAGGAGGGTGGGGGGGTGAAGGGCCCCTTTCCTGGGGGTCACCCCCCTGTGCCCTTGTGCTGCCCTTGGGCCAGGGGCTGCCCTGCACCTCCCCATGTGTGCTGGGCTGTGGCCCCATCCTCGTCCCCGGAGGAGATGGCAGGGCAGTGTTCCAGAAGGGTCAGGGTTCCTCAGGCCCCCCAGGTGGCTCCCTGCAAGGGGGCAGCCCCTGTGCCCAGCAGGGGCAGAGAGGGGGCAAAGCATCCCGCCATCCCGCAGGGGCAGGGAGGCGCAGCCGTCCTGTGCCGGGTCTCCCGGCGCTCCCTCCAGGAGCTGCCCATGGCCCAGTGTTGCGGGGGCCCTTTCCCCGTCCCCCCGCCCTGTCCCTGGAGAGGGGCCATCTCTGGTGCCCTGAGCCCCGAGGGACTGGGAGGAGAGGGCCTGGCCCTGGGGCTGCGCTGCCACGGGACACGAGGAGCCGCTCGGAGGATCCTGTGCAAGTGCCCGTGGGCGACAACCCCCTCAGGCAGGTCTTGGGCCACGCTTGGGCTGTTGCCTAATATCTCCTCTAAATCTCCCCTTTTCCAGTTTTAAGCCATTCTCCCTTTGTATTCTCCCTACAAGCCCTTGTCAAAAGCCCCTCCCCAGCTTTCTTGTAGCCCCTTCAGGCACTGGAATTATCTCTAAGGTCTTCGTGGACCCTTCTCTTCTCCAGGCTGAACAACCGCTTCTCTTTTTCTGTTCATGCATCCTGAGTTTGGAAGCTCAGGAGATGCTCATGACCTTGTCAAGCTGCTTTCTTACTATTCTTCTGCAGTAGAAGTTTTGTGGGAGGGTTTTGTGGTTTGTTTTTCATCAAAATTTGTCAAAATGTTGAATGCTGCATGAGGGATAGAAAGAAGCGGGATGCACTTGATAACAAAACGTGCCTTGTGTTGATACTGACTTGTAACTTGTCGCATTTTAGGAACTGCAGATGGGAGGGAAAGCTGAGGAGCTGAGTGTGATCTTGAGGGCTCAGGTGTAGACTCTGATGCCTGAGTGAGCACAGGATGAAAACACTTCCCGGAGTGGGTGTATTTGGAACTGGCAGCACTGCCCGGCTCCTGGTGCCCTTGCTGAGAGCAGAAGGTTTCTCCATTGAAGCACTTTGGGGGAAGACAGAAGAAGAAGCCAAACAGCTGGCAGAGGAAATGAACATCTCCTTCTACACCAGCCGGACCGACGATGTCTTGCTGCACCAGGACGTGGATTTGGTTTGCATCAACATCCCTCCACCGCTAACGCGGCAGATCGCTGTGAAGGCTCTAGGTACCTTTTTATCTTTGGAGCTGGACCTCAAACCCTACAGCTCCTTGGCAGATGGAAATTTGAAGCTGTTATCCCAGCACGATTTGGGTTTCACCAGTGCTAAAGGTTCTGTGTGGAATGAATTGGTGGTACCCTCTATGAGAAAGGTTACCTAGATTTTTTTTGTAACGGTGCTATTTATCATTGCTTACAGCTTTGGAAATCTTGAACCAATTGGGCTAAAATACCCCATGTCTTCTTCAGACTGAACTTAGGTGGGGAGCTTTTTAAAAAAATGAGCTTTTGCAGAGATGATGATAAGGGGGTAAAATGTTTTAATGCCCATTTAAAAAAAAAAAAAGAAAATAACAAAAACTTAAGTTGCTTAATTAATTTCAAATCTGAAATTAATTTCAAATGTTGACATTCTGCAATAGGAAACCGAGATCTGCCTGGGCTGGGTGGGTTGTTCAGCTCTGCTTGGTTTTCCCCACAAATAAAACCAAATTGGAAGGTTAAAATCCTTTGAAAAAAATCTTTGCATGCACTCAGTGGAACCTGTGAGTTAGCACCAAAATTCTCTGCAGCTGCTGCTTTTGGCCAATGTGCTGGGGCTGTGACCACCCCTGGAGCTCGCTGTGGCCACCCATGCCAGCAGGCTGGCATGGTCTTGGATGCAGCCTGGCTGGAGGGCTTCTTCCCCCTGTGGCAGGAGGACAGATGCTGGAGGAGGAGATGATGTTGGGAACAGCAGTAGGAATCCTACAAGATGGGCTGAGTGAGGGTGTCTGGGAGAGGAGGTTCAGATGGGATACTGGGAAAAATTTATTTCCTGAAAGAGCGGTCAGGCATTGGAACAGGGTGTTCAGGACAGTGTGGAGTTACCATCCCTGGAGGTGTTAAAAAATCTGTGGATGTGGCACTTTGTGGTTTAGTTGGCATGGTGGGGGTGGGTTGATGGTTGGACTTGATGATCTTAGAGGTCTTTCCCAACCTGATTCTATGACCCCGAACTGGTGGGGCAGGGAGGTGAGAACCAGCTGCCCAACCCCCCTGCCAGTGCTTCATTCTCCAGCGTGTGACTCCACAGTGTTCATGTCCTCTCACATAGCACAGCCTGGGGGTGAGTTTGGGTGTTATTGTCTAAATAACAAGTGATATTTTTACAGTGTTTACAGGAGATCCATGGGAGTTAATTTTAGGATGGGTGATATCTCAAACCTCGTGAGCCATCACGGTTTGTTGCTCTTAGCCTTTTTGCTCTGCAGTAATTTGCTTTGGAAGTAAACAACTCTCTGCCAAACATTTGCAATGCCACTGAGATATACAGAGAGAGATTTCAGGCGCTTTTCCCCCATATTTTTTTCTTTCCCATTGTTAGATTAGTTTCTTTACCTCATTAGAGTACTGCATTTGAATGTGAGGTATTCTGATTTTTTTAATATTTAATATAGGTTAGAACGGATCTGTTTAAATATGCTATAAGTTCTGTTAAACACCTGTTAGCTAGAAAGTGTTTCACTAGTTCTTATGGCTCTTGATGGTCAAGTGGGCTAAAAGGAGAGCATTGAATCTTCTCTGGTGAATGATTAACTAAAATGGATTGAGATGCTTCTTGGAAGGCTGGGAACCTGTAAGATGGCATTATCCAGAGGAGGAGAGGGGGATAAATCTGGTGCAAAAGGACTGAGGTGCTTGACTGCAAGCACAGGTGAGTGGGAAAGCTGGAGAAATTAATGAAGTAGCACAGAGCAGTTTATGCTTCACTTCTGGCTGTCTTGAAATGTTCTGGTCTGCAGACTGATGCAGGCATCTCAGAGCCAGGGTGATGCTGACCTTGGCTTTCAGGCTGCTGGGTTTGCCACCATGGTGCTCATAGGTTTGCCATGGGGTCTGTCGTGACATGCTGTGAGCTGGTGTTGGAGCATCCTGAAGGAACAGAAAAACAGGGCAGGGCCTGAGATGGCAAGTACATTTTCTCTGAGAGTTCAGATTGATGGAGGGGTGTTTGTAATGGGGGGATTGTTGCCTGTGAACTGGATTCAATAGATCCCAGAGACTAGGCTGCAGAAAAGATCAGGTGTGGTGCAGTGACAATGGTCTTGTTAAAAAACAGGAACTCTGGTTTGGTTTTGTTGAGGTTTGTTTGTCTTGAAGGTGTTTCCACTTTTATTACTTACTTGTATACTTTTTCATACTTCCTCTTCTTCCCCCCTCCCCCATTATTTAAAAATGTACTTACCTTTTTGTTTCTGGCAGAGAGGAGGAGGAGTCCCAGTTTTTCCAGGAGGTGCAGTTTACTGGTGTGTTTCCTACTGACAGACATCCCTGACCAAGCCCAGGTGCAGCTTGGGCATGACAGTAACACTGCCCTGATTTCATGAGCCAGACACAACAGATCAGAGCCCAGGGGATAATTCAAATTAAGATCAATGTAATCTTCTGGTTTATCTCCACGGCAGGTAAAGCAGGTAGCTCTTCTAAGATTTGTGCTTCTTTTGATCCCAGAGGAACTGAATTAATTTCACAGTGTCTGTGTTGTGGTTCGTGTCCCGTGATTAAATTGTGTCCACCTTTGCATTAGGTGAGCACAGAGTGGAATTACTGGCTGGAGTGGAATGTAAAACGTTTGTGTGTGAGGCACAGGAGTGCAAGGAGGCAGGACATGAGAAGTCCTCAGAGCAAAATTCCTTCAGGATGCTGAAGATAATACTGCTGCATGCACTGAGCCCAGCTGAAAGGGAAGCTTTGTGCAGGGGCTACAGAGGAACCTTCTACTTTGTCTCCCTTAGATTATACTGGTTGACATCATTTAAGACATCCTTGCAACACAGACTGTTTGATTTTGAGGAGTCCCTACAAATTACAGCACATATGTGTTAATGATGAAGGAAGGAGCCAGGAAGGGCTTTATCACTGCTGGGGGTTGTGACAAAGCCAGATTTCCTGCTCTTGAAACAGGATGAACGAGTGTGCTGGGAGTGCTCTTTGCATGTTGTGCTTCCCATCTCTGTAACAAGTAGCGTGGATTTATTTTCAAAAGGTAGGCAAACAAGAATGAAATGAGGGAGTGTGTTTTGGAATGATTGTTTGTTCGTTGGGAGACTTCCAAAGCAAACCAGCCCAAAGCAGCCAGTTATCTGGAAAGACTCCTCAGACACTCCCAACTTCTTGTGGTGGGCAAAGCCATGGCTGGTATGCTTCAACAGCAACTGGTTCTACATCTTCCTAGGTGCACCCTCAGGTGTCTGACATTACTTGGGAGAGTAGAGAACTGGGGCTTCAGTTCAGTGGACATATTTACATGGGATAAACAGATTTAGTGTTTTGAGTCAACATTATAACTCTTGCAGAGAAGGGCAAGACAGGGGACTTTAGGTGTTTCTGGCAAGTGTTGGATGGGCAGCTGTGTCTGTGATAGCCAGGCAAACAAACAACCCACAAGGTGAAGCAGTAGCTGTTAGGGTGAGCAGGCTGGCCCAGCCAAGCCCTCTCCTACCCTGCCTGGCCAGGCTGTGTGCACAGAGCCCTCCCCCTCCAGGCTGCACTGCAGGGGGTGCATGGGTGCCCCTGCCTGTCCCACCTGGACACAGGGCAACAGGACCTCTCCCTGTCAAGAGCTCTGGTGGGTCACTTCCCATACCAGGCTGCTCAGTGGGACCCCCTGGAACATGGAGGACCTCCTTGATGGAGCAGTGGGCCAGGTGTGGTCTGAGTGTCCTTCCTGTGGCCTCCTGGTATGTGCCTCTCCTGAGGCAGAGGAGACCCTGACTCACATGCATGGTGGCTGTGGAGAGAGACAACTCCTTAAGGTTTGGGTTGCACTTTTCCTCCCAGCTGTTCATGCATGCTGCTCTTCCTGAGGCCCCACCAGGCTGTGGGGTCCCTTCCCCTTCGTCCTGCCCACCCTGACACCCTCCCTGCCAGGTGGGGATGGGGGGATTCTGGTGACTGCAGGGACCTGTTTCCATCCCCAACTGCTGTCGTGGCCCAGGGCAGTGTTTCCCAGGTAGCACAAGAAAGCAGTGAGTTTTCTGCACTTGCCTTGTATCAGCCAGGGCTGTAAAATACTTAATGTATCACAAGTGTTGGATGTGGCTGTGGTGTGGCTAAGCAGCTGCAGGAGAAGGCAGGGCCTTGTTGCTGATGGACACTGGGGATCTGGCTAGAGACCTAAAATTCCTTTAGGAGTAAATATTCTCAGTTATTCTGCTGTCAGATAAGTCTCAGCTCATCTGTTGTTTTTTGATTGCTTCCTTAGGATGTGAACACACTTTGAAGTTGATATTTCCTTGACTGAAGCCATAATTTGGTTGTATTACATTAATCTGAGTTGAGACACTGCTTTTTAAATGTTACGTTTATTTACTAAATCAGGAATTGGTTTGAAAATTCTTGGAATCCAACAGGTGCTTTTGCCCCTGAGTAAGGAGTAGATGGTGTGTATGATAACCTGTCTGGGGAATGGTGTTTCATTCAGTGTTAATTACAGTCATGAACTGTTCAAGAGATGGTGGAGAGCTGCATAGGTGGACAAGTTAGATAATACAACCAATACACAATAGAATGTGTTCAGCGCTAAGGAAGCAGCACTGAGAGTGAGAAGCTCTTCCCAAGGAACCTTTAGTGCAGCTTAGAGCCCACAGGGACTGGGGGCTGGTGACATTGAGGGAGACTTGAGTGGAGTGATGGTCTGCAGGAGCTGATGCCCTCCGTGCAGGCAGGGTTCACTCTGAGGTATGTGCAGAGAAGACCCTGAGGCTTGTTGCTAAGACAGCCTGCCATCAGTGGAGCTGTTGGTGTCCTTGCTCACTGCTTCTGAGGTGGGGAAACCACAGCTCCACCTCCTCCTTCTTTCCAGGCATTCCTCCGCTTCTGTGGGCTCCAGCCCACCTCTGAGCTGCTGTAACCCTGCTGCTTGGGAAGAGGAAGCCCTATACTGGGCTGAACTGGTGGCTCCAAAGAGTACCAGAGCCCTGTGGTGGCTCACGTCTCCTAGCTGCTGGGGACCTCAACATAAAACTTTGCAGCAGTGGTTTATGGTACAAAATTCGAGGTTATTAATTATCAAAATACTGGTAACAAGATGAGAGTTGTGAGTTGCTCTGCCTTGGGAAGCAGAAGGCACAGCCATGACACTGGTAAGGGACCTCATAACTATCTCAGATACAGCCCTTGTCCTTGCTGTGTGGCCACCTCTGTGAGCCTGGGGACAAGCTGGAGATGTCCCACTGTGGGCAGAGGTGTTGTGCTGTACCCAGGCTCTGTTCTGGCACGCCAGCTGTGCCAGCTCCCAACAGAGCATCAGTCAGTTCTGGCTCCCTGGGACTCGGCCTGTGCTGGCAACCAGAGCTGAGGGGAGGTGGGTGGCAGAGCAGGGGCAGCCCAGGTGGGACTGCAGTCCCCAGCCCACAGGGGCAGGGTCCCTTGGCTCAGCCTGCTCTGCTCTCAGGTCCCCTGCTGCAGGGACCAGCCCCCTCCATGCAGACACTGTCCAGCTCCTGGAAGAGCCAACTCGAGGCAATAACCTGGCAGAAACAGAGCCAAGATGAGTGATTGTTTCCATGTGGGATTTGTACCCTGGGCTGCTCTGTGCCACCAGGAACAAGGTGAGAAGCAGTGGAGTTGTGGGAGGAGGGGGGAACAGGGCTGGCTGGGAGCTGCACCCCCTGTATGTGGGTTGGGCGTCACTTTTGTTTTCTGCAGACTTATAAGAGGTTTGGATCTGCTGAAGTTGCTGTTAATATCCTTATGCTTTTGCTTCTTGTCTGCTTTTATGTAACCTGGCTTGAGAGAAGTGCCATTTAAAATCCCTGGGTAACAGGAAGGCAGACAAAGTGTCTACAGATGCACCAGCTGGCCTTGCAGAAGATCCACCAGGGCAATGTGCAGGATTGGGGATGGGAGTGTCAGAAATAGTCCCTGAAATAGGGGGTTACCAGTGGGCAGCCAAGGGTGTCCTCAGGGAGTTTGATCTTACTCTTTGCTCATTAAAGCTTCTGTTGACTCGCATCTATTTAGGGGATTTCTGTGGAAGAGACCACAAAAAAACTGTAGTCTTATCTTTTTCTCACTGTTTTTTGTTCATATCTTTTAGAAATAGAGGTTCAGAGTTTTCTCTAGCTGTAGGTGTCCCCTGTCTGAGGTGGCCTGGCCACTAGTCACGGGAGCTTGCTGGCCTTGGCCTTGGCCTGCTCAGAGGGTTCCTGCAAAGCATGTTGGGTGCAGCCAAGAGGTTGAGTGCTGAGAGCAGGGGCTGCAGTGTGGGATCTGGCTTCCCTCCTGTGCCACAGTCCAACTGAAGTGCTGGTGCTGTTATCCTCTCATTGAGGAGTTGATTAAAGGCTGTTCTGAGCAGGAAGCACAGTCTGCCCTGGGGCAAGGAAGCTTTCAGAGAGGTGCCCACCACCGTGTGCGTCGATTCTGGGAGTACTTGGGCAGAAACTGTGGTGTGACATGACTGACCTCGAGGTCTGACATCACCAGGTGTCATGAGAAGGCAAGAATCCTTCAAGTGTGTGTGAGGCATGGATGTGTGGTAGAGGGGGACCTTCCTGTTGAAGCCACAGGATTTCAGACTACAGCCTCTGTGCTTTCCAGCAAACCTCATATACTGGGGCACTGGGGTGGCTGGACTGCAGTCCTAGGTCCCAGGTCCAAATCAACAGTTTAGGACTAAAGGATTATGTGTGTTTGGTGTAGGACCACTTAACAGCATTTGTCTGTTCCACTTCCTCCAGTGAAGACTGCTGTGTGAATGGATTCTGAAAAGTGGCAAATAGAAAGTAATTGGATATAAATGCAAGGTGATTTATTAAGGTGACAGATAGAACAAGTTGGAGATGGTCATTGATAAATGCTCTGACTACAACAGTGGTATTCATAGATGTCAATACTGCAGCAATAATAATAAAAGTACACAATACACCCAGGGATGCTTTCACCCCAAACCAAAAGGTGAAAGTCATGATATCTCACCCAAGGAGGCATCCCTGCCTGGGGGGAAGGAGAGAGGATCAGGCCCGTTGCCCCATTCCAGGGGAGGTGCTCTTCTTGCGACAGTAAATGGGCATCACAGACAAGATAGCCACGGATAAACTGCTCCAACAGTGTAAATGTGCATCATTTCATGTGGGAATAGAATGGGCCCAAAAATATTGGAAAAATGAGGAAAAAGTGGTAGACCAAATAGAACAGCAAAGGAATGAGCAAAAGTGCAGACAGGGGAAGGGAAAAGGAATTATCTGTGCTGTCCTAGGGGCTTGTTTATCTTGTGTGCAAAAGGAGATCGAAGAGCCCCCAAAAGAGTGCAGAGGTAGGTTATAGTGCTCTCAGAGCAGAGGTCCTCTCTGCTGAAGTACACACCCTTACAATTGAAAATGGAGATCTGAAACAGGAAATAGAGAACTCCTAATGTCTGGAGACTTGTCGGTACACCCCTGGTTGTTGTGTTGAAAAATGTGTAGGTAAGTATTTTATCAGAACATATGGATAGGGAAAAGTAAAGCCATGCCATGAGAAAAGGAGAGCAAACCAGCTGAGCACAAACTGTAGGGATTTGGTTAAGCTTGCACTGGGGTCCCCTTTTGTATCATTTTATTTCTGCTTTAAAGTTTAAAAAAATAATGAAATATTGACTGCCCAGATTGAGTCACGCTGAGTGCAAGATGAAGTGCATCAGCAGGAAGAAAAACGCAGTGGGTTTCAAAACAATCCACCTGCCTAAACATGATTTCTAATCCTTGTATTCTGTACACAGGCCGTTAAGTATCTTGTTTGTTCTGTTTCTATTAATCTATTTAAAGTAATACATTCATAGTGACGGTGAAATACAAAGTGAAGATCAAATCTGCTCTTTGCTCACCTCTTCCCTGCAGGGTACATGATGGTTTTTTTCCTCTGGCTGTACAGGCATTCAAATAATTTCATAGCTATAACATGGAAATCATGTCTTCTTTTGATGCCATGTGGAGCCATTTGGCCACTTATCTTTCATGAGGTAAAAATACTCTCTTGATTTGGAGCCTCTGGCTGTGGGAGTTTGGCAGCTCTGCAGCTGGAGCATCTCAGAAGCAGCCTGGAGTCTTGCTGCACTTGACCTTCCTATTTTAGATCCCAAACCTTTGTCTTTGAAATTGCAGCAGGAAGTCCTGGCTTTTTTTACTTAAAAAACACACTTCTTGACAAACTTCGGGGTGCGTTTCCCTCGTGTGGGCTAAATTGTATGTATGTATGTATGTATTTATTTATTTATTTCCCCTTTCAGGAATAGGAAAAAACGTGATTTGTGAGAAAGCTGCTACCTCTGTGGATGCCTTCAGGATGGTCACAGCTGCCAGGTATTACCCCAGGCTGATGAGCATCATGGGCAACGTGCTGCGCTTCCTGCCCGCCTTCGTGCGCATGAAGGAGCTGATCGAGGAGCGCTACGTGGGCAGCGTGCTGATCTGCGACGTGCGGGTCTGCGGGGGCAGCCTGCTCAGCCACAAGTACAGCTGGATCTGTGATGAGCTGATGGGAGGAGGTGGTCTGCATACGATGGGCACCTACATCATCGACCTCCTCACTCACCTCATCAGCAGGAGAGCCGAGAAGGTCCATGGGCTGCTCAAGACTTTTGTGAAGCAGAACACAGCTATAAGCGGGATCCGCCACGTCACTAGCGACGACTTCTGCTTTTTCCAGATGCTGATGAGCGAGGGTGTCTGTTGCACTGTAACTCTCAACTTCAACATGCCTGGGTCATTCATCCATGAAGTCATGGTTGTGGGGTCTGCTGGTCGCCTCATAGCTCGTGGGACAGACTTGTATGGGCAGAAGAACACGGCACTCCAAGAGGAGCAGCTGCTTACGGACTCTCTGACTGTCAACAAGGGCCTTTTGGATAAGGGGTTTAAGGACATCCCACTACTCTACCTAAAAGGGATGGTGTACATGGTGCAGGCACTGCGGCAGTCTTTCCAAGACCAGGAAGACCGTCGGACATGGGATCATAAACCTGTCTCCATGGCAGCCTCTTTTGAAGATGGTCTCTACATGCAGAGTGTAGTAGAGGCCATCAAGAAATCCAGCAGGTCAGGAGAGTGGGAGGCTGTGGAGGTGATGACTGAGGAACCAGATGCCAATCAAAACCTCTGCGAGGCACTTCAGAGAAATAACTTATGAGTATTCCTGCTTTGGAAGACAATTCATGCTTCTGGCTGTAAAGTAAAAAAAAAAACCTCTCAGTTTTTAAGATATGTAGATTCTTATTTAATAACCTGAGTTCCTTGGCTTTTTTTAAACATGTAAAATATGTCATGTTCTGATAGCAACTGTTCTGATTTAAATTGTTGAAAGAGTTTTAAATGTTTCTGGTTTTGCAAATGTTGAATTTTTGTCTTGGAGACTGGTAGGAAAACTTGAATTGCCCTTTGCACTTGCAGTAGCTGAAGTGACGCATGGGATCTCTGCGTCTGCAGGGCTTGGAGCTGGGACACAGCCCTGCTGCACAGGTTGCTTATTTTAACTATTTTAACATGAGAGCACATAGAGCAAGATCAGGGAGTGTCTGTTGTTCAGATGCCTTTTCTTTCTCTTTTGGGGACTGATGAAGTTTTACCCCTCAGTTTGTAAAGTTTTTTATGAAAGAGTTGAGTGATGTAACAGGCCTCTGAACTCCTATAGGACAAGAAATAGAAGGAAGGGATTGAAGTTTGTCACATGAGGATCAGCCTTTTGGCTTCCTGCACGTGGCAGATGTCTTTCAAATGTATTTAAATTAATATTTTATTTAAATGATGATATGAATTCTCTGTTGACGGTGGCTTGGCAGGAAAAGCTTCAGGAATTCTGTGATGATTTGTGCAAGTCTTCCTTACCTGTAGACATTATTCCTTCACCTCAAGAGGCTGCCTGAACCCAGCAGCTTTTTTTCCATCAGCTCCATGTCCGTGGCTTGTGTTTACTGCCTGGCAGTGCCGGTGTCGTGGGGCCATGTTCCTGTCCTGCCCCCCAGGGTCACAGGATTTCCACAGTGTTGTGGGTAACCAAATTGTACAGCATTAAGCTCCCAGGGACCTGAAGGTGGAGGTAAGGAGGTATTTCCTACCTCTTGCAGCTTTCTGAACGTGCTGGCTGGGTCATTGTCACACTACACGCATCCTGGTAGTTGAGAGAATGGGGACTGAACTGCCGTGGGTAAGTCTGCTCTTAATCTCAAACACTGGATGTTAATTAACTCTCTGGCCCAGCCCATCCTCATGCCCTCCTGCAGTTTATGCCCTTTGGAGAGTTCTGTTGGCAGATCAGGAGTAGAAGTTAATTCTATTTGAGAAATGCTTCTCTCTCAGGCAGGTATGGGATAGTCCAGTTTTACTACATTTCTTTTGTGTACTTGAAAGCTTTTTTTTAATGTATTTCCCACTAAAGTGTAACCCTGTGTATTTATATATATTAACAAGCAAACTGCTGTTTCATAAGCTGGTCCTTCCTAAAAAGTATCTTGTTTTCTACAGAAATAAAAAGTTGTGTTTGTTGAGGACTTTCTATACGCAGCTGTGTTCTTGGGTTTTATTTGGTTGAGCTAAAACCACCCTAATAAATGCAAAGAGGAAACTTACAGCTGGGGCTCAGCACCCCTTGGCTCCTTCCCTGCTTCTGTGCTCTCTTACTGCCAGCTGGGCAGCCTGAGCATGGAAAAAGTAGGAGAGAGCTCTGTGCTGTCCTAGCAAGTGTCATCTTTTATCATCAAGGGACAGTAAGTCCCACTGGAAGATTTATTTCCCATCTCTTTGCTGTTTCCCACAGATTACAGCTGGTCTGGGAGATCTTCTTACCTGTCTTGGACTGACCATGCCAACTTTTGTGTTGAAGAGGATCTTTCTTTTTCCGCCTCATTATAGAAATTGCTGGAGGTCACCACCTACAAAGCAAAATCCCCACAGTCTGGCTGGGACAGCTTTCTTTGCTTGGGGTGTAAATCAGGTAGTTACATTTGGGTTTTTGACAGGATCAAGTCTACTAATCACACATGGGTGATGGGTGGGAGCACAGCTGCTCTTGTGCTCTGTGTGGTGGCATCTCTGCTGCAAGCTGGATGAAGAAAGCCCAGGCTTGAAATACATTAACTGGGCCCTGGTGGAGCAGTGGAAGCTGCATCTCCTCAAACCTTCACAGACTTCTTGGTGAGCAAGAGCCCTGACTGCAGGAGCATACAAAGAGGTGAGAAGTGGTAGGTTGGCTGCAGCCCCAGCTGCCCTGTGCAGGCCAGGTGGGATGCTGGCTGAAGAAGCACCCCTTTGGACAAGGCCAATCCCTGCTGGCGAGCCTAAATTCCTCCATGGATCCCTGTGCCCCTGACACAGATGTAGGGGAAGGACCTGCGAGTTAGTGCTGCTCACAGAGGAGGACTCATGGAGAGTCCAGAGGAGGCCATGGAGGTGATCCAAGGGCTGGAGCAGCTCTGCTCTGGAGCCAGGCTGGGAGAGTTGGGGTGTTCAGCCTGGAGAAGAGAAGGCTCCAGGGAGACCTTAGAGCAGCTTCCAGTGCCTGAAGGGGCTCCAGGAAAGCTGGGGAGGGGCTTGGGACAAGGGCAGGGAGTGACAGCATGAGGGGGAATGGATTAAAATTAGAAGAGGGGTGTCCTGGTTTGAGCCAGGATGAAGCCAATTTTCCTTTTACTGATTTTTTTTTTTTTTTTTTTTTTTTTTCCCCAGCAAGCTTTCTTTTAACTAATCACAGCATGTTCTACCTAAGGCTGATAAGAGAGGAATGTTTCTCTAACTGCTGGGTCTTCAAGTTCACATCTTTACTCTGCCAGCTCAGACGCTGCAGGGAGATCTGTGATCCCCCCGTAGGAGGCTGAGTTAGACAGACAGCAAAACTGGCCAGAGATCTTCCATTCCAGAGAGCTACGTAAGCTCAGAGGAAGGTCAGAGATCACACAAGACAAGTTCCTTCCTGCTTCTTCTTCCCTTCTCCTCCGTCCATGGCCGGCGTCCGGGGAGGACTCCGTCCCTCCCTCCCCGTGGACCCCCAGGCTCCAGCTCCCCTGACCCACATCACTCTCTGCTTTCTCCAGCAGCTCCAGGATTTTCCAGGACTGTTCCCAGCTCAGGAGATGCTGTGGGAGTTGCTGGGATGGGGGGAGGCGAGAGGCTTTTGCACATACCTGAACATACTTGTATATAATTGTATATATTTTCTTATATCATCAGTGTTTAATTCAAGCTGTGTAGTTTAGTTTTCAATCCAGGCAAGTCTCTCTCTTTTTCTCTCTCTCCTTCTCTACCTGGGTGAGAGGGGGAGGGGATCAAGAGCGTTGTTGTCGGATCTGAGTCAAACGGTGACAAGGGGAGATTTAGGTGAGACATGAGGAGGAAATTCTGGAGTGTGAGGGTGGTGAGACCCTGTAACAGGTCTTTCCTGGGCACCAGGGAAGCTGTGGCTGCCCCATCCCTGGAAGTGTTCAAGGGCAGGTTGGATGGGCTTGCAACAACCTGGTCTAGTGGGAGGTGTCCCTGCCCATGCAGGGGGGCTGGATCTAGATGATCTTTGAGGTCCCATCCAACCCAAACCATTCTATGATTCTGTGGTACAACCAGGCCATGTTCTGCTGCCTGCTGGACTGAAAGGCAGTGCCACTGGTCCCCTCCATGGCCCCTGCACAGGGTCACCTCCACCAGCTGGTCTCAAGGCTGGTCCCCAGCCTCCTGCTTTTCACCCCTGAGGAAGGAGTGACAGCACATGTGTCCTAAGGCCACAAGTGACAGGCAGATATATTTGATAATGAAAAATTGCTTTTTCTTTTTTTCAGGAAAATTGGATTCTCTGCAACCAGGGAGAACAACTGCAACCAAGAAAGCTGTTGGTGTGGGCCTGGTGATGTTCACCATCTGCAGGTCAGGCTGTAAGGCCAGAAGCAGAAAAGCTTCAGGGCTGTTTATACTGAGGAAAGAGCTCTGGCATCAGGTGAGCTGCATACCTCAGCAGCCCATCAATGTCAATCTCTGTGGAGTCACCACTTGGTCCTGGGGCTGGGATCTCCACAGCACTGCTGGTCCAGGTATCTGCAAGAGGAAGGAGTGCATCAATGGCCCAGCCACCTCCTGGGATGGAGGAGGATGCCAGGTCCCAGCTGCATGGGTGGGTTGGCTGCTTTAGGTCTCCAGCCTGACACCTCCAGCTTGGAGCAGGTCTGTCACCAGCTCCAACTCAGGCTGGCTGTGGTTTTGTCCTAAGTTTTGGAAAACCACTCTGGAACCTTGAGACTGTGGAGTCAACTGAGGTGTCCTGTTCTAGGGGGAGGGGTCCTGCTCTGTTTGGCTGGGCACATCAGAGCTTCAAGAGAAAAACGTAAGGGTGGAGCTGCTGCAAATAGTGACCCAGAGACATCCCAGCTGCTTCTCTAAAAGCCAGGGGCAGAAGAAATGGGATAAGGTGACAAAACCTGTACAGGCAAGGGCAAAGCCTCTATTTCTAGGGCAAACTAGCAGGACAAGGCCAGCTCCCTGGGGGATACAGGAGCTGGGTGAACCTTGCTGGAGCTCACCCTCCAGCTGTGGAACAGGTGCTGTCACAGGGTCTGCAAGGACCTGATTTGGCTGTGCCAGCTCTGGGACTTCATCTTCTTCTGCTGATGGTTGCATCAGCTCTGGCATGTCCAGGTTGATGTACTCGTACAAGGGTCGCAGGCGCGGCCGGTGTCCTGGAGAGGGACAAGAAGAGCCAAACACTGACACCCCCTTCCCTGCTGGGAGGAGAGGAAGAACGTTATCCCTGGAAGGAGGGGAACTGTGCCCTGGAGCTGAGGCTGCCTGGTGGGATAAAAGCCAGGGATATGTGGCTATATCCCGGAGAAAAAACAGCAGCTGGAGGGAAGATTCATGGCAACCTTTCCCAGGCACCTGTGCCTGGCTGAAACTTCCCAGGGGCAGAGCCCCAGCTTTGCTCACCCGGCGTGCGGGACACGGACCCCTGGGGGAGGCACAGGCTGCTTGCACG
Source organism: Apus apus (assembly GCF_020740795.1). Taxonomy (NCBI): domain Eukaryota; kingdom Metazoa; phylum Chordata; class Aves; order Apodiformes; family Apodidae; genus Apus; species Apus apus. The sequence goes on along the minus strand of NC_067292.1, from coordinate 20,614,383 downwards.
TCTCTTCCTCTGTCTCTTTTTCTTCTCCTTGGCAGGGAGACCAGCATCTCCTTCCAGGGCACCTGGCTCCTTGCTGGGGGATGTCCCTCTGGGAAATGCAGGTGCTGCAGCAGCACTTGCAAGTTGACCCTGTAGGCAGAAACCAGCTGTGGGGCAGAAACCAGCTGTGGGGCAGAAACCAACTGTGGGGAACTACCAGCTCAGGCTCTGGCTGTGGTGGGACATGGAGCCCTGTGGCACGGTGGGGTTCTCTGTCCTGGCCCAGGAGCTGTGTCCAAGCCCAGCCCTTGCTCTGTGAGGTGGTGCAGCTGTGCCTGGGATGGGCTGGACCTTGCTGCTCCTGCCCTGGCCGTGCTGGCTTAGCTCCCTGGCTGCACTTGGACATGGCTGGTGGTCACTGACTGGGGCTGATAGATGGGTAGAAGCTACTGCATCTCCATAGGTGCTGTCTCCCTTTCCACCATGAGCTCCGTGACTCTCTGGGCTTCTCCCTGTCCATGCTTCTCTGGTTTATCTGCTACCTCTCAACATTACTACAAACTGAGCTCCACAATTCTCAACAAAAAAATGGAACGATGTCCAGCCACAAGCCCTGGACACTAGTATCTTCCATCCCATGCTCATCCCTTCCTCCCAGCCTTGTTTTACCCTTGTGCAACACAGCCTGCCTGGGGCAGACCAAGGCCTTGCTGACAGCTGCATCTCACATGGTGATGCCAGCTGTGTTGCAGCCCAAAGTTGGCTCATTAAGGAGACATAGCAACTTACTTTGTCCCCTTGACTTTGAAGCCACAGGCCAGCAGCACCTGGACACAGCTGAGATCCACCAAGCCTCTTTGTTCTTCCCCCTCTCCTCCTTGTACAGCTCGGTGTGGACAAGGACACCTTGCCTGTCATGGGGCCGCTGTGGCAGACATGAGGACAGCCCTGAGGAGCGCTGCTCCCACCCTGCAAGCCCCTGTACCCACTTTCACTGGGCGCTGGTGGGGCTGACCTGCCACTGTGGCTTGGACCGTTTGCTGCCTGTTGTGAACCATCTGTATTTAGGGCTTTACATCCAACGTGGCCCCAGGATCTTGGAGGTGAGCTGGGCTGGCTGGTGAGCAGCACGGTGTTGCTGCAGAGGCTGTCTCTGCTGGGTGGGACCACAAGGCCAGGTGGCCCCACTGGGCCCTCCCAGGGATCTGGTTGCCACCTTGCCCCCCATCACCCGTAGTGACACCACCAGGCTGAAAGCAGAGACTGGGAACACCCTCGAGCATGATGCCAGGGCAGAAAACCTCTCTAGGAGGAGATGTCTGGGACCAACATCATGTCTTTTATTTCTGGGGAGCAGAGCCAGCCCCAGGGAAATCCACCCTCTGCAGGAAGGAGCTTTTTCCATCTCTTCCCCTGCCCAGATTTTGGCACATATGGGGACCCCCCGTTCATGCCCAAGGCTGGCACAGAGGCAAGTGCCAGCAACGGAACAAAGCCCGAGCTGATCGCAGCGCCCATGGCCAACATGGCATTGCCCTTCACCTCCAGAGCTTTGGTGTCCGGGTTCTCCAGGGCTGCTGACAGCTCAGCGAGGATGTACCCAGGCTTGTGGCCAACATCCTGCCCCTCCTCGGGGCTCCTCACTGGGGCAGGAGGCTTGGGCGCCGGGGCTGACATGGCAGATGCTCTGGGCCACTGGCAGGATCTGCAGACCAATATCTCCATGAACGTTTGGTCTAGTGTGGGGGATCACCATGATGCACAGTGCTGTCCAAGGTGTCCCTCCACAGGGACAGCAGAACCAGCCACCTCTCCCTGCTGAGCCACCAGGGCAGCAGTTCCCCCTCCCACCTCTCTGGGTGGGTCTGGGGGACTCAGCTTTGCACAGCACAAGCCCTCCACGAGCTGCCCCAAAGCAGCCAACCCAAGGAGCTCTCCCAGTACAGCTGCTGGAAACCTCCCAGTGCTCAGCTCAGCCAACACCCTGCTTCTTCAGTAAAACTGTAACTGATCCCCTGACCTCCCCACCCTGGGCTGCCAGAAGACCCCAAGTGCCCCAGCACACCTTACACCTTGGCCTTGTGCCTCCTCCGGGCCACCATGGGCACCCAGCCCCTGGCCAAAGCCCTGTAGTGTGGCCTCCCCTTCCCCTGGCAGAGAGAAGGGACAGTTGGTCTGTGTAACGGACACCCCAGCATGGTTGCAGCATTTCTACCAACCAACCACAACTCGGAGGGGGCTGCAGGCACCAATTACCCACCCACCCCCCATCCCTGCATGTGCTGGTGTCCCTTTCCAGCGATGAAACCTCCAGCGAAGAGGTAACGGGATGAGCAGTGTCACGTTGAGCCTGTCCAGCCCACCTCTCCCCTTCGAGCCCGCCTCGGGTTTGGCTCCGGGGAGAGGGTTGAAGGTGCCAGTGGGGCAGGAGGTTCCAGAAGACAGTTGACTGCCACAGATCTGGGCTCCTGCAGCAGAAGAGAGGTGAAGAAACTGGAGTGTGCCCAGAAAATGGTCCCTGCCACCAAAGGATGAGGGGGAGCTGGACCAGTGGGGCTGGCCATGGTGGGGACAGAGGTTCAGGGGTCCTGGGGACACTGCAGCCTTGGGAGAGGTCACCAGGAGCTGGAGTCTCCATCCTCAGGGGCAGCAGGGCTCAGGGGGACACTGGCTGCAGCTGCACCCATCTGGCACTAGTGACTGTATGTAGTGATAGAACATGGGGTAACTGCTTTAAACTGAAAGAGGGGAGATTTAGATGAAGTATTAGGAAGAAATTATTTCCTGTGAGGGTGGTGAGACACTGGAACACCTTCCCCAGGGAAGCTGTGGCTGCCCCATCCCTGGCAGTGTTGAAGGGCAGGTTGGATGGGGCTTGGAGCAACCTGGGCTGCTGGGAGGTGTCCCTGCCCATGCAGGGGGTGGAACTGGATGATCCTTAAGGTCCCTTTGAACCCAAACGAGTCTCAGATTCGATGACTGCAACAGGGATGAGGGTCCCCTCCCCACAAACCTGGCTGTGGGGTCTAAGAAGACCAGCATCAAGTCCCACCCCTCAAGCCGGCAGCCTGGAAAAAGCCTGGGCTTTGTGTTACTTTTGCACCTTGGCCCGTTCAGGAGAGGCGGGCTGTGAGAGAAGCTGTCTCCGTGTCTTCATCAAACCTCGGCAGGAGCAACGGGCTCCCGCACAGCTCCTCTACAGACACCGCGGCATTGTACTTCCTGGGGAGCGTGATGTGACAACCCGAGGGGGGCTGCAGCAGGGGAGCCAGACCCAGAACCCCCTTTCCTCCCTGAAATGCCCTGAAAACTGTTTTAACCGCCCAAGGGCCCGGGGGAGAGGCGCGCTCGGGGGCAGCCACCCCGCGCAGGGTGCCCCCCGGCAGGGGCCGAGGCCGCGGGGGGCACCGAGCGGGGCCGGGCAGACCCGGCGGGCAGACCCGGCTCCGGCCGCCCCGCCCCGCGCCCGCCCCGCCGCGCTGGTTGCCGGGGCGCGCGGGGCCTGCGGTCCCGGCCCAGCTCAGCCCGGCTCGGCGGCTGCTCGGCCCGGGCCCCCTCCCCGGGAGAGCTTCCCTGCCGTCTCCCCTCGGTGAGTCCTCTCGGGGGAGCCGGGGAGATCCTGCCCGGTGCCCCGGGGCTGGTCCCTGGCACGCTGGCGGGGCCGGGGCGGCTCCTCCCGCCGCCGCTCCGGGCAGCCCCGGGTCCGCGTCCCGGCCGCGCTTCTCCCCCTTCTGGGGCCCCTTCCCGGGCTGCCGGGCGCGAAGGGAGCCCCGAAGGGCAGGCCCGGGTTGCCGCGGGCTGCCGTGCCCGGCGGGGGGTCTGTGGGGATCCCCGCGGCAGCCCCGCCAGCCCCGGGCTCCACCGCGGGACGCGGCCCGTGAGCTGCGCCGCGGCTGCTGCTGGAACCGCGGGCACGGGGCGCTGCCACCGCCCTGCTCCGAGAGGGGCTGCCCCCCTGCCCGCCCCCCCTGCCCGCCCCGCCGCGGCCCTGCGTGACCTCCCGCTGCCGGGCGGGCGGTTCGCCCCTCGGGCACACGGAACAAGGCGGCTTGTTCCTGAGGGGCGGGTGCTGGACGCGTGCCCAGGCTCCTGGGACCCGCAGACACCAGGATCACTCTTGGCCGTACCCGTCCCTCTTTGTACCCAAAGAGAAAACGTGTCTTAAGAGACTGACAGGTGGGGAAGAGCTGCTGGTAGCTGAGGGAGCTTGCACAGGGAATAGTATTAAAAGGAGAGTGTTGATCTCTCCCGTTGCAGTCTGCAAGGGGAAGCAGAGGCAAGGGGCTGACAGCCCTGGGTGGGCTCACTGCACGTGGACCCCGTTTCCCGAGCCCTGATTCTGCAGGAGGTGCAGCCTGGATCCCCGTGCAGCCCTGGGGCACAGAAGCTGTCCTGGTGCGACTTTCCATTTCAGCTGAAGTTACTGAGGGAGGAAGCAAACAGCCAGGACCAGCTGCACAGAGATTGGCCCTTTGATTTGCTGCTGATTACTTGCTCTGCTTATCACAGCTGTGGGTTTGGGCTTTGTTTCCACCTCCCTCTATGCTTTTTTCAGAGGTTGGTTCATGAAGGCAGAAGCTGCTCTTGCTTCAGCTCTGTGTGTGGTAATGATTTCCTGGCCAGGGAGCCAGGCATTGTGAAAACGAGATCTGTGAAGAAGAGGAAGTGCTTCAAAGTCAGATGCAACAGGTTCAGGGCTGTGAGAAACACCTGCCAAAGCCTTGTCCCTTCCCATGCTTTGTTTCCTTAACTACGATGCTGCAAACAAGCCACAAAAGGCCACAGTTCTAAGGGCTCTGAAAGATTTACCAGGGGGATAAGTAGCATTTTTACTGCTTGGTAGGCAAGGGCAAAGGACACAGAGAGTCAAATGAATGGTTCTTAAACTGACAGGGACACTCAGGGAGATGTAGCTGGCGTCAGATTGGATTGGATTGGAGGGTTGGAGCTGGCATTGCTTGAGTCCTGGGCCAGGATTAAGCAGTGGTCCTGGCAGGGAGCTGAGCAGTCAGGAGGGCTCAGCTGGGGTGAGTAAGCAATGCCAGAGTCCTTGGGTTACTCTGGCCACTGCCCTGTGCCTCTTTTGTCTCTGTGCTCTGGTGAGCAGGGAACATGGCTGGTGCAGCCCTGTGGCTGGGAGCAGTGTCCCTGCTTCCCTAGGGAGGTCTGCAGCCTGGCAGGGGGTTCAGAGGAGTTGCACACATAGATACCTGGTTACCTGGACTTCACCAGGCTGCATTTGCAGAGGTTCACCTGCCTGGGAGTGCTCTGAACAGTGTCTTTCTGGCAGCAACAGTCCGAGTACTGTGTTCTTGATGGTTTCTAACATGGAGACAGAGAAGGTGTTTTCCTGGGTCCAGTTAAACAGTGTGACTGAACCAGCAGTTGGGTCACTGCTGGAAGGGGCTCTGTCCCCTCTTCCTCCCTCTGCACTGATATGTGTGGCCTCCTGCTGTGTTCCCCTTGCTCCAGTGCTTCTCTGCCTCCTCCGTGGAGGGAACAGCCAGGTTGCTTTTGGATAGAAGGGTAAAGTGACAAAAGAAGTGACTTGTTTTCTGCAGGGGCAGGGAGATGAACCAGCTCTGCAAGGAGCATTTGCACTATAGAGCTGTCCCGAGAGGTGAGGCAGAAGGGTGGGAACGGCAGGGAGAAGGTCTGCACATCCCTGTTGGCAGAAGGGAGCTGTGGAGTTCCTCACTGCTGTCCCTGGAGTGCACCCGTGGTGGCAGGAGCAGAGCAGCAGCTCAGGCAGCCTGTTCCCAGCATCGGTTGCTGAGGCTTGGCTGCTGCTTCTCAGGGTTGGGAGGAGGGTGCTGGGGGCTTGGGTCCCACCTCAGTGAGGTCCCCGCAGATCTTGGAGGCGAGGTGTGTGCTGTTGTAATGAGGTTGTCTCATCTTGCAAGATCCCAATCCAGAGGCGATGTGACTTGCAAATCAGGGAGTGGGTGTCATTTGCAAGTTCCCTGCAGCAGGGCAGGGTGCTGTGGGGATGTGAAAAGTGACTTGTGTGAAGGGATAAGAGGAGCCTTCCCTCCCCCACCTCCCATCAGCTTGCCTTTCCTCCCTCAGTCCCCCGCACTAATTGTCTGCTCTGTTACAGCTCTTGATTTCAGCCTGTCATTTTGCCTGTAAATTACTGGGTTTGAGCACCAGTTCAGATCAGATGTGAATTTCAAGGCCAGTCCCTGTTCTGAAGTGATCTCATAGGAAACACTTTTGTTTTTTCTTTTCCTAGAGTACGGGAGCCTCTTCCAGCTTAGTTTGATCTATTATCACGGAGATTAAATGATACCAAGACAATGTCCTTTTATCTCAGGGTGAGAGTCTGTGTCTGCTCTTCAGAAACAGCTTTTCCAGAGCAGCTGGGTACAGACCACACATGCCTGCTGATGTGCAGGTCAGCACTGCTTCCCTTGCCTCTGCAGTCGTGTCTGGGGGATGAAGAACAGCTTTTTGCTAATGGGGCTCGTGTCACCAGGGGTGATTTAGCCAGGAAGGCTGCAGTGCCTTAGTTGCTAGGACTCAGACTCACTCAGCTTTGTACCCATCATTTATTGGTTCATGAATTAAACTGCAGATGCTGTGTCCCATCAGTGCTGGCACACAGTCCTGAAGGGTCCTTCCCATAGAGTTGTCTCAGAAATCTTTAAATTGCTGCCTCAGGAGTGAGGGTGTGCTGGTTGTAGCCCCAGCTCTTACAGCCAGGCTGCTCTGGTATGGAGGCTGTTGTGTCTCTGGTGAGGTACAGAGGCTCCTGTGGTTCTGGTGAGGCATGGAGGCTTCTCTGGCTCTGGTGAGGTATGAAGGCTCCTGTGACCTGTGCAGAGAGCTCACCAGCAGCCTGGCCTGGTGGGCTGGCATCCTGCATCCTTTTTTTCCCGAGTGGGGAGCAAGTCCCTCAAGGGTTTTGTGGGCAATAAAATGCTGTCCAGGTGGTCTTGGTGAGCATTGCAGAGAAACAGATGCTGGCAGGATCTGTGCTCCTTCTTCCTGGGGAGGAGAGAGGCAGCAGGGCCTGACTGGTGTGGCCAGGACAGGGGTGTGTGCGTCTGTGCTGGTCCCTGTGGATCTGCATTGAAAGGTTATTTAGAAATGAGAAAGGTAACTAAACAGGTAACTCTCCATTCTCCTGGAGAGCCAAGAGACAGCTGGGCTCTTTTCTCCTCCCCAGAAATTGTCTGCCCCTACGTGGTCCTGGAGTGTTTTGTGTCAGTCCTGCAGAGGCTCAGCCCCAGCCTGCTCACTGTGCCAGTGGCACCCGTGGAGGATCCAGCAGAGAGTTTTCCCTGTGTGGGGCTGGGGCCTCAGTGTGCTGTGGGGTAGGTTGTGTCTGAACCATGAGAGCTGTGTGGAAGGAGCCCACGGTGAAGAGAATTCAGTTCTAAGGCCAAAATGTGTCAGGTGATGTCCAGCTGCGTGTGTGTCCTGTTCACTAGCGACCCAGAGGGCAGTTACAGCAGCTCAGCCCTGCTTGTGTGGCTGCATTAACTGTTCCCCTGCGGGAGAGCCAGGCCAGGAAGGGTTTTCTGTGCTGAAGATGCTGCAGCAACCGGGGACATTTCAAGTGTGACGCTGGTAAAAACACGGGTTAGTCCCACAGCAGGGACAGTCCTGCTGGATCCCTTGCCTCACCTGCATGGAGTCCAGTTTTCTATCTCCAGTCATCTGTGGAGCTTGATGGGAGCTTTCTAATGAAGGTCAGAAGTTCAGCTATAAATATATATACAAAATGTAGCTTTTCAGTGGCTCAGGGAGCCTTGTTCATTCCTGTTCTCAGTGGTGGTGCAGCAGCGGCAGGATGTGCGAAGGGCCATCCCGGATTTCTGGACCCATTCCTCCAGACCCTGTGCTCTTTCCAAACTACTACAAACGCCCCTTCTCAGGTGAGTCCTCGATGCTTGCTACAAATGTGAGGTTTTGTACTTTGGCATGACACAGTTTGCCCATTTTATATCCTTATTCTTTGGCATCTTTGACAGTTGCCATGCACACTGGTGTGTAGGTGCATCTGCTGACTCACAGATGGTGGTCCTAGAATTGGTCAGTACAGCTGGTTGAAAGATGGGAAAACATAAGGTAGAGGTGGAGAGAGGGTCTTCAGCATTGTTTGTAGGTTGTGGGTGAAGAAAACTATGAGCTGAGATTGTTACCTGATAAATCTCATTCTCTTTCTTTCTCTGTAGCTCGAGGGAGGCTGGAAGGGAATGCTCAGAAGCTGGATTTTACCTCTACCCCCATGGGCCCAGTTCCCAACCCATCCTCTGCTTTTGGCAGTGCCCACCAGGTCCAGCCAGCCCCTCGCATTCGCCCCAGTGGCAAGGATTTCCTGGAGAAGGGACAGAAGGGGACACTCGGCCTCTTGCTGCAGCTTGAAGGGATCTCCCTTGATGCGGGGCTGCCAGCCAGGAGTGAGTACAGCAGAGTCACTGCTGCCCTGAGTTGTGTTTGAGGCCAGGAATGGAGCATCAGGGGTTTGGGTGGGTTGCTCAGCTCTGTTGCCTGAGGAGAGCTTGGGCTTCCCAGGACTGGTCACCCATCTCCTGTGTTTGGCCTGGCAGTGGTGTCCCTGTGCAGGAGCTGGTGCTGCTGCTGCCACCCTGCCTCCTCTGGGCCAGGTCTGGAATGGGAAGGGGGACTGTAAAAGTTGTTTCATTTTGACTTGAGGATCTAGTCATGGATAAGAGACTATTGAGAGATGCTGGAAATAAGTGTAGTTTGCTGCCTCTGAATATAACCAGTATCTTTACAGTCAAACATAAAGATGGATCAAGTGAAGTCCTAGTGCATGGAGAATGTTCAACCTGGGAATTCCTTGTTGGTGAAGCCAGGCAGAATTTGGGAAGACTGTTTATATGGATACTGAGGACATCTTTGTGAAAGATGTTCCCTTCTCCAGGCAGGTACATTCAGAGGTCCAGGAAGGAGATAAGGGTGAGCACTGGATGTCACTTGATTTACATCTTGTGCTGGCATTGCTTCTTGCCATGCCTGGTGCCAGCGTGGTGCTGCCACAACTGCTGTGCCAAAGGAGGGGAGTGGAAGAGGGCCTGGTTATGTCAGCTGAGATCTTCCCTGGCTTGAGGAGCCCAAGGAAGAATCATGTTGGATTTGAAAACAACTAATACAATCTGTAGTCTTGATTATGTCCTCTCAAATGTGGCAGTGGCTGACCTGGAGCCTGGCTGACCACCAGGAACAGCACAGGTTGAAGGCTCTGCAGCTGCCATCAACCAGCCCTCTCTTTGCTGCAGAAACACTACAGGATGCTGACCTGGGCACTGACCTTGCTCCTGAGGGGATGCTGGCATGGCTTGTCTAGCATAGCCCAAAACAGGACAAGTGAGCCACAGCACCTCAGAGCGAGGGGGTCTGTGAGTACCAGGCCTGTGCTGGTGCTCTCCTGGGCACTGTGGGATCCCTGGGTTGGTCCAGGAGTGCACCCAACATGGGACAAGTGCACAGACTGTCCAGTCTGCAGGATAGAGGAGAGCTTGTGATTTCTGTGGGTGGTTGGACCAGCTTTGGAGATGGAGCTGTGGGCTCTGGTGCTAGTGTTCCAAGAGCCTTCATCCCATGGCAGTGTCTGAGGGGTCAGGGCTGTGTCTCCCCTTTGTTGTGCAGGGAAAGAGTCCAAGGACCACGAGAAGGAAAATGTGAGGCGAATAAAGGAGATTCAGAAAAAGTGCAAAGAGAAGGAGCAAGCCCAGAAGCACAGCCAGCCCAGGCCTGTGAAAGCTCTGTGGAAATCCCAGAAATATGAAAACGTGGAGTCAAAGGTGAAGGCCAAACTGCAGGTTAGTGCTCATTAAGATCTTGAACTGCCCTGGCCCGGGATGTGGGTCAGCTATGAGCCTCTGTGGGATGGTGATTGTCGCCCTGTGCTGGGCACTGCTGAGGCCACACCTTGAATCCTGGGGTCAGCTCTGGGCTTCTGATGACAAGAAGGACATGGAGGGGCTGGAACATGTCCAGAGAAGGGCAAGGGAGCTGGGGAAGGGTCTGGAGCACAAGTCTGAGCAGGAGCAGCTGAGGGAGCTGGGGGTGTCCAGCCTGGAGACCAGGAGGTGAGGGGAGACCTGCTGGCTCTGCAGCTGCCTGAGAGGAGGTTGGAGCCAGGGGGGTCAGTCTCTGCTCCCAAGGAACAAGTGATGGGACAAGAGGAAACGGCCTCAAGTTGCACTAAGGAAGGTCCAGATTGGATCTTGGGAACAATTTGTTTACTTGCAAGGGTTGTCAGGCCCTGGCCCAGGCTGCCCAGGACAGGGGTGGAGTCCCCATCCCTGGAGGTGTTAAGAAAATGTCTGGATGTAGCACTCCAGGACATGGTGGGGTTGGGTTGATGGTTGGACTAGATCTTTGAGGTCTCTTTCAACCTTGATGACTCTATGATTCTGTGGTGGAGATGATGTCCCAGAACCCATGGGCCCGGGGGCACTGCCTGCTGAAGCACGGTGGGCACGTGGAGCTGTGTGCTGGGTGAGAATGGTCAGCTGGGGTCTGGAGAGCCATTGCTGTAACAGTCTCCATCCTGCCTGACCAAGTAGTGTCCCCATGCTGGGGAAGCTGAGAAGGGGAAAAATCTTACCACACCTTCTGCCTGGGGACTCTTACTTGGCCCTTCAGTTGTTGAGGGATCTACATGCAGTTCCTGGGGGGTGCTTAGCAGACCCAGCAGCTGGATTCCCTGTCCAGAGGTGCATCCAGCTGGCTTTTCATCTTCCCAGAGTGTGGAGCCTCACTGGGGCTTGTGCCAAAGGGCTGTGGTGTTCTGCCCCACGGATCGTGGTCCTCAGAGGTAGGTCTTCAGGCTGCATCAGACTTCAGTGCAACTCTTACCACCCTCTGGCCCCACAGCAGGCTGTGTATCTCCAGAGTCAGCTCCAAGCCATTGTCCTGATAAATAACCACTGCACAGAGGGGGCACACAGATGTCTCCAGGCAGTCAGGGTGGAGGCCTCATAGCTCCAGGACAACCCTCAGGGGTGTACATACCTCCTGTCCTCTGCACATCTGCATGTGGGAGGAGCGCAGGGCCCAGCCTTGTATCCTCAGGCTTTCTCCACTGCTGAAATCTTCATGGCTTCTGTTCCAAGCAGGTGTCTGGCTTTGTGAAGGTTTTGGGTTGCTTTTGACTTATTTTCCTTTCTCTGGGTCATTTTATTCTCCCCTCTCTGTCAGAGATTCTTGTGAAATGCACCAAAGCAGCTGCCCTAGTGCACATGTTGGTGCAGAAAGTAAAGTCCCATGGGAAGAGGGAAGGAGAGCTCCATCAGTCTCTGGGTGGCTCCATTGTCATCACTCTGGATCTGGTGGAGCCCTGTCATCCAGGTGACCTCTGTGTTTGGTTGGCCTCTTCCTTCCTCCAGAAGTAGGCTCTGTAACTCCCATGGATGAGGTGGGATCCCACCACGTGGTGGGTTGTGCACACCCTCATCAGGGTGGCGTCCTGGAGGAGAGGCCTTGGGGCTCTCTTCCAGCTCAGCCTCACATGGGAGAAGGTCCCTAAGGACAGGGAGGTGTGGGGCTGCACAGCTGGATCCTGCATTCCCATCAGGATTATTGGCTGCTATGAGAAGGCTTTGTCCTCCTGTGAGTCCCTGATAACTTCCACAGTCTCCATGTCCTGTCCTTGGAGCCAAGCAGGCTATGTGGACAGGAGTGACACAAGGAGCTGCTGCTTGTGCAGGTGTGAGCTGGTGACACCTCCAGCACTGCCACTTGCACAAGTCTGGTGCTCCCTTCCTGAGCTGGAGCCTTCAAGTTCCTCCTCACTTCTGCGTCGCTTCCCTCTTGTCCATGGCCCTCAGAGCAACTGATGACACTAAAATTAGCTGTGTGTACATAACAAATGGAGAAGTTGGTGAGATGATTTCCAAGCCAGTGGTTCCAAATGCTGTGTCCCTTCTTCCTGCTGTGCCACCAACCTCTCTGATGTCCATGACCCTTCCAGACAGAGAGCAAAACCACATGTGCTTTAGGAACACAGGCCTGTGCTCCTGTCTGACAAATCCTCTGGGTTAGAGGAAGGAGGAGATAATTTCTTCTTTTGTTTTGGGGAAGGAGGCTCGTCTCTCTGCAGGCAGTTCCTGCCTTACATGTGCTCTGCAGATTCCTCCAGGAGAGGTGGTGGGAGGCCCTGGTGCTGTCTCATGTTGCTTTAGGTGTTGCTGTAGCTCTCCTGGAGCTTCTGTGGAGCTGCTTCTGTTCAGATATTAAGGTGATTCTGTTAGGTCTTGATGTGTAACGCCGAGTTTCTTTTCTCTCACCTGTCCCTGAGGCTGCTGGTCCTTGATCCAGGCTGTCCAATGAGGTGGTTGAGCCACCATCCCTGGAGACATCTAAAAAGACAGATGTGGTGCCAAGGGACAGGGTTTAGTGATGGACGTGGCAGAGTTAGCTTAGTGGTTGGACTCGATGATCCTGACTGTCTTTTCCAACCAGAGTGATCCTGTGATACCATGATTCTGTGAAAAGGGCTGTGAGGGTCCCAGTGCTCCTGCTGAGGCAGGCAGGGCACCCTGTGCTCTGATGACATGCTCCTGAGGTCACAGACTTCTTGGACTTCAAACCAGCCATGATAGGTAAAGGTGCTTCTCATTAACTTACCAGAATGATCTGGCTCTCCTGGGTGCTGCCGAAACAAGACTGACCATCTTTGGAGCATCATATGAGGGCATTGCCTGCCCTGCTCCTTACACCATGACTGCTGATGGGACTGCCCTGTCCCACCTCCCATCTGCAGGTCTGCCAAGCTAAATGGGCCAGGTGACCAACAAGGGATCTGCCCTGAGGAGACCACAGTTCAGCTGAGAGAGCAGCTCAGGCCCAGGGTTCCTGTGCAGGTCTGGAGGTGGTCCTGTTCCTGTCACTTCCAACAGCAGAGCAGTGTCCTCAATGCCTTTACCATAGGCTCACCCACTTGCCACAGCATCTACTTCCAATATTCAGGGTTTGTTTGCACCAAGACTGTCTGAGATTGTTCCCAGGCCACCTGTTGGCCATCAAGTAGTGTGGCCTTGTGCCCATGCTAACCATGGCCTTTGAAGATGTCTTTCAGATGCAATCCCAGCCTCCCCAAGCTACTAGACTCCTTCGCTCCCAGCTTCTCTTCCTGTCTAGAGCAGCATAACCACAGAGTTGGGGTGCTGAGCAGAGCAGCACCTGCTTCATGTCAGCTTTGTGCCTCCCTGTGCCATATCACTCCACCTTTACGTTGTCCCTGACTCTGGTTGGTGGCTCTGTTGGGTTCTCTGGTGTTGCTCTCCTTTCAAGCCTGCCAGATTAGTTGGCAAAGAAGGACTCTCTGTGTGTGTATTTGATCCAAATGTGTGTTTCTGCAGATTCTTTCCCCATTTTTTAAGCATTTCTTTGCAAAGTGGAGTTGCCAGGTCTGGATTTGGTGCTGCAGGCAGTCTGCTTGGCCTTTGCTGGCTGGCTGCAGATTGTCTTCCCCCAGAAACTTCTGCCAAGTCATGGCAGAAAGAGTGTGCCATCATCTCCCTGCTGAAAACCAGTGCCTGAGCTTGTGGTTGACCACCCAAACTTCATCGGGTGGGTTTCTCTTGGCTCCAGCCTCTCTCTGCTAGTGTGAGTCTTCTTGCCTTCCCCAGGAGAGCTCCCCACCTCCAAATCCAGAGGCTGTGAAATTCCTGAGGGCTTTCTCTCGCTGTGGCCCTGGGATCAAGCCGTGCAAACCGTTCTCCCCAAGGTCTGCCAGGACAAAAGCAGGGCCAGACACGGAGGCTCCAGAGGCTCTGGGTGCTGAAACCAAGGTGAGTTGCACACTAACTGCATCCATCCCTAGGGTTTCTGGCACTTACCCCTTGCTCCTGCTTTGAACTCTTTGTATGTTCTTCTAAAGCCTTGGTTCAGATGTTCTGTGTGAACAGGGAGAGCTGTGAATACTGTTCCTGGCTGAAGGGAAGGGACAGGACCTTGGTCACTGGGGTGGTGAGATGGGTAATCAAGGGTTTCTGATACTTCCCTCTGGCTTCATGCTTGCTCATAGTTAACAAGGTCATGAAGTTCCCTTTGAAAATCCCACCTCCTCACCTCATGCAAAGCTACAGGCTTGGAAAGCTGCATGGTGGAGAAGGATGTGGGGGTGCTGGCTGACAGCCGACTTCACATGAGCCAGGAGTGTGCCCAAGTGGCCAAGAAGGCATCCTGGCCTGCATCAGGAATAGTGTGACCAGCAGGAGTAGAGAAGTGATTGTGTCCCTGTGCTATTGCTGTTGCAACAGAGCTGTTGCCTTTACTGGCTTGGTGAAGTCCTGACCAGTTTGTCCCCCAGTCATCCACCTGCTCTGGTGGGCTGAAAACACAGCAGTAGGAACCAAGTCAGGCCTGGTTCTTCCTGTCCTTCTGGCTTTGAGGGTGTGGGGTCAGCTTGGGGACCTCAAAAAGATGGGGTTTAGGGTTTGCTTTGCTTTTGGTGCCAGGGGTTTCTGGCACTTGCTCTGTCACTGATTTCTTCTCAAACCATGGCCGTGGCTTCTGCTGGTCCCTCTGACTCCAGAGACGGGTTGGGCTGAGGGAATGCTTGTCCTGCCAGAGCTTACCTGCCACTCAGGAGCTTGCACAGTGCTTCTTTGTCCCTTTTGGGGACAGGGTCACCTGCCTGTTTGCGTGTGCTGAGCCAGGCCCTGCTGCCTCCCTCTCCTCTTCCAGATGCACGTGGAGGGCAAGAGCATCGACTTCATCAGGCACAACGCCCGCCACGCCGGGCGGGCCCCGCTGCGCCGCTCCCAGTCCCTGCAGGCGCTGGCTGAGCTGCTGGAGCAGAAGCACCGGGAGCAGCAGGAGTACAACACCAAGCAGAAGGGCCATGTCCCCCAGTAGTACGTATGCTCCTCTCTGGTCCTAGGACTTGCTGTGACAAGGCCACCTCACAGCATCGTTCTGGTGGGAAAAGACCTTTAAGATCATCCAGTCCAGCCATTAACCCAACTCTGCTGGTGCTCACCCATGTCCCTCAGCACCACATCTACACAGCTTTGAAACCCCTCCAGGGGTGGGGATTCAATCATCTCCCTGGGCAGCCTGGGCCAGTGTTTAATGACCCTTTCAGTGAAGAAGTTTCTCCTAATATCCAACCTAAACCTCCCATGGTGCGACTTGAGGCCATTTCCTCTTGTCCCATCACTTGTTCCTTGGGAGCAGAGACCAACCCCCCTGGCTCCAGCCTCCTCTCAGGCAGCTGCAGAGCCAGAAGGTCTCCCCTCAGCCTCCTTGTCTCCAGGCTGAACACCCTCAGCTCCTTCAGCTGCTCCTCCTTAGACTTGTGCTGCAGACCCTTCACCGTGTCCCCCAGCTTCTGTGCATAAAGACATGGGGCTGGGGACAGGGGTGGGGGCTGGGGACAGAGGCACTCTTGCCATATGCAAGCAGTGAGATTTGATGTGGCCTGGGCAATAAATGCAGTCCCTGCTGGTTTCTTGCCTGAATGAGCATCCTGTGGCCACTCTGACTGGGCACAGAGGGAATTTTGTCACCTCCTCCCTTCCTTGCTGCCATGATGCTGACATGGGGATGCTCTGTGTGCTCTGGGAAATGTGCTCCTGCCCCATCCACCCCTTGCTCCACATGACGTGGCTTTGGGGCCAGAAGGTCTGGTTTTGGAGGCAGATAGCTGTCTCTGCCCCACGAGCAGTCACCCTTGGACCTGCAGTCTGAGGAACATCTATCTGGTGACCTGCATTGAGTGGAACACAGTTCTTGTCCTGGGACAAGTGTCAGTCCTTTGGCTCTCTGCCATTCCCTGGCAGCATACCTGGCTGGGAGCTGCATCATCCACCTTCATTCCCTCACTGGCCTGCAGATGGTTTTGAGAGGACTCAGTGGCCTGGGCTAGAAGCAAGGAGCAGAGCCCTTGTCTCCAAGGAGCTCATGTTGGCCTCAATGTGTGCCTTTTGGTCACCTCCACTGCTCATGGAGCCTGTTTGCTAGTCCATGCATGCAGGTTGCATCCTTCCGTGGTGAGGGTGGGTGCTGGCAGGCTGGGACTCTGTGGTCCTCAGCAGCACCACGGAGGTTTGAAGGGCTCCATTCCCAGCCCCTACCTGCCTCCCTGGGTGAGCTCCCCTGCCAGATGTGGTGACACATCCCCTCTTGTGCCTTGGCAGCCTGCTGGAGAGGAAGGAGCTGTGGCGCAGGCAGGTGGAGGAGCGGCTGCGGAACCTGCCAGATCCTGACACCCCACCTGGTCATGCCTTGATGCCGGAGAACCAGCGGCTGGAGACCCTTGGCAACCTGAAGCAGAGTAAGAGGAAAAGAAATGGGGAATTCCAGCTCAGAAAAACAGGTGACCCCAGGCAGGATTAGGGAGAGGGAAGTTCTGGGGCACAGGTTCCTGCCACTTGAAGAGTTGCCTGGATTAAGGCACGTAGCTGGGGTGTTGCAGCACTCAAGCTGCCTGCATGGGAAGAGCAAATCTCCTTCAGGCTGGTGGGACCTGCAGGTGACAGGACTGGCTCTCTGGAGCAGCCTTGTCCAGTGGGCCTGATGTTAGGGTTACTGTTGCTCTTAAAATGATAGAAAGATTTTAGTTGGAAGGGACCTTTGGAGGTCTCTAGTCCAACCCTTGATTCTTCAAAGCTGCAGCAGGTCACTTGGGTCCTCATCCAGCCAAGCTGTGAACAGAAGAATGGTTGTTCTCTCCAAGGGTGAGGATGAGGTCACAGCATTAGGAAAAGGATTAATTTCTTTGCTCTTACACAGCTTTTTTTTTAATTGTCCAGGCCAGGAGCAGCTGGTAAAGGACCTGGTGATGCTTCCAGTGCGCACAGACACCCTGAGCATGCAGAAGAGGCGGGTGGAGCTGGAGAGGAAGCTCTCCCAGATAGAGGAGGCCATCAAAATTTTCTCGAGGCCCAAAGTCTTTGTCAAGCTGGACTCCTGAGCTGGTAGGACTGGGTGTGTTGTGCTGTTCTGCATGAACAGCCTTCATCGCTGAGAAGGGACCATCATCACTTTGGGAAGGAAGGAGAGGAAGGCAAATTCAGGACCCAGAGTCCCTGCAGTGTCCAACGTGCAGCTGGTATCTCTTGCTCACCCTTCAGTGCTGTGACTTGTCCCTGGAAAAGGGAGGGAGGTGCCCTAAGATACTCTGCTCTTTGGTCTGGAGAACAGTTGTCTCTGTGCTGCTTCACTTCTCAGAGATCAGCTCTCTGCTCTGGATCCATGGCATCACCTCTTAAATTCCCATTTTTTCCCTCTTCTAGAAGCTGGTAGGATGTCTCCCATACTGCTGCCAGTGGTGTTCCTTGTCCCTTTCTTTCTCCTGAGCTGAGCCATGGTCCTGGCTCCTTCTAGGCACCTGCAGGCTTGTCTGCACACAAACCTTGTGCTGTACATCTGTGTGTGTGCCTGGTCCTGAGCACTGACCCATCCTGCTCATCAGCCTCTGCACCCTCTGACCTGGGCTGAGCAGCTCAGGGACAGCCTGGGGACAGCAAAGAGCTGCAGAGCTTCAGTCCTTTCTGCCCAGGGAAGAGCTGGGCTGGATACAGGGGGATCTGGCAGATGTTTGGAGAAGTGTTTGTAGAAGCCTTTGTGGACTGTGGGCAGGACGTGCTCCAATAAAACATCATTTCCCTCTTGCAGAGTGTGTGGAGCTGCCAGGGGCTCAATGGGGCCTGGGAAGTGGTGATGGGCAGCAGAAACCAGCAGCAGTGACACGGTGCAGGCACGGGATAGCTGTGGGCCACAGTCCTGCTTTCTGCAGAAGCCTGAGGTGGCCGGGGAGGTTGGGTTTCCCAGCGCTGTGGTGCTGGGACATGGTGGTGGACTCAGAGTGGAAAATGTGTGAAGTCCTGCCAGATCTTGGTCCACAGGCTGGCAGGACAAGGCTGGGCAGGTGCCATTGTGGGGGTGAGCTCCCTGCCTCCTTACCTTCAGGTGCCACATGGGGACATGTGACCTTTGCAGGGATCCTGCTGCATGAAGTGTAGAAAGATTTGGGCTAAAGGAATCTCTGGAGGGCTGGGTCCATCTCCTGCTCAGCTCAGGGCCAGCCCCACAGTGCGGGGCCTTGTCTGGCTGAGTTGGGAAAATCTGGAAGGATGGGGGTGGCACAAACCACTGCCTGGCTGGGGCTCAGCCCCTTCAGGGGAAACACTTCTTTTGCTTGAAGTCCCATCTAAACTTTCCTGGTTGCAGCCTGTGCCTGCTGCCCCATCTCCTCTGGCTGTGCGGGATGGGGACGCTGCACATGGTGGTCCCAAGCCTGGTGGCGAGGGGGGGGTTACTCCATCCCCAGGCAAGATGCTGCTGCTGGGGATGTTGCTGGTGGGGGTGTTGCTGGGCTCTCCAGCCCTGCCCGTGGCACCTGGAGCTCTGTGGCTCCTGGGATTGTGGGGATTGATGCTGCTGCCAACACCCAAATAAGCTTTTAGCACTGGAGGGCTGGAGAAGGAGAGATGCCAACCAGGAAATCACCCCGTGCTCCCCGGGGCTGCCCTGGGGGCAGGCAGGCTGAGCTGGCTGGGTGGGAGCTCTGGGAGCAGCTGGGGGCACCACCCCAGGCACCTCCCTGCCCCAGCAAGTCCAGACGAACCAGCCCAGCTGTCTGCTCTGCCCCACTCTGCTCTGCCTGGGCCCGGCGGCCAGCTGGGATTGTCACCCTGCTCAGGAGGGCTCCTGAGCAGCTCTCCCTGCCTGGCCCTGGCAGCACTGGGACATGTCCCCCCATCCCTGGAGAGGTGACCCTGGCTCTGTCACCTGCTGGGTGCACCCCTGTGACTGCATCCAGAATCACCCACCCAAGCCCAGGCAGGGCACCCAGCACCATCTGCTCTCACGTTCCATGGGGTTTATTCCCTGGGAGAGCCCTTGTGCCATGGTGGGACTGTCACTGTGCTGGTGCCCTCCCTCCTCCTGAGCCCGTGTCCAGCTTGGGCAAAGGGGCTGGCAAAGTGGTGCCAGGTTGTGTCCTGCCTGCCCGGGCTGCTGCAGCAGTCACCAGTGGCCATGGTGGTGCCCAAGGTTGATGCTGCAGGAGGGGTGGTGAGAAGGGAAGCCACCATCAGGCCAGGCCTGTCCCCAGCCAGGACAGGAAGAGGAGATGCTGTCACCACCGTGGGACCTTCTGCTGAGGTGTTGCTCCATCCCTCCCTGCAGGCACAAAGGTGCTGGCTGGGGCTGGGCCAGGCCAGCAGCAAAGCAAAGGCCAGAGCCACCAGCAGAGCAGCACTTGGGTGCCGGGACAGGGCACAGGGGGAGCTGGGAGCCCCAGTGAGCTGGGGGGTGGGTATGGTCCCATGAACTCAAGGCTGGACAAGCAGGATGGAACCGTGCCACCCCCAGCAGCATTTACTGGGCCTGAGTGACAGCCCAGGTGGTGCTGCCAGCCCAAGTGCCACCCAGCTCCTTGCAGATGCCACCTGGCTGTCCCCTGCAGATGCCCCCAGGGTGTCCCCTACATAGTGAGGGCACCACAGCAGGCACAAGGTAGGATCTGGGAGGCCAGGCAAGGCTCATTGTGTTGGGCTACCATGGCTCACTGCCCAGAACACCCTTGACAAGTGGCAAGGGACAGGGACATGCCAGGGAGGAGTCACCCCTGCTTCTCCCCACAAGGGGCCTTGCTGGCATTGCCCACCACAGCAGCGAAACCACCATGTGTGCCATGGTCAAGGGTCCCACCCCCCTTTGGTACCGGGGTCCCCACCTGCTGTGGGTTCCCACCCACTGTCCCCTTCCTCCCAGGGGACCCATGGAGCTGGTGATGGGGTTCATGCTGGCCCAGGACAGGACAGGCCGTGGCAGGTGGGACAGGGCAGTGGGGCTGGTGGGGATACTCCTGCCCCATCCTGCAGCACCGGGGCTGTTTCTGTCCTGCCCTGCGGCTGTTGGGGTCCAGCCTCCGCGGTGATGTGAACCAGGGACCCGGGGGGAGCTTTCTAGAAAATGTTTTACTGTCCGTTGCAATATATTAGTTGATGGTGCATATTTTGATAAAACAATTTAAAAAACCCACTTGGTTGGAAGGAGGGGGCGGGAGGTGAGGGGGCTCAGCGGGGCAGTACCAGGGGCCACAGGAGGGCTCAGGGGGGCAGCAGCAGCCCCCTCCACCCCTGCCCGCCAGCCCCAGCATCGCCCCGGTGCCCACGAGCAGCCCGGAAACCTGGCCAGCCGCCGAGGGCAGTGGGGACCCTGCAGCTATAAGGTGAGGATGGTGCCTTCCTCCCGCCCGCTGCCCCGGCCGGGGCTGCTGTCGTGGCTGCCAAGGGACTGCAGGGAGCCCCGCGAGCTGCGAGGGGACAGGCTGCGCCGGAGGGGTCCGTTGGTGGGGCCCCCGTTGGGGCAGCCCCTGGGGAGGTAGTGGGGTGCGCCGTCACTCTCGATGACCAGGTCGCCCTCCTCGTCGCTCTCGGCCGTGCTGTAGTTGCTCAGGTACTGCGAGGCCGGGCTGGGGGTCTGCTGGCTGGGGGTGCTGTCTGTGGACACGCCTGAGCTGCCCGAGGCCTTGCTGCTGCGGATGACGTTGTTGCGCTGGTTGGCCGGCTTGACAGTGATGATGAGGTTGTGGCTGTTGGCCACCATCATGTCCGTCACCTGGTCCAGGGACTTGCCGGCCACGTCGATGCCGTTGACCTCCAGGATTTCGTCGCTCACCGCCAGCAGCCCCGTGCTCTCAGCCAAGCCGCCCTTCACCAGGCGGGAGATGAAGATGCCGGGCACCTTCTCGACGCCCTGCGGGGCCACGCGCACGCTGACGCCGTCGCGGATGTAGAAGCCCAGTGGCTTGTCGGAGCCGTGCTTGTGCAGCCGCACGCGGCGGTGGGTCTCGGGCAGGATGTCCACGTCGATGATGGAGGAGATCTGGCGGAAGTCCTGGGGCAGGCCGATGAGGAGGTGCGGCTTGGCCCGGTAGTGCGCGGGGCGCAGCAGCCCCTTCTTCTTCCGCTGCAAGGAGTTGGAGGCAAAGACGCTGGCGTCGGACTCTGCTGTCGGGAGCAAGGGAGACCACGGGTCAGGCACCGCAGCCCCTGGGGTCACAACCACCTGCCCTTGGCCCCAGGTGTGGAGCCAGTGGAAGTGCCCTGATGATGGGTCTCCCCAGCTTGTCCTCCCCACAGCACCAGCCTGGCTTTTCCTGCAGCCTGCTGCTGCTGGGCCCATCTCCTGGGATTACCCAGCGTACGTGAGGCAGGATTAGTGGGATGGAGACAGCGATTCAGCCTTAATCACACTTTAAGCCAAACTCTGCAGCTTAACACTAGAGCTGCCAGCCCTGCCGGCACGGGAGCCACGGCTGTGCCCCAGTTTGGGGAGAGGGAACAGCCTCCCAACAAGGCTCCCCCCATGAGGGAGTCCTGCGGCAGCACCAGCCCTTTGAGGGCGAGTCTGGCCCCATGGGCCAGCACCAGAGTTCCTTGTCCCTGCTGGAATAGGGCCATCTCTGCAGGGGCTGGGGATGGCCATGGCTGTGTCCTGCTGTCCCCAAGAATGGAGACTCCCCACTGCTTGGAGCACCATCCCAGGGCTGCAGTGTCCTCAGAGCCACTGGAAATCCCAGTGTGATTTGTGCCACCATCTCTCCTTCTACCATCTGGCACAATGACACAGGGTTTGACTCCATCCGCCTTGACCCTGCACTGGTGCTGCTTGGTAGGGCCCAGCTCTACCATATCCCCCTCCTTGGCCGCATGCACCAGGTGCTGGGCAGCAGCATCCCCTGGGTCCTCACTGGTTTCTCCGCATCCTGTTCTACAGGGGAGCCCAGGTCTGGACCCTGCATTACCAGAACCTTCCCCATGGTGCCCCCCACCAGCACTGGGACCCCGCTGCAGCCGCAGGGATGCCCCCAGCACAGGGGATGGGGAGTTTCTCCCTGGCCAAGCCAGCCTGCCAGGGCTCCTACGTTAAAAATATCTCCCTGCACACACAGCCGAGCGTATTTTTAGCTTGAGGACGGGTGGTGGAGGCTTTCCCACAGCTACTTCAGCACTCAGCTCCTCTCTGAGGGGTGCAGAGCAGCTGGGCCAGGCAGGTCCAGCACCCCACGGATGAACCCTCTGGTGGCCCTGGCAATGTGCTGGGCTTTCCCCTGCCCTTGCTGTGAGCCAAGGCCAGCTGCACAGGGCCAGCACCCTCATCCCCAGCCAGGCTGCCCCCAGGGGTGGCTTCACCCAAGGGGGTGATGGCACGAGAGGAACCAAGCTGCAGCCTTGCCTTGTGGAACCCCTGCGGCAGGGCTGGGTGCCGCGGAGCCCACGGACGGGTGCACACCACAGCCACACGCGTGTGCCCAGCTCCCTGGCGTGGCAGGGAGGCTCTGCAGCTGCATTCCTCCCCAACCCAGACTGGTTCGACCACAGCCCAGCCCCGGGATGACCTGGATCCATTTGAAATCAGCTGTGACTCACCCTGGGCTTGCTCCTGGCCTCTGCACAGCTCCTGTGGTGCTGCCAGCCCTGCGGCTGCTCTCCCGCCAGCATGGCCAGGTGCTGGAGTTTGCCAGCCCTGCCTCCTCATCCTCCTTACCACACTGCCCACAGTGCCAGGGCCGTGGCTGCCCACTCCGCTCTGTGCCACCTTGGCATGGTCACCCATGGGCTATTGTAGACTTTTCCCAGCAGCAGATGAGGTGGTTCTTGGAGCAGGAGGTCCCAGAGCAGCCCCAGCACATCCAGCACCACAGCAGCTCCCTGGGCCACAGCCTGTGTCCAGGCATCAGGGCAGGGGAGGGCTTGATGCTGGCAGCAACAGCCCCTGAGCACATCATGGGCTCCAGCTCCCTCCAACCCCTCTGCTGCATGACGTTGGAGGAAACACACATCCAGGGTGTCCTGCACTACCCTGATGCAAGAGCCCAGGAAAGCTGGGACAGCAGCTGGGGCCAGCCACGAACATCGCTTCTTGCCCAGGGCCTTCAGACCACTGACATGAGCTGGAAATACGGAGTCGGTCTAGATGCTGTGCTGGGGAAACGGAGGCTTTTCACAGCACTGCTTGATGGGGCTACTGGAGAGAAAGCTTCAGTGCTACTAACCCAAGCAGAAGGGGATGGGTTCATCTCCCCGGTGAAGAGGAGACATACCTGGGGTGTTTGTCACCAGGAGGCTTTTGTCCTCACCAGGACGCTGCTATCACAGAGATTTTGTGCTCCTGCCCGAAACTGCTTTCCAGGAACGTGCCACTAAGGTCAGGGTGAGCCCCCGGGCTGCCAGGGAGGAGATGAACCTCCTTGTACCATCAAAAACTCACTGGCACCCCAAAAGCTCTGCCAAAATCATGGCTGCCACCACCTCGGGGCAGGGAGCCGGACAAGGCTTCTGGCACAGTGCTCACAGAAGCAACATGGGGTTTTCTGGAAGCCCATGCAAACCCCACTGGAAAACACAACTTCCAAGGGATGAATCACCAGGATTTGCTTTTGCTCGCTGGGGCACACGGGGCTGGGCTGGTGTGGGTGCCTTTGCTGTGGGGAAGGGCTGTCAGGAAGAGTCTGGTGGGTGCCATGGCCACAGCGGGGCTCTGGGAGCCTCCTGGTGCCACCACCTCTGGATCTATTCACCATAATGATGGCTGGAGGGGATGTGACTGCCTGCCACCAACAGAGCCCAAAGATGGAACCAGTGGTACCAGAGACATCTCCCTGGCTCATCTCCCTGCACGGGTTACGTTGCCCTTCTCCATCTGCCACTTACCCTTCTTCTGGATGATGACCCTGAGGAGGGGGGTGGCAGAGGACAGGGCTTTGTGGTAGTTGTCATCATTGTTGATGGGCAGGAGGTCACCATGAATGTCGGTATAGCCCAGGAGCAGGTCCACCCGTGGGATCTGGTGCACTGTCTGCAGCAGGCAGTAGAAGTCCTGGAAGCTGCCAGCGTTGGAGCGTTTCATGGCAAAGCGGCGAAATTCGGCGTCGAACTGTGAAGAAGGAGGAGGAGGAAGAGGAGGACCAGGGTGAGGCAGCGCAGGGCTGACTCCAGCCAGCAGGACCAAGGCAGGCAGGGGCACCATCTCGAGCTGTCCCGGGGCAGCCCCAGAGCAGCGGCAGCCCCGAGGTGGCAGCGCCCGTCAGGTGGAGCCCGTCCCAGAAGCAAAATAAAGGGAGCGGAACCGTTTTCCTGCCCTGACACCCAAGCGACAGGGCGGTGAGGTGCCCTGCTGGGGCAGGAAGGACCCTCTGGCCCTACACGGCGGGCACTGCGCCACCGGGAGGGCCCTTCCCTGCCGCACCAGGGCTGCCGTCGTGCCCGGTGAGCAACTGCGTTAATTAGTGCTTCCTTCAGTCACGACGGAGGTGAAGCCAATTAGGAACAGGCTGAGGAACGCGGCGAGGACGGCGCAGCCCACAGGGATCACACCCCGGCCGGCGGGGCGGGCGGGGGGTCCTGCGCCCCGGGAAGGGGGTGCCGCGCATCCTGCGGGGGGGGCCGGGTAAGCAGGGGCACAGCTGGAGAGGGCACAGCTGGAGAGGGCACAGCTGGAGAGGGGTGCAGCAGGGGGAGCGCACATCGGGGCGAGGGCCCGGGCAGCCGGGTGGGATCAGCTGGATGAGGGCACACCTCTGGGGCAGGGCTGTACCTGGGTGAGAGTGGGCAAGGTGAGCGCACATCTGGATGAGCACGCACATCTGGGGGAGACCGCATCGCAGCGAGCAGCGCAGGCGTGCACGTCTGGGTGAACAGTTGGGGGGTGTTTTCCTCTTGCTGGGGGTGCACACCTGGGCGGCAGCACCGCCGGGGATGTGCGTGCCCTGGCCTGCACGAACATCTGGGCGAGGGCACATCTGGGCAAAGCCGGGGTGACCCTGCAGCCCCGCACCGCCAGGCCATCCCGCGGCTGCCGGTAACCCGCACCGCCCAGGCAAGCGCTCCCCCACGCATCGCCGGTGCGTGGCGGGACCCCGCAGGCAGCGGGATGGATGCTCGGGAGAGGGGAGCGCGGGGAAGCAAAGAGCCCGGCCGTGATCCGGTGATACCGGCCCCGGTACCGGCATCGTCGGTGGGTTCTTACCTTGCTCTTGACCTCGATGACGGGCTCGGCGGAACGCGCCGGTGTGCGGTGATGCTTGGCCATGCTGCGGGCCGCGGCCGCTCCGGGCCACGGGGCCGCCGCCGCTCCCGCGGCCACGGGGGGATTTTCACCGGCCATGACGTCACCGGCGCTGACGCTCCATTGGCGCTCACCGGGAGGGGGGGCGGGGACAGGAGGGGGGGTCTGACAACGTCGCTGTGGCAACGGGGGCGGGGGCCCCCCCCTCGTCCCGACACCCCCGCATCATCCCCCGGCCCGGCCCGGTCCGGCGGCGGGGGCAGCGTCCGCGGGGGGAGAGGAGCCGGGACACGGATCGCGGCAGAGCTGGAACGGCGCCGGTCCCCATCCCCGGAGGGAGCGGGGCCGTGCGGGTGCGCGGCTGGTGGCCTTGGCGGTGCTGGGCATGGTCGGACTCCATGATCCTGAGGGTCTTTTCCAGCCAGGGCGGTTCTGTGGTGCTTGGCTCGGTGGGCGCACGGAGCTGAGGCTGGGGAGGGAAGGGCCCCGGGTGCTGCGGCGGGGGGCACGGCGCGCTCTGTGGGGAGGGACGGAGCACAGCACCGGGCTCCCCGGCGTCCTTTGTCTGCACAAAGACGTGTCTCTGCAGCCGCGGAGGGTGCGTGGGGCCAGCGTGGGCTCCACGCGGTGCTTTCCCAGGTGCCTCCCGGGGAGCGAAGCCCCCGGCGCGTCCTTCCCCGGCGCTGCGGGAGGCGCGTCCCGCGGGCGGCGGCTGCTGCCGGGCACGGAGCGGGCCGGTGGTGCAGCTCCGCCCCGTGCCCCCGGGCAGCGGCTCCGGCTGCCGGGCAGCCCCGAGCAGCCCGTGAGACGCGCCGGGCACACACGCGCTGCTCGCGGTGCGGCCTGACGGGACGCGAAACCCCTCCCGGAGCAGCGGGAGCACCGCCCCGGGCTTCCCGGTGCTCGCTCGGGCCTCAGAGGACGGATGTGGGGAGAACTCAGAGGCTTCTGGTTTTCTACATTTTTTATTTATTTTTTATTTTTTTTTTTTTTTGTCAGTGTTAATTTCTTGAATCGCCCCCTTCCCCGGCGCTCTCTGGCCCGTGCGTGTCCTGTGCCCACCGAGGCAGCACCGGCCCTGCGGCAGCTCCGCAGAGCTCCGTGAGACGGAGGGTTCGCCGGGACCGGGCAGCGCGGGGCCCCAGGGAACGGGACGGGGGAACCAGGGATCCCCGAACCTGGCGCTGCGGCCGCGGCTGATGCTGCGGAGCCCCGGCCCGAGCCGGGGACAGCCCGCAGCGACAGCCCCGGGGAGAGCGCTGGGCGGGCGTCTGAAGGGGGCAGAGGCGGCAAAGCTCCGGTCGCACGTCCCCGCTCCTCGCTCGGTGCCGAAGGGGGAGGCCGGGCCGGGCCCGGCGGGGCTGCGGCGCTGCGGCCTGGCTCAGCTCCCTCCGGCCCGGGCGGCGCAGTGAGGCCTGTGGGGCCGGCGGGCTGAGCACGCCCGTGAGGGACGAAGGGAGGGAGGGGAGCGGGCAAGGCCCCGCCACGGCCCCGGCCCCGCCACGGCCCCGCCACGGCCCCGGTCCCTCCCGGCGCGGCCCGGGGGCGGGCTCCGGTCACCATGGTGACCCCACACCGGGCGCCCTCTTGCGTCACCCGGCGCTGCCCAATCAGCTCCTCCGCCTCCCGCCGCCGCCCTCCCATCGCGCTGCACGCGGGGCTCCCCCCCATTGGCCCACGTTGCGGTCCCCGCCCCCCCTCTTCCTTCGCGACCAATCAACTGCAGCCAGCACGGCCCCGCAGCGGGGCGGGGCGCGGCGCGCTCCTATAAAGGGCTGTGGCGGGCGGTGCCTGCCACAGTGCCGGCCATGGAGGCGTCGCTGCCGCTCCTGGTGCGCAGCCCCGCGCAGCGGCACCCGGACCTGCGCCTCCGCGCCGACCCCGCCTGGACCGTGAGGCGCCTCAAGGCCGAGCTGCGCCGCCTCGTGCCCGAGGCACCGGTGAGTGCGCGGCCCCTCCGCGACCTTCACCTCAGCGCCCGCGCCGCGACCCCCTTGGGGTGCGGGGCTCCCCGGGGGGGCCGCTGCTTTGCGGCTCCCGGGGCCGCCACCACCCGGAGCGCCCCACTCCCGGTTGCATCAGCTGCTGTCGGGGCTCTCGCTTGGCTCCTGGTTACACATTAACCGCTCCCGCCGGGCCCCGAGCGCTGTCTGGGAGCGCAGCCCCAGGCTCCTTCCCCGCGGGGGGCGCGGCAGCCCCGTCTGGGCGCTGGAAATGCAGAAGTCCGGCTTCCTGCGCAGCCCCGGGGCTCGTGGCGGTGGCAGCGCGGCCCGGGCTCCGCAGAGGAGCTGTTTTTCTCCCCTCGGGGCCGGGCGGTGGCCCAGAAACAGGCTCAGTCTGTTCTCACCCCCTCCCGTGCTGCCGTGGGGGGCTCTGCCTGAGCAGAGCGGGGTGTAACAGGTTGGACACCCCGTCCGGCGCGTCGCGGGTTAGGGGGGGACGCCAGTTCGACGGTTTCTAAGAAACGCGGATGGTTGTGTCGGGACTGCCAAAGAGACGGCCTGTGTTCTTTGCCTGAGGGGTACTTCATGTCCTCCTGCTGTTTTTAGGCTTCAGTGCTCACTTTGCAACCAGCTGTTCTCACCTCGTTAGCCGAGCTCAGGTGTGCACACCCCCCAGGCACCCGTGGGTGCTGCCAGCTGGGTGCCTCTGTCCCTCCGGCTGCAGGTCGGACCCGTGGGTGCTTGTGTGTGCTTGGCTGAGCAACTCATCCTCCTCTTGGCTTTCTTTCTTCAAAGCCTGAAGAGAACCAGAAGCTGATTTACTGTGGGAAGCTGTTGCTTGATCATCATTACCTGAGAGAGCTGCTGCCAAAGGTATTAAAAAAAATAAATTATGATGTGCTGAAATGTATGAAGAAAAGTGGGTCTTTAAAACATGTTTCCTCATATTTTAGCAGGAAGAGTTCCATGCTCTTCATTTGGTGTACAACTTCAAGACTTCTACAGATGTGCAAGAAACCAATGCAGAGGTACTCATACTTAGCTACAACACTACTGTGATTATTGGGATTGACTAAAAATGGGAAGCACTTGATGGCCCTTTTAATATTCACTGATAGTGCTGCTTTTTCTTACTAGTGCTATGGCATTGCTCCTCTGTAATCATTTGGTTAGGAATAGATTCCTAGAATATGGGAATGTATTTGGGTTAAGCTGAGGAAGTAATGGATTCTGTGGCTCATTGGTGAAGATTCTCATGGCATCTGTTCAGAAATGTCAAAACTATAATCTTGTAAGACACTACTCAGGAGAAATGCTCTCTGCAGGTTCAGTGTTATTAACTAGGATATGACCTGTGTCCCAGGCTCCTTTGGACAGAGGCTGTGCTTGTGGGCAGGGGATGTTGTAGTTGTTGTGGAGGTGGCTGGGGATGGGGAAGGAAAGAGCCTGTTGGCTGAAGACATTTTAACTGCTCATTAATGACTCAGCCTGTGGAGAGGAAGCTGGAGCTGGGTGCTGACTGGTCTGCAGTGCAAACGGCCAAAACCAATTTCCACTTTCAAGTGGGGTGTGCTAATATGTCTAGGGTGTGTTTGTATTGCCTGTTACAGACAACTTGAGCTTATCCTGCCCATGTCTGGTGTTTGCTGCATGTGAGGCAGCTTTGGTCTGGATACTACAGAGATGTGTTGCCACAAAACTGCTCTTGAATTGTGCACAGCAGTTTGTGTAGAGCTAAGAAGTCAAATTGTCTGGAATGCAGTTCCTTCTGTTTCTTGCAATTACATTTTTAACCAAATGGGACCTCTCTGCATGTGTAAAAAGACAAAAGCAAATACAGGTTTAGATCTAGTGAAGGTGAAGAGTAACAATGAGTCAGTCTTCCATGCCAGTCATTTTTGAAGGAGCTTTAAAATCCTAATGGAAATGCTTGTGTGGTGCCCAAGAGTGGTTTCAGCACAGTGCAGGACAAAGTGTGGGAGCAGTGTAGCAGTTATGAAACAAAAGCACATCCAGGGAGGTGCAGCCTTTTTGCACAAGTCTGGTGAGTGTGTGGAGCACAGCTCAGGAGCTGCCTTGCTGTCCCTAGGTGAAAGCTGCTCAGCCAAAGCTACTGGCAGAAGCTGGTTCAGAACCATCTTCCTCAGATGGTGGAAGACTGAGTGGCCAATCTTCAGCAGAAGCCAGTAACAGGTAAATACCATTTTTTTTATTTACATCAGTAAGGTTTTGAAAACATTGGCTTTGTGTTGGGTGCAGCCCCTCATGCCACGTGTCCTAAGTCCATGGAATATGGGTCAAAGGTGAGGAGATACATCAAAGCCTCAGCATGGAAGAGGCTAAAGGGAAATGCACTGCTCTGATAGTTGAAAATCTCCCCTTTATTCATGTGGATAAAGAGATGCCTTTAATACTTTAGAAAGAAGAATTCTGCATTTGGATGCACAAAATGGCAGAGTAGCTATTTACATTGTCTTGTAAGAAATTATACTTGTGGTTTGCCCAATATTTGCTAACAAATGTGTTTACATTTTGTCCAAGGCTTGAACCAACTCGACGCCCCTTCCAGTGTGTCACTCCTGGCCTCTCTGCTTACACGACCTACAGCATGCTTCAGATGTCCTGGCTTCAGCAGCTCTATGCAAGACAGTATTACATGCAGTAGTAAGTTTTCTGTTCAGGGTTACCAGCAGAAACTGGTGTACAAGGAAACAGCTTCTGGCAGTTCTTCCTCTTCTGATGTAGGATGATGGGAAGAGGTTTTTTTGTAACTTGGGCTGTTCTGTGGGAAGGTTCCTCTAAGTGATGTGTAGTGCTTAGCCTGCTGTTCAGGCCAGTGTTGCTAATCTTACATGTTACAGATCTAACTTTTTTGGGAGGGCAGGTGTCTGTAGAGCAAAGGCTGAGCCTTTGCTCTTCACCATGTTTTGACTGCTTGAAGTAGCACTGGACATCAGTGACAGGTGAAGCTGGGACTCTCAGCAGCCTTCCAGGCTACCTTAGCTTGTTCTGAAAAATTTCTTGCAATGTATTGAAATTACATGTTTGTCAAGTGGGAGGTGCCTGGTTTGACTTGCTGTCACTCAGCAGCTGTCATGGGTAGAACTTGTTTTTAACCCTTCTGTAGTCTCTAAATGTGATGCTTGCTACTTGCATAGCATCTGAGTATGCTTGAAGTGGACAGATCTTCTGTGTTTTCCATGTGTGAAAGGATTTGAGTAAGCCTTACTCTTATGATCTCTGGTTTCAGCTTGGCTTCTACTGCTGCATCTGCTGACCCAGCCCCTGCACAGCATTCTCAGGAGATACCAGTGGCACCAGTGACACCCCCAGCTCCTCTCCCAGACCCTTTTCCTGCACAAAACCAGCCTGGGAACCAGAACGCTGCTGCCCAGGTTAATGCTGTGGTCAATCCCAACTTGAGGGTGAATGCCCAAGGGGGTCCTCTCATGGAGGAAGAGGAGGAGGGTGCCAATCGAGACTGGCTGGACTGGCTCTACTCTGCAACGCTCTTCTATGTTTTTGTCAACATCATCTACTTCTACTCCAGTGTCAGCAGATTCCTTTTGGTTCTGGGTGGCACCGTGCTGATGTATCTGTAAGTGCAGGATGTGAACCTTCACCCTTGTCTTCTGAGATGTTACGTGGAAGTGCTGAGCTCTGTCCTGTGACTCGTTAGCTTCGTATGGCTCTTGTACCTGGAGAGGGTGAACCACTTCTCCACCCTGGTATAACTGTTTAACAAAAATACCAGTATAGCTTATGTCAAAATTGAATGAAGAATGGGTAGCAGTGGGGGATCTCTGAGGGTGGTGAGACCCTGGCCCAGGTTGCCCAGGGAAGCTGTGGCTGCCCCATCCCTGGCAGTGTTGAAGGGCAGGTTGGATGGGGCTTGGAGCAGCCTGGGCTGGTGGGAGGTGTCCCTAACCATGCAGGGGGGTTGAGACTGGATGAGAATTAAGGTTCCTTCCAACACAAACCATTCTGTGATCTTTCCTGGCTTTTCTATTAATGCTTCTGGTGTGGTTGGCTTTCTTTTTAGAAAATTTCTTGAGATCCAAGCAGCTCTTGGTGCAAAGCCCCAGCAGCACAGCAGTGTAGGGCAGACTTGTAGGTTCAGTGTAGGAACTTGAGCTTTAGGGGAAAAAAAATGTTTGCAGTCTGGGAGGAGGGTCTCATGCTTGCTGAGCTATGTACCTGTAGGTTTGTCTGCTGTGGTGTGCCTCTGGAGAGCAAGCAAAACTAAATGGAGTGAGACCTCACTTGGAGTATTGTGTCCAGTTCTGGGCTCCCCAGTTCCAGAGGGACAGGGATCTACTGGAGAGAGTCCAAGGGAGGCTACAAGGATGATGAAGGGACTGGAACACCTGCCTGATGAGGAAAGGATGAGAGACCTGGGGCTGTTCAGTCTAGAGAGGAGAAGATTGAGGGGGGTGTCTAATGAATGTCTATCAATACATGAGGGCATCAAGAAGGCAGGACAAGCTCTTCTCACTTGTGCCCTGTGAGAGGATGAGGGGCAGTGGATTCAAACTGGAGCCCAGGAAGTTCCACCTCAACATGAGGAAGAACTTCTTTCCTGTGAGGGTGACAGAGCCCTGGGACAGGCTGCCCAGAGGGGTTGTGGAGGCTCCTTCTCTGGAGACTTCCCAGACCTGTCTGGATGCCTTTGAGTGACCTGCCCTAGTTGTTGGGTTTTCTGTTGGTGTGGTGGGTTTTTTGGTCCTGCTCTGGCAGGGGGGTTGAACTTGATGATCTTTGGAAGGTCCTTTCCAACCCTTAATAATCTGTGATTATGTGAGTTGCCTTTGAGCCTCTCCAGCAGGGGGAAAACTTGAGATAAATCTGAAGAACAGAAAGATAGTGGTCCCTCAGTTGACATGCTTGGCTGTCTTGTCTGAGAAAGATCATCTGTCCCCTCCACTTCTTTGATCACCAGTGACAAGGGATGTGGACCTCTGAATTCCTGTTGGTGGGCCTAGGAGTTAACAGTGGAGCAGCTCAAGTGATCAGCTCTTCCAGCCTGGGGTGGAAGAACTGATCAGGCTTTTCCAGCTTTCTCATGCAGACCTGGGGAGTGAAGATGTAACATTTTACTTCTGAAATGTAGCTGAACAGTTTATACTGAGGGTTTCCAGGTGCAGGTGCTGTAGAGATACAGGCTGCAGAAGGTCTGTGTGGCCCATTATGTTTTGGTAAGATTGAGCTGGGCTTTGCATGTTTTGTGCCCCTTTTTTTAGGGCAAGGACAGAGTTCCCAGGGGTGTGCATCCCATGGTGAGCAGGTGGGCTCTGTGCACCTCCCAGCAGCACACTCCAGCAGGCTGAGCCCTGCTCACCTCACAAACCTGGATGTAGTGCTGCTCACTTTGAGAGCGGGCAGATGTTGAGTCTTCCCCTCCTCCCTCATGGTTTGGTGCTAGCAGGAGGCCTTGAAAGGACTTGCTGGGGCAGGGGAGACCTTAATGTGCTGGGCTTGCTGTCTGCACCTCTGAGCAGTCGGGTGTCAGTGGAATAGTGTTGGTGCAGCAGGAAGGAGTCATGTTGAACCTCTGTTGATACAGCTCTGGCTTTCCCAGGCACCATGTTGGATGGCTTCCCTTCAGGCAGAGAGCAGCTCAGCCCTTCCCAGGCAATGTTCCTCCTCAAGCTGCTGTGAACCAGGACCAGAACAATAACTTGCAGGTACTGTCTTAGTAGTTGTTTTTTTTTTTTAAACCACAAGCATGAAACCCTGTGAAGTTTTACTTCCAGTTTACCAATAAAATGTAGGAGCAAAAACTGTATTCAATGAGCTTTTGAGAAGAGAAGGCTCAGAGGAGATCTTATCACCATGTACCAGCCCATAATGTGTGACTGCCAAGAAGATGGAGACTCCCTTTTTACATGGAGTCACATGGAAAAGACAAGGTGTAATGGGTAGAAGTCTCTCTTGGGGAGAGTCTTGAGTGGACTCCAGGAGACAATTTCTCACCATGAGAACAGTTAGACATGGGAATAATCTCCCAAGGGTGGATTCCCCCACATTGGGCAGTTTTTGGACTCAGCTGGACAGGGTGCTGGGCCACCTCATTTATACTGTCTCATTACCTAGGAAGGTTGGACCAGATATTTCTGGAGGTTCCTTCCAACCTGGCATTCTGTGATAAGATTATATGAATATTTGACATCCTCCTTCCTCCTTTGCAGCCAACTTCTGTTCTACAAAACATAAGCTGAATGTTGTCCTGATGCTCCTGGCCTTTCTGGTGCTGTAGTGGGGGGAGTGGCCTCTCCCAGGCTGAGCAGGTTCTGTAACTGAAGGCAAAGTTCAGACCAGTCCTGCAGTGACAGGATTTGAGTAGATGAGCAATGAGTCTTGCATTTCAAGCTGACACTTCTAGATGATGTTGGTGGAAGTTAATTAGTTCTAAGTACATAGTTCACCTAATCAGGTGTTTCCTGTCTGTCCTATATACTGCTCTGGAACACACTGCACGACTTAAACTAGTGAGCAGCTTGGTTCTTCAGCTTTGTGGTTGTCTGGGGATACTTAACATCCTTTTGATATCTGCCAGTGACATTTGGGTGACTAAATGTGCTGTTGGGCACCTGATTCTAACTCATTTCTGCAGAGATTCTTGCTTACCAAATGCCCTTTAATTTCAGCAGGGAGGAGATGGAGGCAGAGCAGATGAATCTGTGGCCCCTCCTGAGGAGGGGCAGGTTTTACAAGACCTGCAGCAGACCAGCCCCTCACGGATAAGCACAGCGTGGGTTTTCTTCAAGACTTTCTTTGCATCCCTCCTTCCAGAAGGACCCGGAGTGATCCGCAACTGACTCCTCACCAGTCTGGTCTGAAGCTGCAATGGGATTTAGTCCACTGGAGCAAACTGGATACTCCAAACCAGGAGGGGAAGGTTGATGGCACTTCTCTGGCTTTCACTGACCAAGCAACCAAAGCCTTAAGTCATTGCAGCCTAGAGACCATGATGCCCTCATTCCAAACAACTTTGTTCTGCAGCATTGATTAGGTCCCTATGTAGAGGCTTGGCATTGGAAACCTGGGCTCTAAGCAGGTGTGCAAGAACATGAGAGAAGCAAATTGTTGCTTCTGTGCTATGTGATTCCTGTTGGAATGTTTCAAATGCTATTTAAATTACACTGAGTGTAGGATCTCAAATGCTAGATATGCATTAGCAGATTTTTAGGAAAGATCTATTGTTAAACTGCTTCAACAATAGTTTAAGTTTTCTGTGTAAATATTTTCTGATGAAGGGCATATGGTGCAATTGCCTTGCTGGACAAAGTGGAGGAGTGTAAGACAGTGACCTCTTGATAAGCATTAACCTTGGTGGAGTTGGAGGCTAAATTTCACATTGCCAAATTAGGATACTTTAAACTCAAGGCTTAATTTCCCCCCCTGTCAAATCATGACAGAAGAATTCATGTGAGTTGTAAAATTTTTCACTGCTTTTGGATGCAAAGCTAAAGCAACTCAACTTTGCATTCTTACTCCACAGCAACTCTTGTATTACTTTGTTCCCTTTAATTGCTGGTTAAGTGCTTTGATTTCAATAAAATTTGAAGGCCTATCTGTACTTGTGTCCACTGAAGGGCAATTGGAAGACTCCAGTGCAAAGCACAGGATGTGTTTTCACCTTTTACTGGAAATACCAAATCAGTTAGGATATGAGGGGTAAAGCTGCTTGCAGAGCCTGGAGCTCAGCTGCTTGCCTGCCTGTTCTTCAGCAGCTGGTGCTGGGGAGAGCCTGGGGCTGGTATCTGCTCACTGAAAGCTGCTGGCACAAAGGCTGTGGACATCCTGAGGACATACTGAAGCTGGTAATTCTGCAGGTGTTTGGGAAATTTGGAGTTTGACCCCTTGAGCCCCATGTGTGACTACCAGGGACTTTGCCATGTGTTCTCTTGGCTTGGATTTAACTTGGCTGGAAAAGTGCTGTCTAGGGACAAGCAGCAGCTGGTGAAGCTCATCATGCTTTCCTCAGAGCTGCCTGCAGCTGGCAGGTCTGGTTGTTCAGCAGTGTCTCGTCAGGGCTGACATATGAGTTGGTACAAGCAGCTGTAACAGTCTGACCTTGATTGTGCCACTGCAGATCAGACTGTCAGGCATGGATTGTTCTGGTTACCTGCAGCAGTATGTTTAGTCTTGGTGATTTTTTTGGCTTTGAACAACAATTTCCTTTCCAAGCCTCTTACCAAGTAGCTTTTCTGTCACATCTTCAGTTTGCTGAAGACTTTGGGAAGGATAAGGTGGTAAAACTTAGCAATAAAGTCTCTGTAAATACTTAGAATGAAGTAATTTGAAAGGAGATGAGTGTTGTTCCTTTGGGTGTCTTCTGCACAAGCCTCTGAGGATGTTCTGGGAGGTAGGGAGCCCCTCTTTCTTGTCCCATGGGTGGTAAGTCTCCCAGTGCTGAGCACTGCCTTTGGTGGAAGGTGGGGTTCTTTCTGCAGGGTGTAGCTGGTTGCCACACGGCCACGTGCCTGGAGGAGGCACCTCTTGGCAGTTGGAGTTGAGGGGTTTGGTGCTGGTGGAGGCAGCACTGGCTGCCGGGTTCCTTGCGAACCCTCATCTGAGGAGTTACCAGAGATGCAAAACCAGTGGTTGTCTTGAGGCTTTGCTGCTCCCACAAGCAGGCAGGTTGGTTTCAGGTTAGCTGGTGAACTAATTAAGCAAAGCTGATGTCACTGGAGGGGATGGCTCGGTGAGAAGTCCTGCTGCTGGGGTGGGGGAGGCTGGGACCGCAGCAGGGGGCACTGGACAGACAGTGACTGCAGGGGGGGCTCCGGCACAGCCTGCCTGGGCTCACCTGCAGCAGGCACAGCCCGACCCCCTGTCCTGTATCGGTTCCTCCCCATGTCTCCCTGGGACCAGCCCCCTACCCCATCTGGCAGCTCGTCCCACAGGAAGGGTGATGTCAACATGGGGTGGTCACCGGTGATGAAGGAAGGGGCTGCCAGCGGTGGGTGGGACAGCATGGGCCCTCATCAGTTGAGGGAATTCAGGTCAGACATGATGAAAAAATGATCCTTGGAGCTTCCAGAGCAAGGCTGCTGAAAGTGCAGAAATCCCAGAGGTTTTCTGGGAATAGCATGACCTTGTGCTGGGACCAATGGGCAGAGAACAGAAATGGCCTCTGGGTGCTGGGTGTGGGGAGCTGGGTCTGTCTTGGCTCACAGGTCAGTGGTTCTGTTCCCCCACCTGTGGGCAGGGCTGGGTGTGCAGTGCAGGAGGGAGCTGCAGGTGGTGATGGGCAACAGGGTGGCAAAGTAAAACCAGCTTCTCTGCTGCTTTGCATCCTGGTATCCTCAGGCAGCTTCCCCCAGCTGAGATCTCCATCCTTGCTGGGAAGCCAGGCTGTGCTGCCTGTCTTCTCAGGCATTTTTCTTCTCACTGCAGAAGCTTCTTCCATGCTGCTTACTTGGAGACACTGAAGTCCTGTTTGTCACCAAGGGTGTGCTCCTCTCCTCAACTCGTGGAACAGAAATCTCATGAGAAGGAGGTTGTTGCTGAGCAGATAAGCTGGGTGTGTGTGCTGATTTTTCCTCTTCTCCAAAGAGCTGGTTCACTTGTTCACATGCTGCTTGTCCCTGTTCTCGGCAGCCAGGGCCAACCCAAGGCTGTGCACTCATCCAGCAAAGTGCTATAACCTCCCTCTGGTCTCTGCTCTGTGGTTCCCTTCTA
Source organism: Apus apus (assembly GCF_020740795.1). Classification (NCBI taxonomy): domain Eukaryota; kingdom Metazoa; phylum Chordata; class Aves; order Apodiformes; family Apodidae; genus Apus; species Apus apus. The sequence continues at coordinate 20,577,766 of NC_067292.1, read as the reverse complement.
GCTGTCCAAGGCTGGTGGGATTTGCAGAGCTGTGCATCCAGAGGGTCTCTCCTTGGGGACACGTCAGGCCAGCTGGAGGCCATTCCAGGGGTTCCCCATGGTGTTACCAACTGCACCTTCATCACCTCAGCCCAGCCCCTCTGCTACATAAGAACAGTTCTTGAAATGTCTGCAAGTTTCATGTTGTCTGGGTGTCATATGGAATGAGAGGATGGAGCTAAAGCCAGGCTTGGTGTGCAGCCAGGGCCACAGGCCTGTGGTGAGGGGCTTGAGGTCAGTTAATGCTCAGCTGTCAGCTCAGAAGGGCTGGGCAGATGCTGGGAGATGCTATTTCTAGGCCCAGGTTTTGTGTCTGCTCTCTGGCGTGTGCTGCAGGGGAACCACCCAGAGTTTATTTGTGAGCACCAACAGTTGCATTTGCTGCTTTTTTGGGCTGGATTTGGCAGCACAAGGTCAGTGCTGCACAAACACAGCTGGCTGCTCTCCCAGGCCTCCCAGCTGCCCTTGAGCCTCAGCTGTAGAAAGCCTGGGCTGACCTAGGGCCACCTGTGTGTGCCAGCTTGTTTTTTGGTTTTTGGAGGTTGTTATGGGTGATACTGGTAGGGAAGAGAAAAAAATAAGGTTGGATTTCAAGAGGATTTCTTGGAAAAAACATGTGAAGCTTCACCATTCCAAAAAGCCCTTCAGGGGTTTGTTTACCCTCCCAAGTGAGTCTGTTAAAATTCTCACGAATCACAAAATGAAGTTTGTGAATGTAACATCTAACATCTCTGCCTGCCACAGGCACAATTTTAAACCTCTCTTGATGTTGAGTTTCTTTCTCAACCCAAGATTCCTGCTGCTGGGAGTTGGCAGCACAACCCTGGACAAGGCATGTGCTGCTGTTGGATCTGTGGGATTGACCAGGGCCTTCTGCTGCTGAGCATCCATCTGGGTGAGCTGGGAGCAGCTGAGTTTGGGCTTCCCCTCCTGCCATCCCAGGGCTGACCTGCTGCAGGAGTCCTAGAGGTGGTGCTGGAGCCTGTCCTGCTGATGGAGCAGAATTCCCAGGCTACCTGGGAAGCTATCTCAGGAAGCAGATGCTGGGTAACACTGAACACTTGAGTCATCACAGCACAAAGATTAATGGCACTGGGATGGACCTCTGCTCTGGAGAGTGTGGGGAAAAACAACCCTGGTTCTAGGACACCCCCCAGCAAGGTGGCGACCATGTGTGTGCCTGTGTGGCCTTCAGAGCAAGCCTTACACAGCAGATACTTATCAAAACATCCCCCAGCATCCCCTTTCCAAGCACTACAAACCCTTTATCTGGGTTTTACAGCCTGCCCTGCCTCCTGCTAGCCGAATTTAACCTTTCTTAGGGTTTTTAACTCTGACCTGCCTCCTGCTAGCCTGACCTTGCACTGGGAGGAGGGTGGGCTGATGTGTCCCTGCTGCCCTGGCCTCTGCCTGGTTACTCCAGGGCAGGGATGCTCGCAGCACCTCCATGTTCCAGTGCTTTTGTGATTGTAGGCGGGAAGGCTCCAGCCTTCCTGTTCTCACTGGAGGTCAATGCCCGGCAGTCCCCTGTCCTCCCCTGCTCCCAGCTCAGGTCACCTCCCAGAAGTAGCCTCTGAAGTGGTGACAGGGAGCTGGTCTGTGAGGAGGGCTGTGAATGCACCAGATCTGCCACAACCTGCCCGTTGGCTGTGAGTTCTTGGTCTTTCTGCCCTCATCTGCCCTGGGGCACCAGTGACAAACATCCCTGTATCAAATGCCCTGGTTTTCCTTCATGCTGGTGTGAATTGCTGCCCCGGGCAGAGGGGTGGCTGTGGCCTCCTGGCTTCCCACTCTGCTTTCATTTATGGTGACCCACAGCAGCTGCCATGGGGCTGTTCCCTCTGCAGGGTCTCCTCCATTTCTGTGCCAGGAAAACTGCAGGCAAGACTCCCAAGGTTGTGTCCCTGCAATAACTGGGAGTGTGTCCTTCCTCTGCCAGAAGCTGTGCTGAGGACACAGGCAGACTCTACGCAGCACTTGTCAGGCCACAGTTGGAGTGGAGTTGGAACAGTGTGTTCAGTTTTGGTCTTTGCTGGGCAAACAAAATGTGGACAGGCTGGAGAGGGTCCAGAGAAGGACCACAAAGATGATCAAAGGAGTGGAAAGCCTGCTTGTGAGGAAAGGCTGAGAGAACTGGGTTTGTTCAGTCTTGAGAAAAGACCAGAGGGAGACCTTATCACCATGTTCTAGTATTTAAAGGGATGGTTACAAAGAAAGGGGAGACTCCCTTTTTCCAAGGAGTCACATAGAAAAGACAAATAATGGATGCAAGTCACTCCTGGGGAGATTCCAACTGGACATAAGAAATTTTTTCACAATGAGAAAATAATAATCTTCCCAGGGATGTGGTGGAGTCCCCAGCCTTGGACACTTTGAAGATTCTTCTAGACAAGCTTCTGGGGCCATCTTGTCTAGGCCATGCTTTTTCCAAGGAAGGTTGGACCAGATGATCTTTAAGGTCCCTTCCAAGCTGCTATTCTATGATTCCATGTGCTGGTGTGACACCCAGCAGCACCATGTCTTTGTGATTTAAATGCCTGGCTGCCTCCCACATGTTTGTGCTGCAGTGCCCAGGGTTAGCCCTCCTGCTGAGGCTGCAGAGCTTCCCTCACCCCAGACCTGGCACCAGCATCCCTGGAACTGCCAGCTGCTGGGGAGGGTGGGCACGGGAGAGCTGTGAGCTTGGAGGTTCAAGTTAAACATCAGGAAAAACTTCTTTCCTGTGAGGGTGACAGAGCTCTGGGACAGGTTGTGCAGTCTCCTTCTTTGGAGACTTTCAAGACCCATCATGGATGTGTTCTTGTGGAGTCTGACCCCTCTCTAGCAGGGGGTTGGACTGGATGATCAGAGGTCCGTCCTAACCCTGCTGACTCTATAACAGAAACCAGAGCTGTTACCAGGTTCAAATATCTTGAATTTACAGCCTTTTGTAACGTGTCTGTGCCCTCTGCACCTCGCCTGTCCAGATGCTTCTGAGCCAGGGCAGCTTGGATGGCAGCGAGATGATGGTGCTGGTGGGAGCTGCCCTGGTCAGACTCCTGCCGGCTCGGTACGTGCTTCCAACGCTTTCCCTTGGTGATGCTGGCCTGGAGCAGCCTGGAGCAGCCTGCAGACACTCCGTGTCCCTCCGCGGGTCGCTGACCGTGAGTGCCTCCTACGGGTACCCGAGGCTGTTCACCTCCTGAACTCAGGAAGAAAACAGGGCAGCAGGGTGGGGGCTGTGGAGGGCCGGGCTCCCCGCAGGAAATGTGCTCGGGGAGGACAAGGCATCTGCTGGGGAGAGGAGGAAGGCTGGCACCTGGTCCTGCTCAGGGGGTTGAGTGTGCTGCTGCATCATTGCCTTCTTGCAGTCTTGCATCTTACCTAGCATAGGATGGGTTAGGTTGGAGGGCACCATAAAGATCATCTAGATCCAACCCCCTGCATGGGCAGGGACACCTCCCACCAGCCCAGGCTGCTCCAAGCCCCATCCAACCTGCCCTTCAACACTGCCAGGGATGGGGCAGCCACAGCTTCCCTGGGCAACCTGGGCCAGGGTCTCACCACCCTCACAGGGAAGAATTTCCTCCTCATGTCTCACCTCAATCTCCCTCTTCCAGTTTTCATCCCTTCCCCCTTGTCCTCTCCCTCCCTGCCCTTGTCCCAAGCCCCTCCCCAGCTTTCCTGGAGCCCCTTCAGGCACTGGAAGGTGCTCTAAGGTCTCCCTGGAGCCTTCTCCAGACTGAACACCCCAACTCTCCCAGCCTGTCTCCAGAGCTGCTCCAGCCCTGGGATCATCTCCGTGGCCTCCTCTGGACTCTCTCTAGGAGCTCCATGTCCCTCTTGTGTTGGGGCTCCAGAACTGGACCCAGCCCTGCAGGGGGGTCTCATCTGCTGGTCACGCTGCTGGTGATGCAGCCCAGGACACAGTTGCTTTCTGGGCTGCAGTGCATGTTGCCAGCTCATGGTGAGCTTCTCATCAGCCAACAACACCAAGTCCTTCTCCTCAGGCCTATTCTCAGTCCATTCTCCACCCAGCCTGGGTTTGTCCTTGGGATCGCTCCGACCCACAAGCAGGACCTTGCACTTGGCCTTGTTCAACTTTATGTGGTTTGCACAGATCCAGCTGTCAAGCCTGTCAAGGTCCCTCTGGATGGCATCCCCTTCTCCGTCAGTCTTTGCTGGCAAAATGGTTCACAGGAGCTGCTGGGGGCCTGGTTGCTGAAGCAAACATTCTCTGTTTTGTGCTGGAGCTTGTTTTGGGATGGGCTCCAGCCCCACAGCAAGGGGGCAGGGCAGGTGTGCACAGGGAGTGGATGGGAACTGGAGTTTCTAATCTTTTCCAAAGAGCAACTGAGAGGATGGGGCACACAAAGCTCCAGCTTAGAAGGTTCTTCCCTGTCTGGAAGGCGGCAAACCAAAGATGCTCCACAAATCCAGCCAAGAGGCAGAGAACATCCCAGTCCTGTGGTCACGGAGCCCTTCAGGGATGGGGAGATGTGAGTTCACCCAGTGGTAGCAGGAGAGACCTCCTTCCCAGGAGTGCCTCAGTTTCCCCACAGTGTGCCAAAACCAGTGGAGGGTGGAGCAGTTGAGAACATGAGTACATTTCAAACAGGGCTTTGTTGGGAAATTGCTGCAGGAATTCAAACTATGGAATGTTTTTGTGTAAAGAGTAAATGATGAACTCACTGGAGGCCAAATGTGAGGCTGCTCCCTGGCCTGTATCCCCTTCCCATCTCCATCCCCCTCCAGCCTTCTCCACCCACCTCGATACGTGCGTGTCCTGAGTTACAGCAGACTTGGCAGGAGAGCCAGGTCCTGCAGACCAAGTGCCTGCAGTGGGAGGAAGGCAGCCTGAGGCTTGAGGGATGTTGAGGAAACTATAGGAAGATTAGGAAATGTGTGATGAGTTTTGATAACCAGAGGAAGCAGGTCATGTCCTGCTGTGAAAGAGCTCTGCTTGGAGGTATGAAAGCAGCCCTTGCCACGGGCAAGGACCAGTCGATCTCAGTGCTCCCTGCTCTGGCTGAGGATGCTCTGGGCTGGCAGGATGAGGCTGGTGACCTTGGGGATCTTGCTCATGCTTGTCCATGCATCAGCAGCCTGTGAGTTTGGGTCCTTCTCTTACAGCCTGACGGGGATTGTCTGCAGGATGACCAAGCCTGCGGCGCTGCTGCGTAAGTACCTGCTGGGCTGGGCTGCGCTCCCCCCTCTCCGTCAGGAGAAGCTGGTGGGAGATCAGCCAGGTGAGGGGGTTTCTTGTTTCCCTGGTTCTTGTGGAAAACGTTTATCTGGGAAGATGCATTAATACCTGCCTGGGGGCATGGGTTGAAGTGTGGGCACCTGGACTGAACAGGCACAACATCTCAAAGGAGGTAGAAAGCTGTTCCCAACCCCTCTCCTTAGCCCAGAGTTTTAGCAGCATTCCTTGTTGGGGACTGGCATGGTGGAGCAAAGGTGTGTTTGATTTCTCACCTCACTGCAATCCCACCTCTTGGGTTGGTGTGCACACAGGGAGAAACGGTTTCTCTGCTGCTGTGGGTTTTATTTGCAAAGGTTTTTGGGGCTTTGCAGGCAGGGAGAGGAATAATTAGTGCTTTGCAAAGGGTGGGAACAGCTCCATCCCATCCCTCTGACAGGTCTGCATGCAGAGGAGGGTGCTGGGCCAAACTAAGGGTGTTTCTGGAAGGAAAAAATCCTGTACAAGCATGTGCCTGAGTCTGGAATGGGCTGGATAACTTCAGGCAAATGGGTACTGAAACTCTGGTCTCAGGAGGTTTCCTTTGGAGACCCAAGAGAGACTGCAGTACAAGCAAGCAGCAACTGTGGGGCAAAGGCAACAGCTTGTGTGGTGTGAGGACAAGCACAGTCCTGACCTTTCCAACATCTCTGCCCATAAGGTGCTGCTGTGGTGTGGGAAAGCTGGGCTTGATTCCCTGGGAATGGTCCTACTGGTGACTGTTGAGCTGCCATCAGCTGTTGAAGTGACATCATTATTATTATTATTATTATTATTATTATTATTATTATTATTATTATTATTATTATTATTATTATTATTATTATTTTCCATTTACTCTGAAGCTACTTAATCTAATGCTTCCTCGATCTGATGGAAATGCCGTGGATAAAACTATTCCAAAGTACTTTAACCCAGGCTGCAGACCTGACTTTGCAGCCAGCAGGGGTTGCAGTTGGGTATCTTTGCCTTGTCTTCCCACTCACAGTGAACCAGGAGACGGCGCAGGTCATCCAAGCAGCGTTCAGGAATGCCCAGTTCCCAAATATCACGGGGGAAAGGTCCATGCGGCTGCTGGGCAAGGTGTCTTACGGGCTGACCAAGTGAGTATCTCGGTGTCTCTGGGAGGGGGAGGTGTGGGCCGGTGGAGAGGGCGGACAACTGCCTTGGAGGGAGCTCTCATCCAGCAACTCCCGGTGAAAGCAAAGGTCTGGACCAGGGCAGATACATTTTCTGCTCTATGCCTTGCAGGAAACTTGCACAGGAAGGTTGAGGCTGCCCAGGTGTTTAAGAGCTGCTCCGACTCGGCGGGATCCAGAGGCAGCGCCCAGAGCCCGTCCCTGGCACCAGGGGTGGGAGCCCAGCAGGGACGGGAGCTCAGCAAGGGTGGGAGCTCAGCAGGGATTGGAGCTCAGCAGGGACGGGAGCTCAGCAGGGGTGGGAGCCCAGCAGGGATTGGAGCTCAGCAGGGACGGGAGCTCAGCAGGGCTGGGAGCCCAGCAGGGACGGGAGCTCAGCAAGGGTGGGAGCTCAGCAGGGACGGGAGCTCAGCAGGGGTGGGAGCCCATCAGGGGTGGGAGCTCAGCAGGGATGGGAGCTCAGCAGGGATGGGAGCCCAGCAGGGATGGGAGCTCAGCAAGGGTGGGAGCCCAGCAGGGACGGGAGCTCAGCAGGGGTGGGAGCCCATCAGGGATGGGAGCCCATCAGGGGTGGGAGCTCATCAGGGGTGGGAGCTCTGTTCCCCGGGCTGCGGCAGCAGGTGGTGCCCACGGCACATGGAGCGGCAGAGGGGACAGGGCAGGGGCTGCCGAGCCACCGCTGCTCAGCAGGATGTCACCTGGCTGCACTTTGTGACAAGCAAGGCTGGTTCCTCTGCGTTGGGAACTTTTATTTGGGGACAACAAACGCAAGGGTGCAAACGCAGGGGGAGTTTCCTGCTGTGAGAGCGGCCGGCGCGGAGCTCTGCAGCGAACAGGAGCTGATCCTGCAGCGTGCTGGGCTCTGCTGCCGCAAGCACATCCTGGTTGGAAGGGACCTTGAAGATCATCAAGTCCAACTATAACCTAAATCCACCAACCATAACCTCATCTAACCCTTCAGTGCTTAAATCATGTCCCTCAGCACCACATCTCTAATTCTTTTAAACACTTCCAGGGATGGTGACTCCACCACCTCCCTGGGCAGCCTGTTCCACTGTCCAACCACTCTTTGGGTAAAGAAATTCCTTCTAATATCCAGTCTAAACCTCCCCTGGTGCAGCTTCAGACCATTTACTCTGGTCCTGTCCTTATTCACTTGGGAGAAGAGCCCAACTCCCACCTCCCTACAACCTCCTTTCAGGTAGTTGTAGAGAGCAATGAGGTCTCCCCTCAGCCTCCTCTTCTTCAAACTAAACACTCCCAGTTCCCTCAGCCTCTCCTCATAGGACTTGTTCTCCAGACCCTTCCTCAGCTCTTCCCTTCAAACCCCACTGGGAGCAGCAGGGCACCCAGGCTGAGCGAGAGCGTCATTGTCCTGCAGACCTTGTGATTTGCAAAAGCTCCTGAGTCCGGAGCTGGCAGAGGCCCCTTGGAGACCCCCTGTCCTCAGAGCAAACCTGTCTTGCCCAGTCACAGAAACCAGCCCTGGGCCTGGGAACAAACTGGGTTTCTGTTGTTTCCAGCATCCAGGTCAATGACTTGTCCATCGAGCAGAGCGAGGTGGAGCTGAGGGAGGACGATGCCATCCACATCAGCATTAGGAATGTGACAGCCACCTTCAAAGGGACCCTGACCTACGGCTACGCCGGGGCATGGCTGTGAGTACCAAGGGCTGGGGCTGCTGAGCACCACGGCCCCAGCTCCTGCTGCTGCCCAGGGACAGGCCCTGCCCACAGCAGGGGCAGGTGTGGAGGGGCCGTGATGTGCAGGGGCAGCATCACTGTCCCTGCCTGAGCCAGGCAGGGTTTCCATGCTAGCAGTGCTGCTTAGCCCCATCACTGCTCTCCTTGTCCTGCCTTCTGCCTTTCCACCCTCACCATCACCCTGTGTGTGAGGACAAGGTGGCCAAAGCTTACAAGCTGTTTTCTTCACTCCCCTTTATTGCTCTATAAATTCTGAGGGGGTGGGGGGGAAGGGTTTTACTGCTCCTGTTGGCCTAAGTGCCCCTAAGATGGTGGTTTTCAGTGACTTAAAGCCAGTGTGTGTGAGACAGGCTGCTCTGTGCTGGGGCTCTGCACCCCCTGGTGTAAGACTTCTGTGATGTGTGGTCAGGGAGAAGCTGCTCCCAGCACAGGTTGGGAAATGTTTTCTCTTCTGCTGTTACAGCTTGAAGCTTTTTCATTCAGTTGATTTTGAAATCCACTCTTCCATTGACCTCCAGATAAACACTGAACTGAGTAAGTACCTACTGGGGATGGTTAGTGGGGGGGTTGCTTTGTGTGCCCACCTCCTCTGGAGCAGCAGGATGGGCCTGGGTTGGGGGCAGTGAGCCTCAGCTGGCTCTGCTCAGCCCTATGGGGATGAGATGGCATCTGGAGGCTGGAAGTAGGTCTCTGCCACTCTGTGCACACAGGGTAGGAGACAACGTGGCCCTCAGAGACCTCATAGTTTTAAGAGATCAAGGAGCGGGAGCTGGTACAAATAATTTGGGCAATGTCATGCTGATGGACACCAGCAGCAAGTGAAGAATGGTCTGACCTTCTAGACCCTCTTCAGGATCAGCTTTTCATCTCCTGCTTTTCAGGATGAGTTGAAGAAAAACAGAGGATGTTTCAAGAGTTGAGGCAAATGAGGGCTTTGGGGCAGGAGGTTTGAACGTGCTCACAGTCCATTTTTTCAGCTGTCTCCAGGTCTGGCCCAACAGGTGTTTTGGGAAACAAATCCTCTTCCTTGGGAGAGTCACTAGACTTAGACTAGAAAGGGGCAGAGGCAAACTACACTCCTCTGGGTTATCATGTGTGCCTCAAAATACATTTTCCTGCCTCAAAATACATTTTCTGGTAAGCTCCCAGGGGGAGAAGAGCAGCACGAAGCTCTCAATGACAGTATGTTGCCATTTCTGAGCTTTTTGCCATATGACTTCATTCCCTCCTTGCTCTGGTTTGTGGGCTGCACATGCTGCCCAGGTTCTTCTGGATGATGTTAGGGGACATCCCTGGTGACAGGAGCTAGTGAAGTAGGCAGGTGTCCAAACGAAGCATGAAGAAGGGTGTCTGTTAGACTAGCTTGGCTGGAGCTGTGAGGAGCAACCCTCCATCCAGGTCCAAGGTAGCCCCATCTGCCCTGGCTTTGCAGGGCCCTTACCCTTCTGGAAACATCCCCCAGGTGGTGTGGGCAGCTCTGGCTGCCCCTCTGCAGTGATGCCCTCCAGGCCTGCAGTGTCTGCAAAGTGCACTCATCTTCCTCATCTCATTAGCAAAATAGCTGCTTTTCCTCTCTTCTTCCATCCCACACAGTGTGCCAGAAGGACAAAGTGACCCCTGATGCCTCAGACTGCTACCTGACTTTCCACAAACTGACACTCCACCTCCAAGGAGACAAGGAGTGAGTCTCTCCCCTTTCAAAACTGGGCTTCACCTGCCCAGGGGCTGGTCCTAGCCTGCCCACCACAGGGACCTCTGTGTGGCTCCTGACCATGCTCCCTGTCTTGTGCAGGCCAGGCTGGCTGAAGCAGCTCTTCACCGACTTCATCTCCTTCACTTTGAAGCTTGTTCTCAAGAGTGAGGTGAGCTCAGCTACCCTGTGGACAGAGGAAAGGGTTGGTTTGTGTGCCACACCCCCCTCTGCTCACCTATGCCTACAAGATCATAACAATCTCATTGTAGTGCTTGCAAAAGAGTAAGACAAATAAGTAGAGTCCACAAAAAGCTCCAGCTTGGATGAGGTTGTGCTGACACTGGGATCTGTGATGGTGCTGGGCTCTGACCAACAGCCCTCAGATCTCACCATGAGACCCTGCTCTGCTCCACAACCCCAAATCCTACCCCTCCACCTTCAGCTGCTTCCATCTTTTCTTCTTGTAGGTGTGCAAAGAAATCAATTCTCTTGCCCAGATGCTGGCAAATTTTATACAAGATTTAGCAGGTAAATATCCTTGGTTTTTTCTGCTTTCTTTTTTTTATATGCAACTTTGAACATTTGAGCCCCAATAGGGCAAGAGCCACATCCATCCAGAGAGTCCTTTGCAAATGTTTATGGGATCCCATGTCCTCAGACAGCAGCAAAACAAACCTTAACAAGGCTGTGCTTTGAATTTTCTGCACCAGGCTGATTTTTAAGGGTGGCTGCACTGGTTGAAAGGCACGTTTCAGTTCCTAAGATCTCTCTCCTTCATGAGGTGATGAGCAGAGCTGCAGGATTGCTGTAGGACTGATGTTAGCCAGAAAGAGGAGCAGGCATTGGAGGATGGGGCTGAGATATTGCAGCAGCTGTATCTGCCTGTTGAACGTTTTCCCATGGCTCCCAGTTCCAAATATCTGGGAAAAGGTGCAGTGTGTAAAAGTGAGAGTAATTGCACACATTTCCCAGTGGGGAGACCTGGCAGTGAGCACAGTAGCAGGATCAGCACCAGCACCCAAAGGAGCTGGACACCCCAGTCCCATCCCCGGGTCCTTTTATACCTCCCAGTCACCTTCTGCAGCAAGTCCTTATAGCAACTATCTTGCAAGCTCTGTTTAAGGTCATATTTCTGGTGTCAGGTTTTGGTGTTTTCTTCCTGCAGAAAATTTTGTCCAGGATGGGGATATCAAAGTTGACCTATCCCTTGCATCAGCTCCTTTAATAAAAGCAAATTATCTAGAATCACATCACAAGGTAAAGTAACCCGGGCTGCTCAGAAACCAAAGGTTTTCTGGCAGTGAAAATGCAGGTATGGACATTTTGTCCCCTCTCCTTGTTGTTTGTCATGGTCAACACACCTGCTTTCCTTTCAAGGGCCTTGTTGTGTACAAGAACTACTCTGATGTCTTCAGTGACTCTATTTACTCCCCGCCTCTGCTGACTGAGTCCAGGATGCTCTACTTCTGGCTGTCTGAGCATGTCCTCAGCTCTCTGGCTTCAGCAGCTTTCTTAGATCAGCGCCTGCTGTTGACCATCAGAGGGGAGGAGTTGCAGGTGACTATTTCAGGAGTGGTTCCCTTCTTACCTCATACATCATATTTGGGTGAGAGAGTAAAAAATTCTCTACATGCTGTTTTTTGGTAAGAGCTAGTTTCTGTGGAAGAAAGAAATCTCTAGTTGGCCACTGGCGAGGCCCCACCTGGACTATTGCATCCAATTCTGGGCTCCCCCATTCATAAAGGACAAGAAACTGCTGGAGAGAGTCAAGCACAGGCCACTGAGATAATGAAGGAACTGTGAGGAAAGGCTGGGAGAGCTGGGGCTGCTGAGCTGGAGAGGAGGAGCCTGAGGGGGGATCTGATCAGTGCTGGTCAATATCTACAGGGGGTGTCAGGAGGATGGGCCAGACTCTTCTCAGGGGTGTCCAGGGACAGGACAAGGGGCAATGGGCACAAGCTGGAGCACAAGGAGATTCAAGTTAAACATCAGGAAAAAACTTCTTGACTGTGAGGGTGACAGAGCCCTGGGACAGGCTGCCCAGAGAGGCTTTGGAGTCTCCTTCTCTGGAGACATCCCAAACCCATCTGGACGTGTTCCTGTGGGATCTGCTCCAGGGGATCCTGCTCCAGCAGGGGGGTTGGATTAGATAATCATCAGAGCTCACTTCCCACCCCGACTACTCTGTGACTCTGTGACATGTGATCCTGATCCTTCTTAGCCAGGATGTGCTACCATTTAAGGTATCCCTTAAAGCAGTACCCTCAGCTGATGGAAAATGTGTCGAGTTACCACCAAGTGACATGATTTTCTGTGGGAGTACAGAAGTAGGCAGGGGGTGAACTTGGAAGGCACTCAGCCCTGCCTGTGAGCTGGCCACAAGCCACACATCAGTGCTGTGGCCCATCCAGCCTGTGCCAGGGCTCACCATAACCCCCTCTTTCCCTTTCCTACAACCTGCTTCTGGTTTGTTTCCGAAGGCGCTGTTCGAAACAGAAGACACGGCAGAGCAGCAGAAGGCAGTGCAGATGGTAAATGCATCTTCTCTCAAACCAGGAAGTTTTCTGTTGCATTGTTACAGCTCACGTCCTTCCCTCAACAATTCAACAGTCTTGGTTGGGTCTGGCTGATGGAGAAACTATTGTGCTTTGCCAGGAGGGTTCTTCCACCCTGGAGCCTGGCTGAGTTGTTGGGCTGGGAATGCTGGAGGAATTGGGGACTACAAAGGGGGTGCAGGTGTGGTGGAAAGTTGAGTGAAATTGGTATGGAAAAGGCCTGACTCTTCTGTTGCTCCTTATTTGATCAGATTTTTCAAGGCACCTCCTATAACAACTCAGTGGCCAAGGTGTGGAGTCTTGCCCAGCCCCAGATCTCTGTTCAGCCTGAAGGGACAATCGTGAAGTCCTTGGTAGCCATGGAGGTCAGCATCTTTCCCCCAGGAGAAGAGCCCCTGGTGGTTCTGTACATGGAGAAGGTTAGTTCCTGCTTCTCTTGACTGTAAAGACCTTGGGGCAGGCTCTGTCCTGACTGCGGACCACTCCTGGTGCTCAGGGGCAGTAATGGCAAGGAGTCTTTGGGAAGGGGGTGGTGGCTAAACCATGGGAGGTGAAGGCACCCCAGTTCTTTGTAACATTCCCATCTCTTCCCTCGACATTTGAGGCTGGGAATGATGATAGTGACCATGTTGGCTCCACACCTCCTCTACTAGACTGGCCCATCACTGGTGTGCAAGGTGCAGCACCAGAAACCTCTGATTAGCCCCCACTAAGCTGTTATTGGACACAGTGAAACTCCTTTAGCTCAGATATTTTAAGAGAGAATGAAGGCACCGTGGGAATGTATTTATTTTGAATTCTCCTCGTTCCTAAATTCTAGCTCAGGCTCCAACTTTAGACGATGGTTGCCTCTGAAGTGAAGATATAGCTGGGAAGAATGCAAAACTCAAAAGATAACCTTTTCCTCTCTGTATGTCTGTGTGAAAGCTCCTGCTCACACTGTCTTTTACCCCAAACTGCTTCATACTGAAACTAAGAAGGCAGAAAAGAAATGCCACTAGCCTTGTTGTGACCAGAAAGCAGTTTGTCCAGCCGTGTCATTATGGGCTGGTACAGACAGTAAGTACTACACAAAAGCAAGTCACTGCCTGAGGGCAGACCAGGTGATTTTTGAAGGGTTAAACTGTCATCTTGTGTGTGGCTGGAATAGAGAATAATTCCCTCCCCCCTTCTGCAAGTATCTCACCTTAGCAGAGTGTTCCAGGGAAATATGCACGGCTGGTTTTCCTGCTCCAGGTTGTATCTTGAAACAAATTTCTGGGAGAACTGCAGAAACCCTGAACTAGAGCTGGTCCCTAAAATCGTGGTTCTCGGGATGTCATCTGCTCCTGGCCTGCCAGTTCCCTGGTTGTGACCCACACCTGGGTCACAAAATGCTCCTTATAACAAAGGAACATTTGCATACAAGCAAAAGTGAGAAAATGAGCTGAAATGTCCAGAATGCAGAAACTGCTTTCTTTTAAAATGTGGTTATAAAAGCAAACCTTGGGGGTTGCTGGCCTCTCCACATCAGTTTGATGATCCTTCATGTTTCATACACTCATTTCCTTCCTTGTGCACTATTTGCTTCACCAAATGGCAGAGGCATCAGTCCTGTAGGTGAGCTGGTCAGAGCTCCACAGGCTGAGGCTGTGGGCAGCAGTGAGGAGTTTGTTGCATGCAAAGGGAGAAGTAGAATGCTGACCAGAGAAGGAACATCTGGAAGTAAAGCCAGAAGGATGTTGAACTCTAGATCATAGAAAGTAAACCAGAACTTCCTAATGCAAGTCCCTGCTGTGAGGAAAGATGAGCTACATCTCACCTCTGCTGTTACCTCTGTGCAGGAAACCACAGTGACCATCCAAGCTGCCTATGCAGAGAAGAAACTCATCTTGCACCTTTTAGATTCCAGGTCAGTCCTGTGGTCTCCTGGGCGTTGGTTTCATTGCCTGTTTTAGTCCATGTCTGAGAGCAGCACAAAAAGAGTATCTCTGCAGCCCTTAGTGATCTTCCCCCCACTTTTTCCTTCCCTTCAGGATAGAGTCTAAAGCCTTTCAATGCACGGCTGATCCAAGTGGGGTAAGTCCTAAGAAAACATTCTCTAGGCCATTGGTGGCCAAATATTGTCTTTAAAACTTGTATTGATTCTCTCCCTTTCAGAATGACCCATCCATAAGAAACTTCCTGAAGACAATGATCTCAGTTGTTGGGATCCCAGAAGTGATTTCAAGTGAGTCTGAGGAAGTGCCAACCTCCTCTGTAGTGTCTAACATCAGAAACCCTGAAAAAATACACCCTTGATATCTGGGGGGGGGGGAAACCACAATTACTGATGGGAATTTCTGCTGGATTAACTTGGGGAAACCTTTGTAAATGGCTGGGACAAAGGAAAAGTGAGTTTTCTGTCAGGCCCTACGTCATGGGGTATTGGGGCACTATCAGCTTTTGGCAACAGGCAGACAGGGTCACAGTACATGATGAGCAGCAAGCCAGGGTGGCTGCACCCTTACCTGGTTCACTGCTTCCATAGGGATTGAACTAGCTTTGACTTCGCTGATGAACAGCAAAGGGCTCCACCTATTTGATATCAAAAATCCTGAGATCATCACAAGAAAGGTAAGGGGATTCAGAAATACCCAGCTCTCAAAGCCCTTCTTGGGAGTGTGGCATGAACAAATATACCACTTTGCTTTTTACTCCTCCCTTTTTAGGGCTACGTAATCGTACAGCTCGACTTCAGCTTCCCCAACCATTTGCTGCTTGATTTTCTCGAGAAAAGATTATAGAGCTGATCTCTTCATAAAGGAGCACAGGAACTTGCATACAGACTGAACGATTGTATGTGAACCCATTAAAGATGAGCTGATTTCAATCCGCTTGGGTTGAATTTTCTTTCTATTCCCTGAGAAACACTTCAGTTCCATTGCCATTTGATTTCCACTGACCCTTTCCTCTGCAAAGATTGTCAAGTCTGCACCTCCATGCAGGCTGTTTTTTCAGGATCTTCCAAGGGACTTGTGTGCTTAGGAGTAAGGGTTGGACTCTAGGAGAGCATGGGCTCAGCACTCAGGGGAGGCAGCAGGGATGGGCTGTGCCCACCTTTTGGCACCTGGAGCACTGGGTTTGGGCATTACAGGATAGGAAGCACATGGAGGTGCTGGAGAGGGTGCAGAGAAGTGCAATGAGGCTGATTTAGGGGTCTGGAGAACAGGTCTGATGAGTAGAGGCTGAGGGAGCTGGGGCTGTTCAGCCTGGAGAAGAGGAGGCTGAGGGGAGACCTCATTGCTCTCTACAACTACCTGACAGGAGGCTGTGGTGAGGTGGGTGTTGGGCTCTTCTCCCTGGTGACCAGCAACAGGACAAGAGGAAATGGGGTCAAGCTGCACCAGGGGAGGTTCAGGCTGGATATTAGGAAAAATTTCTTCACAGAGTGTTGAGTCCTTGGAACAGGCTGCTCAGGGAGGTGGTGGAGGCACCGTCCCTGGAGGTGTTCAGAAAAGGGGCAGACATGGTGTTTCAGGAGATGGTTTAGTGGTTGGGGTTGTAGGGTGGGTGGTTGGACGTGATGATCTTGAAGGTCTTTTCCAACCTTGACGATTCTATGGTTCTATGATCTCTGTTGTTAAATTTTGGAAACATAGCACCTTTTGTGCTGGCCCAGGGTTTTAATTTCTACGATGAGCCAAGAGGAAACTGATTTTGACAAGACTTCAGCAACTCAAATGATATCTTTGAAAATCCAAGCCAGCTAAGAACCAGTTATGCTAAAAGACCTGGGCTGAAGAAAAGAAACAGGACATGAATGTACAGTGCAGTACAATCATGGAGAGCTCGTGCCCTGGGGACTTTGTTTACAAAGGCTGTAGACTCTGGGTAGAGCTACAGGCAAATCATTATGACCGTCATGTTGAGACAGTGGGAGCAAACTTGAGAAAGGCCATAAAAATGATAAGGAAGCCAAAGATGCTGTAAGAAAAAGTGCCTTGTTAGCAGGTTCCTGTTCCTTCCTACTGTAGTGCAATAATACTTTATCTGAGGTGGTTCAGTTATTTTCCTGGACCGATTAATGCTTCCCTTTTTTAAATTTGTCTTTTCACTTGGAAGAGGTGTCAGGTGACAAACCTAAGACTGTAGTGGTGATCACATTATGAAGGCAGAGAATGATGTTTTCCTGTTGCCATTTTAAGATCGCTCCCAAAACACAGACAAAGGGACTATGTTTGGGAAGGAGACATTGCTCTTTATTGCAGGCTTGCTCAAAGCTGGGTCCTTGGTGCCTTCCCACAAATCAACCACACACCAAACCACATTTACCACAACGTTTGTACACAAAACTACCAAGTTAGCGACCTTCCAAATCCATCCTCCTTGGTTAGTGATTTACATACAATTATAATATGGTTACATCACTGTTTGTACTACCATGCATGCTCAGGGGAAGAGTCTTCACCCAGGTCTTTTAGACCTGGGGCTGTGATTTTTAGTATTATAATGACATTAGAATGAGCTAAGTTCACCAAAAGAACATAATATGGCAAGTTCTGTAACTCCAGCTAGCCAAGACTGGTTCAGTAGTGAATGTCTCCTTGATTTTAGTTCTTTTTTTCCCATCCTGCATTCCTTAGGTCCAACGGACCTTGAGTCTTCTTGAAAAATTTGTGATGTACACAAAACACCCTTGAAATCTCTTGATTGTTTCTTCTAGGCCTAGTTCTTGCCCAGTGCTAACTGTGGTACTAATTGTGTGCTTTTTTAACTACAACTGTTAACTTGTACTATATACAGCACATGTCTTACACATCATTCTAATTTCTGAGATATTTTCCAACACTCCCACAAAGCAATATTGAGGTTGGGTCTTCCACAAAGAGCCCTGGGAGGCTGGGAGTACCTGTGGTGGCCTCATCTTCTCGGGCTCCCTAGGCATGGTGGTCACTCACTCTGCACTGCCATGGGTGTCCTCTTGGGGTACCGAGGCAGGTCCCTCCCTCTCCTATCCTCAAAGCCAGAGGCCACCCAGCTACCCCCGCACTTCCTTGCTCCACACAGCTCCACTCTGCAGTGGCCATGGTGGCAAGGCTGGTGGAGAAGGCCAGGGCACACGGAGTGAGCTGATTTTTCTGGTTGCTTCATGGCAGCTGAGGAAGGTTTATCTTCCTGGGTCACAACCAGTTCTACCCACAACACAGCAGGAGCGAGGCAGCATGAAAGGCATGACACCGCGGTGTGGCCAGAGGCGGCTTTGAAGAAGCCCTGGTGTAGTGGGCAACTTTCCACCTTCCTCCCTTCCCACCTGTTCCCATCACCACCTGTTGGCTGTCTCAGCACAGATTCCCCACGCTCCCTCCTGCGCTAAAGCCACCGATGCTGAGGTGAATCTTTCCTCTCTGCATGGCAGTGCCTGCTGAGGGCTGCGGGAACCGGCTTCTGCCGAGCCCGTGTCCTCTGGTCCTCCCGAACGACAGCCTACTGGGATGAGGAACATGAATGAAAAAAGAAATGGCCTGGAAAAACGCCTTTTCTCTGCCTTGGAGGTGCCTTGCCCTGCCAGAGGAGGAGGCTGGAGACATGCAGGGCTGTGAGAAACGTGTCGCCAATGAGCAGCCCCACACAGATCCTGCAGCCAAGCACAGTTTATTTCCTTGCAAGAAGGGGTGACCTAAGCAAGCAGGCACCCCCATAGCCAGGTGAATAATGATTTATATTCCCTATTCCTGACGCAAAGTTCCCTCCCCTGTTTCCCCCCTGCCTGGGCACTCCAGGGTTTCCAGCCCATCCAACGCTTCTAATTATCCTGTAAGTTTCCCGCCCCTGTTCACACATTCCATTCTAGCAGGTCACTTTTTACCTTTTAAGGTAAAATTTTGACCTTTCTTGCCCCCTTGGCTCTCTTCCTAATAAACAAAATGATCTCTACCTACTGGTGCCATCCTGCCCTGAGGAGCAAGATAGAAATGGCTTCATTGGGTCTGATCTTGGCCATCAATCCTGCTCCATGTTCAGATCCCCCAGATGGAGCCCAGTTCAGTCCCTCAGCTTCTTGGACCATAAACCACCCCAGGTGACCTTGGAATGTGCAGATATCTCACTTCTCTCAAGCAAACTATATATTCCTAACACTAGAGTATATGTGTATATATATATATATGTGTGTATATATATATATATATATATATATGAACCAAACCCGACACTACGTTTCTAACACTAGAACGCAACGTCAACACAACATTTCATTTCTAACAGCGGTGACAGGCCCTGGGGGCTGGGAAAGTCCCTGTCCCGGGGCAGCGGGGACCCTGCTGGAGGTGGGAAGCGGCCGGTGCAGCCCCGGGGGTGCAGCGCCCACCGGAGCCGGGGCTGGGGGCGCTGGGACCCCCCGGCCGATGGCGCCGCCCCCGGCCCCGCCCGGCGCCCCCACGTGCTTTCCCGGCAAAGCGGCACTTTCGGTTCCCGGCGGCCGGAGGGGCGGGCTCGGGCTGCGGGACGGAGCTGCGGGCGGTGAGTGGGCGGGAAGGAGCTGCGGGACGGAGCTGCGGGCTGGGGAGCGGCGGGCTGGGGAGCGGCGGGCGGTGAGTGCGGCGGGACGGAGTTGCGGGCTGGGGAGCTGCGGGACGGAGCTGCGGGCTGGGGAGCGGCGGGACGGAGCTGCGGGCTGGGGAGCTGCGGGAGGGAGCTGCGGGCGGTGAGTGCGGGCTGGGGAGCTGCGGGCTGGGGGCGGCGGGACGGAGCTGCGGGCGGTGAGTGCGGGGGGACGGAACTGCGGGCTGGGGAGCTGCAGGACGGAGCTGCGGGACGGAGCTGCGGGCTGGGGAGCTGCGGGACAGAGCTGCGGGCGGTCAGTGCGGGCTGGGGAGCTGGGGGCGGCGGGACGGAGCTGCGGGCGGTGAGTGCGGGGGGACGGAGCTGCGGGCTGGGGAGCTGCGGGACGGAGCGGCGGGACGGAGCTGCGGGCTGGGGAGCGGCGGGACGGAGCTGCGGGCTGGGGAGCTGCGGGAGGGAGCTGCGGGACGGAGCTGCGGGAGGGAGCTGCGGGCTGGAGCCGCGGGCCGGAGCAGCCCGGGCGGGCAGGCGTCCCGCTGCCGCAGCCCTGACGTTCAGCTCCGGGGGGCCAAGGGCCGGGAGGTCTCAGGTGCGGCTGGAGGCGGCTCCTGCCGGTACCAGCAGGGCAGCCTTGACCAGCCGGAGCGATGCAGGGTGAGATTTGGGATTTTTGAGGCGCGGAACCGCTAGGTCAGCTGTAAAGGGGTTGCGTTGGTCCTCGCAGCGCCTGGTCTGCTGGAAACATCAGCGGGAGATGCCGTGGTGGGAGATGCGGCGGGGCAGGTTCGGGCGGGTCCCGCAGCCCCCCCAGCACCCACCGCCCCCTCCTCCGCTGCTCGGGGGGGACCCCATCCCCTGCGCTCAGCTCGGGGCCAGACGGCCAGAGCAAGCCTTTCTATCCAGAGACGTGGGTCGTGCTGCACCTGGTTATGACCGCTTTTTTAACTGCTAAATTAGTTTTCTAACAGCACTG
Source organism: Apus apus (assembly GCF_020740795.1). Lineage (NCBI taxonomy): Eukaryota > Metazoa > Chordata > Aves > Apodiformes > Apodidae > Apus > Apus apus. The sequence continues at coordinate 20,557,921 of NC_067292.1, read as the reverse complement.
GTGCCACCTGGCTTTGTCTGGGAATCTGCTGGTTTTCCAACCTAGCTTTTCTGGCATCTAGAAAAAAATGCTTCACTGCTTGTTGCACCCAGTTCCATCTAAGGACCAGGGAAATTTTCTCAAATCATTCATTATATTCACTGTACTATGTTATCACTTAAATCTTGTCCCCATTCCAAAGGGAAGGCAGGTTGCTTGTTTTTTGTGTGTGTGTTTTTTTTTTTTCCCCTCTTAGGTATAATGGAAATAGTAAATAAATATTTCACTGTATACCAGAATAATCAGACATATGCAAGTGTGTAATAATGTTCCCATTGCAAGAGCCTTAACCACAACCAAGTCGGAGTTAACTCCAAAGTCCCATTTCTTTTCACCACCCCCCAAAAGCTTTACATCCAGCTACATCTTTTAGAATTGGTAACTGCTTCTCTGTTTGGGTATTTTTGCCTACCTCAGCGTTTTTACCACAGATGAGCTGCAACTGGGGAGTTCTGAGCTGATTTCACTTTCATTTTGCTCATGAGTCACCAAAGGCACTGGAGGGTCACTTGCTGGAGAGCGGTGGGTTAGCAGCTGGAGAAGTGAAGACAGTGGATGTTGTCTCCCAGGGGTTCCTTTCTTCTGTGACCCCTGCTGTGGTGTCCCTGCTGCTGCTGTGCCTGGGCTGTCCGGAAGTAGCTTCTGCTCCTCAACGTGTGCAAGATTTGCAGTAGGGAGCTTCATGTTTTAGTTATATTTTTCAGGGCTGGGAATGGTGTGAATGCCAAGTTGGGCAGGTGAGGAGGATTTCTGCAATGTGTTTTAATAGTGTTTCTGCATTTGAGAGGGCTAGGGCAAGAGTCAGGGCTCAGAAGTTTTCTGGCTCTGCTTGGAAAGTTTTTGTGCTTTTTTGGGGGGCTCAGTGGCATTTTCCTGTTGGTTACTGGCTATTGTTTCTAATTTTAGCAGAGCAGTAGCAGTACTGAAGCCATGCAGTATTGCCAGAGCTTTCAGCTAACTTTTTAGGGTTGTTTTTGAGTCTAGTCTTTGCCTGAATGGTTTTCAATCTTCATTGGCATTAAGGTCTGATAGTTTATTTATTTATTGACTACAGTCTTATTAAATGGGTAGTTCTTGGTCATCAGGAGAATTAAATCAGGGCATTGCTCTGCCTACAGGTTTTTGGGTTTTTTTTTGGCTGGAGAAATGTAAAACAAAAGTCCCTAAAGATTGACTGATCAGACTATTGGGAAATGAAGTTTGTTTTGCAGGAAGCCCTATTGTTTTGCAGTTTGCTCAAGATTGAAATGTTTAAAACTTTTGTTCAGCTTTCCAATTAATTGAAACATTGTTCCCTTTGTTTTTTAATGCATTTGTTGCTTTTAGCATTCTTTATTTGTGTATTGATAACTGAGAATATAAAATGAATTCCATAGTAAACTTGGAGTCCTTTCCACAGGGTTCAGAGATTGAGTTTTTTAGCATAATGGAAATAGCCTAAGGAGAAAACTGATCCTGGTTAAGCCTACTGTTCTTAGCATTTCACCAGGAACTTTTTGGTTGTTATTGTTAGAGTAGCAAATGGGAGGCATTAGAAGATTTCTACAAACTGGAGGTTTTACCCACTTTCTGATGGAACCCAGAGCTGCCTCACTTTGGGTGCAACCTACCCTGAAAGCTTGATCTGAAATGGGAACCTGGGTAGAGACTTTCTTGCCCTGATACTGTGTTGTAACAGTATGTGCTGATGCTGCAGAATAACCAACTTGTGACGTGGTTTTGACTTTAAGTGTCAGAGGTGGGTAACAGAGCTTACGTTGTCACCAGCTTTGCTCTCCTCAGATATCTGTGTGGCTTCTGAAGCACAGGAGCAGAAGAGACTGATGAAGTCCTTTCCATACAGTCTCCTGCTGTAGCACTTGGTCAGGTTTTGTGTTAATTTGGCTTTGCCTCTAAACACCACGGGCTGTTGGAAAAGGCAGTAGAGAGAGGGCTGAGAGTGGTGCTGGATTATGGGAGAAGGGATGTCCTCTTAAACGTGACCAGGACAAACATCTTGAGCAGTTTCACCTCTTGGGCTCCAACTTGGTGCCTTTTTGTTTTGTCTTCAGCTTCTGGGCGTGTCCCATGCACAGCAGTGATGAGGGGAGGTGATGTTCTCTCCGTGCCCTTTGCAGGGGGCTCTGAGGTTACCCCAGCACGAGCCTAACTTTCTGGTGAATTAGGAATTGTCTGTGCACAGGGGAGAAGGTCTTGGCTCTTCCCATCTGAGCATCCTTCTGTGTTCCAGTTCTGTTTTGAATTCTTCCCTCAGCTCCACAGAAATCCCCCACTTTCCTTTCCTTCAGCATCTCCAGGGATGGTGCCCCCACCACTTCCCTGGGCAGCCCATCCCAATGTCTGATCACCCTTTCCATGGGAAGTGCTTCCTGATATCCAACCTAAACCTCCCCTGGAGCAGCTTCAGGCCAGGCCCTCTCATCCTGTCACTGGTTGTCGCTCGGCAGCTCCCTCAGAGCACGCGGCAGCGGCAGGAGCAGGAAGTGAAGTGGCGCGAGGGCAGGGAGCGCGAGGGCAGGGGGAGAGCGGAGTGAGTGGAGGCAGGAAGCAGAGAACACCAGTAAATTTCTCTAGCATGGTGGCAACACGCCCTAAAACTGTATTGAAGAAGGATATGGGAACTCAGACGGAGGTTCTGAGCAGGCACGCAGCCGTGCAGGTCTCTGGCTGCAGCGAGTGCCTGAGCCTGGCACTGGTGCCAGAGGGAGCCAGTGGCACCGCGTGTGTGCGGTGCGAGCAAATCGATGATCTCCTCAGGCAGGTGGTTAGACTGACAGAGGAGGTTGAAAGACTGAGAATTATCAGAGAATGTGAGAACGAAATAGATTGCTGGAGTCAAACCCTGAGGCAAGGGCAGGAGGAAGAGATGCTAGAACAAGTGACGGATCCCCTCCCCTCCTGTTCTCAGACAGAAGGAGAGAACTTTAGGAACATGGAGGAATGGAGGGAGGTCCGTCCTCGGAGAGGCAAGAAAAAACCCTCCCAACTCCGTCCATCCTCCGAATTGCCCTTGAAGAATAGGTACGAGGTCTTGGAACTTCAGGGAAAGGAAAATGAAGCTGGAGTGACAGATTTGTCTAGTGAACCACCTAGGACTTGTCGCTCAGCTCCACGACTTAGGACTTCTTCAACTAAGAAGGAAAGGAGGGTAATTGTGGTGGGTGACTCCCTTCTGAGGGGAACAGAAGGGCCCATCTGTAGACCTGACCCATCCCACAGGGAGGTCTGCTGCCTCCCTGGGGCTCACATTAGAGATGTTAAAAGGAAACTCTCTAGTATGGTAAATCCATCTGATTACTACCCACTGCTGATTTTTCAGGTTGGCAGTGACGAAATTACTACAAGAAATGTAAGGGCAATGAAGAGAGACTTCAGGGCCCTGGGACGGCTAGTTAGGGGGTCTGGAGCACAAGTCGTGTTTGCCTCCATACCTCCTGCAAGAATGGGTGGAGAGATAAGCAGGAAGAGTTTAATGATGAACGAATGGCTAAGAGACTGGTGCCAAAGGCAGGGCTTTGGCTTTTTTGATCATGGGCTGCTCTACGAGACTCCTGGCCTGATGGTGGCAGGTGGGATGCACCTGTCCCAGAGGGGGAAAAGGCTTTTGGGGCAGGACTTAGCAGGGCTCATTGAGAGAGCTTTAAACTAGATGTGAAGGGGGAAGGGGAGAAAACTGGGTCTGTTAGGGACAAGCCCAAGAGGAACATACCAGGGCCTGAAGGAAGGTGGTCTAAGGAGGATTTGGTCCCACCAGTGTGCTCTGCTTGCTTCCTGAAATGCCTGTACACCAATGCACGCAGCATGGGGAATAAACAGGAAGAGTTAGAGGTCTGTGTGCGGTCTAAGGGTTATGATCTGGTAGCAATAACAGAGACATGGTGGGACAGCTCACACGACTGGAATGTGGCCATGGATGGTTATGTGCTTTTTAGGAAAGATCGGTCGGTGAAGCGAGCTGGTGGAGTTGCTCTTTATGTGAGAGAGCAACTAGAATGTATTGAGTTTTGTACAGGGGCTGATGAGGGGCGAGTTGAAATTCTGTGGGTAAGAATTAAAGGACAGGGTAGTATGGGTGACACAGTTGTGGGGGTCTACTACAGACCTCCTGATCAAGATGAGGAAGTTGATGAGGCTTTCTACAGGCAGCTGAAAGCATTTGACACCGTCTCCCACAGCATCCTTGTAGATAAGTTGATCAAGTATGGGTTTGATGATCAGGCAGTGAGGTGGATCAAGAACTGGTTGAAAGGAAGGAGTCAGAGAGTTGTAGTCAATGGGGCAGAATCTAGTTGGAGGCCTGTGACTAGTGGAGTCCCTCAGGGGTCGGTACTGGGACCGGTGTTGTTCAATATCTTCATCAACGACCTGGATGAGGGCACAGAATGTACCCTCAGCAAGTTTGCTGATGACACCAAGCTGGGAGGAGTGGCTGACACACCAGAAGGCTGTGCTGCCATTCAGAGAGACTTAGACAGGCTGGAGACTTGGGTGGGGAAAAACCTGATGAAGTTTAACAAGAGCAAGTGTAGAGTTTTGCATTTGGGGAAGAAAAACACCATGCACCAGTACAGGTTGGGGGCTGAGCTGCTGGAGAGCAGTGTAGGAGAAAGGGACCTGGGGGTCATGGTGGACAGGAGGATGACCATGAGTCAGCAGTGTGCCCTTGTGGCTAAGAAGGCCAATGGCATCCTGGGGTGTATTAGAAAGGGTGTGGTTAGTAGGTCAAGGGAGGTTCTCCTCCCCCTCTATTCTGCATTGGTGAGGCCACATCTGGAATATTGTGTCCAGTTCTGGGCCCCTCAGTTCAAGAAAGACAGGGAAGTGCTTGAAAGAGTCCAGCGCAGAGCCACAAGGATGATTAAGGGAGTGGAACATCTCCCTTATGAGGAAAGGCTGAGGGAGCTGGGTCTCTTTAGTTTGGAGAAAAGGAGACTGAGGGGTGACCTCATCAATGTTTACAAATACGTAAAGGGTGAGTGTCAAGACGATGGAGTTAAGCTTTTTTCAGTGAAGACCAGTGATAGGACAAGGAGTAATGGATACAAGTTGGAGCATAGGAGGTTTAAGATGAATATCAGGAAAAATTTTTTTACTGTGAGAGTGACAGAGCACTGGAACAGGCTGCCCAGGGGGGTTGTGGAGTCTCCTTCGCTGGAGACATTCAAAACCCGCCTGGACGCGTTCTTGTGTGATGTGCTCTGGGTGACCCTGCTCTGGCAGGGGGGTTGGACTAGATGATCTTTCGAGGTCCCTTCCAACCCCTAGGATTCTATGATTCTATGATTCTATGAAAAGAGCCCAACCCCACCTGAGCACAACCTCCCTTCAGGTGGTTGAAGAGAGTGAGAAGGTCCCCCCTGAGTCTCCTCTTCTCCAGGCTAAACAGCCCCAGCTCCTTCAGCCTCTCTCTGTAAGACTTTCCCTCCAGTCCCTTCACCAGCCTCGTTGTCTCCTCTGGACCTGCTCCAGCACCTCAAGGTCCTTCTTGCAGTGAGGGGCCCAGAGCTGCCCCCAGGACTCAAGGTGAGACCTCACCAGGGCTGAGCACAGGGGGAGAATCACATCCCTGCTCCTGCTGGCCACACCATTCCTGATACAAGCCAGGATGCCATTGGCCTTCTGGGCCACCTGGGCACACTGCTGGCTCATGTCCAACCAGTTGTCAACCAGTGCTCCCAGGTCCCTCTGTGCTGGGCTGCTCTCCAGCCACTCTTCCCCCAGCCTGTAGAGCTGCAGGGGGTTATTGTGGCCAAAGTGTAGGACCTGGCACTTGGCCTTGTTGAACCTCGTGCCACTGACTTGGCCCATTGACCCGGCTTTTCCAGGTCCCCCTGCAGCTTCTTCCTGCCCTCCAGCAGATTGAAACCCCCCCTCCGAGCTTTGTGTCATCCATGAATTTACTAAGGGTGGACTCCATCCCCTCATCCAGGTCATTGAGATGTTGAATAGGACTGGGCCCAGTACTGATCCCTGGGGGACACCACTGGTCACTGGACACCAGCTGGAACTTGGTGCCATAGTCTAGCTGGTGTGGTGGTGTCAGGTCATAGGCTGGACTTGATGATCTTAAAGGTCTTTTCCAGCCTTGGTGATTCTGTGATTCTTCCTTGGCCAGGCCAAGAAGAAGACAAAAATAAAAGCCCAAAGTCCTTTGGCTCACTTTACTGTTACAGCAAATGTGGAAATTTGTCCCACACACAGCTCAGCAGTCCTGGACCCAGAAGGACTGTCCCCTCTAGGCAGGCAGTTGGTGTTGGGGTGGGGCGTGGAGGCTGCTTCTTGTGCAAACATGGTGATGGTCATTGGAGCTGGCTTTCAGCGTCAGCACTCTGCTGGGATAGCTCGGTGGCAAGGTCCTGCTGCTGCGGTAGCCAGGGCTGGGTCCTGCTGCAGGAAGTTTGGAGGTGTGCAGGATGGTAATTGCTCTCCTCATCCCTTTCCCTGTGGTAGGAGCAGTTGGACACCAGCCAGCACCAGCTGCGGTGTGGGAAGAAACTCCCCTTTGTCATCTCTGCAGAGGTGGGGGCTGCCACTGGCACTGAGGGGTGTTCAGCAGCTGAAACTCTTCTGGGAGAGCTGTGTAGCTGCAGAGGAGCAGCTTTTCACAGCTTTTCTGGTGGGACTGCCTGCCTGACTTGAGCAAGCTACTTCTGCATCAGCTTCTGTGGAAGGGCTAAGAGCAGCAGGTTTGCATAGAAGCCCAGCTGAAGTCAGGCAGCAAGACCAGGAGAGCTGTGATTCCCTTGAAGTGCTCCTGTTAAGCCTGTGCTCACCTGCATCTTAGAGCACAAGGCTCAATCCCACACTTTCATCATAGAAACATAAAGTGGGTTTGAAAGGGACCTTAAAGATCATCCAGTCCCAACCCCTGCATGGGCAGGGACCCCTCCCACCAGCCCAGGTTGCTCCAAGCCCCATCCAACCTGCCCTTCAACACTGCCAGGGATGGGGCAGCCACAGCTTCCCTGGGCAACCTGGGCCAGGATCCTGCTCAAATGTCCACACTTAGTGGTCTGTGCTGGTTTGAGTTGAGGTTGCTACCTAGAGATGAAAAGCTCCACAGCTGACCCCAGGATGAAAGGCAGAGCTTCTAGATCTGGGAGCTGTGTCAATTGCCCATACCCTTCCATATCTACATTCTCATGTCTGTTGTTACTGTCTCTAGGCATCTGCAGCCAGTGAGGCAACTGCCCGTGGGTGTGCACCGTGCTCTGGGGTGTCCCTGTGTGCTGAAATGCTGCCCCTAGCAGTGCAGGTTGTCGTGAGGGCATGGAGCAGGAGCCACCTTTGCCTTTGACAACTGAGAGGAGGCTGACCACACAACAATGCAGGTAGGAGACCCTATGTATGTGGCTTTACTGTGGGAAGGAAGTGGAAGTGGAGGGTGACATTGTCACCAAAGCAGAAAGCAGTTGTCCATATCCACAAAATGAGCAGCCAGGACAGCTGGCTGAGCCCTTTGTGGAGGGCAATGTCTTGCTTTTAGAGTCCCATGCTTCCCCAGAGGTCCTCCTGCATGTGAGAGGTGCCTGAGATGTTATGTTTGGCAGATGGCCACTGCAGCATTACAGATGTCAACAGAGCTTCTCCTGGGCTGGTGCCAGAGAGGCTGGGTCCTGCTGCTTGCTCCTGCCCCTCACAGGGCCACCGTGTCACAGCTGGGCTGGGATTGGCCACGCGACAGGGTGAGAGCCAGGTAGACAGGAGATGCTTTGTTCAACCAAGGGGTGGAAAAGCAGATCAAGTTGCCAAAGGCTATGCTGGCTGCTCCACAGTGGGGCTGTGTGGGTGAACAGCTCTTGCTCCACACCCATTGCTGCCCTTTCTGGTTTCGTCCCTCCAGCCTCCCTCTCTGAACGAGGACCTCAACCTGAACGCAGCCCTTGCAAGGACCCGTCCCCAGCTGGTGGAGTTTCTCCTTCACCATCCTGACTGGCTGCTCGTCACCTCCCACCACTTCCTCCCAGAGGTGGCCCTGCATGGCCTGGAGGGCATCACCAACCACAGAGAAAAGGTCTCCATGCTGCTTGACCTGCTGGAGAAGGCTGGCCCTGCCACCTGGAAACAGTTTACACAGTACCTCTGCATGGAGTTCGACCTCCCTCTGGATCTGGAGATACCGCTCATAAGTTTTGCAGGAGAAGGTAATGGAGATGGGGCCAGCTTCTTCTGACCCTCTTCAGACACAGCCAACACCTTGGCCCTCCATGGCCAACAGACCAGTCTAGCCAGTGACCCCACCAGTGCCCTCACTTGTGCAGTGAGAGGGGCAGTCCTCTCCGGGGTGTCCAGGCAGCTACGAGCCTTTTGAACCAAGCCCCTTGATTTAAAACATGATCTGACTTCCCTTCTGATTCACTCTGTCCATCTGTCACTGTCATCTCTGGAATAAGATCAGTCCCTCCAGACACAGTTCTTGCCAGCAAACAGCAAGAGTTCACATTTTCAGGTGTGCTGTTCCACCAGTTGTGCTGTGCCTTGCTGGTGTTGGTGGGAGCTTACCTGGCTCTTCCAGTAAGAGAATGGAGGGTTCCTTGGATGTAGTGGGAACGTGCGTGGTCATATCATCTGGATTCCTGAATTGGAAGCCACCTTAAGGGCAAGGTCACTTGGTCCAGAAAAAAAAAAATAGTGTTCTTGAGACATGAATTAAATCTATTTGAAATGTAAGGAAGAAGGTGTGTTGTGCTCCAGGGGTCCCTGGTTGCTCTTCTGAGCTTGGTGGGTGTCACAACAGCTGTGAGAGAGAACACTGATCTGATGCAGTAGTAGCTTGGGAGCTTCTCTATGGCAATGATTTTCTTAATCAGAAAATTTAGCTTCAGTCTATATTTCTTGTTGACAAAGCTTATTTTGCCAAGTTTTCCTTTCTAGATTTCTTGAAGGAAGGTTTTGAAACTGCTGAAATCTGTTGCGTTGGTTTGTTTTTCTTGGAAGCACAACTTTTGGCCTAGAAATGTCAGCGTGGTGGGTTGACCCTGGCTGGACACCAGTTGCTCTCCAAAGCTGCTCTGTCACTCCCCTCCTCAGCTGGACAGGGGAGAGAAAACACATCAAAAGGCCTGTGGGTTGAGATAGGAACAGGGAGAGATTGCTCACCAGTTACTGTCATGGGCAAAACAGACTGGACTTGGGGAAAAATTGAAGACAGGCTGAGAGAGCTGGGAATGTTCAGCCCAGAGAGGAGGATGCTCCAGTGCCTGGAGGGGCTGCAGGAAAGCTGGGGAGGGGCTGTTTACAAGGGCAGGGAGTGATGGGATGAGGGGCAATGGCCTTAAACTAGAGCAGGGCAGATTTAGATTAGACATTAGGAAGAAGTTCTTTCCAGTGAGGGTGGTGAAGCCCTGGAACAGGTTGCCCATAGAGGTGGTGGAGACCCCATCCCTGGAGACATTCAAGCTTACTTTGCTTTACAAGGCACGTGGGGCAGGAGTTGGGATGTTTGAGCTGTTGAACAGGTTTTGTGTGAGGCCCTGGCACAGCACGTGTGCCCATTTGGAGCCTTGTTTGTTGTTGCCTCATGATGATGGCAGAGCTGGAAATCCCAGAGTCCTGGCCTGCATCGTCTGCTGGGAAATGCTAGAAGTGACAGAGGAATTCATGTAGGAAGGTTTCCCATCTGATTCTGGAGAGTGGTGCTTTCAGAAAGGAAGAGGTTTGAACAGAGGAGTCCTGGTGGCACGTGAGCCCCTGTTTGGCCTGGGCAGAGTGTCCCTCTGGAGCTGTGTGGAGGTTTTCTGTGGGTAGCTGTGCTGCTTGGGGCTTTGTGGCAGCCCAAGCCATGCAGTGAGTCAGAAGAGGCCCTTGGCTGGGCTGCTAACTGGCTCTGCAGAGGATTCCATGGCAGAAGCACTCCCTTGCAGGCCTGGGGAAGAGCAGGCTGTCCTTTGGTGGTGTTGCTGAAGCCAGCCATGCTTGGAGTTTGTGTGTTTGTGTTGAAGGACCTGGAGGTGCTGGAGCAGGTCCAGAGGAGACAACGAGGCTGGTGAAGGGACTGGAGGGAAAGTCTTACAGAGAGAGGCTGAGGGAGCTGGGGCTGTTTAGCCTGGAGAAGAGGAGACTCAGGGGGGACCTTCTCACTCTCTACAACTACCTGAAGGGAGGTTTAGTCAGGTGGGATTGGGCTCTTTTTCCAGGCAACCAGTGACAGGATGAGAGGCCTGGCCTGAAGCTGCACCAGGGGAGGTTCAGGTTGGATATCAGGAAGCACTTCCTCATGGAAAGGGTGATCAGACATTGGGATGGACTGCCCAGGGAAGTGGTGGAGGCACCATCCCTGGAGGTGTTCCAGGAAAGGCTGGAGGTGGCACTTAGTGCCATGGTCTGGAGATGTGGGGGTGTTGGTCACAGGCTGGACTTGATGATCTTAAGGGTCTTTTCCAGCCTTGGTGATTCTGTGCCACAGAGAAAAGTTGTTTCACTCCTCCCTTGAAAGCAGAGGTTAGCTGTGTTTTAGAGCCAGCTGAAAGGAAAGCATCAGCTGGGCAGCCTGAAACATGGCTGTGTCACATTAGTCCTTACACTGAGCCTTGGTTTGTGCCACCGTGTGGGTTGTGAGCTGCTCGCCTGCTGACTTGGGCAGCAGCACCCAGATTTCAGGAGGAGGACACTGGCAGTAGCTGCATTTCATTTCTAGTCCATCTCCTTTAGGTAACTCAAGCCAGAAACAAGAAGCATGCACAGGTGTGAGTGCCTGGTCCCCTGTGCCACAAGGTGAGGCTGCAGCAGCCCCTGCTGTGCTGTGCTCTTGTACTTGATATTCTGTCCATGGGCTGGACAGGGATAAAAGTGCCCTGTGCATTGGTGACACAGCACTAGGGGAGCCACTGCAGCCTCAGGTTTGATTTTTCTCTTCCTGGTGCTTTCCAAACAAACTTCCCCTGTTTTGTTTTCTCTCGCTGAATTGCAGAAAAGCCTTGCTGGCCCTGACTCTGCCAAGGAACTCCCTCATTGTAGTTTCTCTAGCCAAGGGAAGCTCCCACCCACTCTGCAAAATCCCCTCTTTTTGCTCTGTTGCTTTGGTTGGCTCTCTGGTAGGTGCAGGAAGTTGGTTTGAAAGAAAAAGCAGACAATTTTGGAGTTGATCCAGCAGAAACCATTACAGAGGAGTCAAAATTTGAGCTTAAAAAGATGGGTAGTAGTAGCTTTAGGGCTTTCTTCAGGGGTGACTTTGAGACTGAGGCCTTCCTATTCAGTGCAGATCATAGAATCACAGGATGGTTTGGGTTGGAAGAGACCTTAAAGATCATCTAGATCCAACCCCCTGCATGGGCAGGGACACCTCCCACCAGCCCAGGCTGCTCCAAGCCCCATCCAACCTGCCCTTCAACACTGCCAGGGATGGGGCAGCCACAGCTTCCCTGGGCAGCCTGGGCCAGGCTCTCACCACCCTCACAGCAAATAATTTCTTCCTAGAATGAAATAATGAATCATGAAATGAGGGATTTGTTTTCAGGACCCCTCCTCTTCCTCTGGCACTTTGCAATGGTATCTGTCACCTGAATGTCCCATCAGAAGCCTTTGGTGCAATGTGAAAATACTGAATGTTTGTGCCACCACTGAGCAGTGTCCCTGGGCCCTCATGTAGAACCTGCTGGAATAACTGGAAGCTGCTGAACTGAGTTGCCTTCTCCAGTCACCAGATAGTTTGCAGAAGATGAAACACCAGCCCAGGTCCTCCCCATGTGAAGAGTGTCACAGCAGAATCAGAAAAAGAATCTGATCCTGTTGCTGGGCTTGGTGAGAGTCTGAACAGTGGAGGTAGCAGCAAAAGGAATCCAGGTTGTCACAGAAAGCTGCAGCCAGTTTGCTGTGTTCTCCTGAAAGATGTGCTGGGGGAAAATGGAGCAGCCAGAAATGAAGTCTTGTGTTCTGCAGGCTGAGCCTGGCAGTGCAGAGAGCAAAGTGCAGGCCCAGTGTCCTGCAGAGGTGCTTGATGTTGGTGGCAGGGAGTGGATCAGTGCTGGTGTGAGAAACGTGTCGTGCCCATGAGCAGCCCCACACAGATCCTGCAGCCAAGCACAGGTTATTTACATCCTTGCAAGAAGGGGTGACCTAAGCAAGCAGGCACCCCCATAGCAAGGTGAATAATGATTTATATCCCCTATTCCTGACGCAAAGTTCCCTCCCGTTTCCCCCCTGCCTGGGCACTCCAGGGTTTCCAGCCCATCCAACGCTTCTAATTATCCTGTAAGTTTCCCGCCCCTGTTTACACATTCCATTCTAGCAGGTCACTTTTTACCTTTTAAGGTAAAATTTTGACCTTTCTTGCCCCCTTGGCTGTCTTCCCAATTAACAAATCTACTGGTGTCATCCTGCCCTGAGGAGCAACATAGAGGTAGCTTTGTTCGGCCTGATCTTGGGCCATAAATCATTCTCCTTGTTCAGATCCCCCAGATGGAGCCCAATTAAGTCCCTCAGTTTCTTGGCCCGTAAACCACTCCAGGTGTCATTGGAATGTGCAGATATCTCACTTATCTCAAACAAACTATTATATTCCTAACACTAAAGTATGTATATGTAAACCAAACCCAACACTACGTTTCTAACACTAGAATGCAAAATCAACACTACGTTTCATTTCTAACACTGGAATTTGCCCACTGGGGAAAAACAGAAAGCTGCTCTTTGTTTGTTTTTCCTGCCTGGTGCATTTGGCTAAGACTCAGACAGCAACAGGAAGTCCCTGCAGAGCTGTCTTACAGTGCTGGTAGCTCCCAACCTACCCTTTGCAGCTCCAGCTAAAGCTGTGGTCACAGAGACACTCATGCCTCAGCTTTTCATTCAGCAGCTGCTTCTGAGTCCCAGCACTCCAAATGCTGCATCTCCTGGGTCACGTGCAGTTTTCAGATCTTGAAAACAAAAGTGACCAGTCTGTTCTGCAGACAGGGTGCTGCTGCTGGCCCCTGTGAGTTGGCTGTTGGTCTTGCCAGTTGCTGGTGGAATAGAAATTTGGAAACGGTGCTGAAAGTTACTAGGACCAGTTAAGAGAGGAAAGGCTTGTGCTTCTTTCAGCTCAGTCCATTCCCTCTATCTGAGAGTACACCATAACCAAGCAGGGTGTTACCACACACAGCCCTGGGAATGTGTGGGCTGTGATTCCCCCAGAAATAGCTGTTCCCTGCCCTGTCCCCCACAATAGCAGAACAGTTCCTGTGATCCAAGCAAGACAGATGCATCACCCATCCTACAAGAAGACTCACCAGTGAGGTGGTTGTGGTCAGTCTTGAACAATGCAGGTCAGCTCTTCCCAGCAGTATGTGTAGCTCCTTCAGCCAGTGCTTCCTGGACAGCTGAGCTACTGGAGGCTGACCTGGATGCTGGCTTTCCTCTCAAGGAATCTTTCTGTGGAGCTGAAATATGTCATGTCATTTATATTTCCTGCTCCTGCTTTCTTTCAGGTCCATCACACGGGCTTATCCTGCTTTGGGTGGACTTAAATCCTGAGGAGGAGTGGAGAGGAATTGGTGAAAAAACTTGGGCTGTGGGCTTTGCTGCAGTGTGTAGTGGAATATGTGGTGCTGCTACCTCATTTAGCTCTTGCAAATCTGCCAGGCTTCTTTCATAAGCTCAGAACCACTTTCTTCATGTCCTGTGTAACTTTGCAGTGTTTGTGGTGCAAGTCTTTGATGAGACTGTCCCTAATGCTCTGTCTGCTTCTCTATGCTCCTCTGAATCCACAGTTGCACGGATGTCTTCTTTTTTTTTGCCTTCCAGCAGCTGTGCTGCCACCAGGGTCATTTCCTAGGGTGCCTTTTGGTGGGCTGTGGTGATGTTTTTTTGCTCAGGTTCTGGCACTACTGTGTTTCTAAGCAGATGAGGGGGTTGAGCAAAAGGATCTGAGCATCAATTGCTAAACCCAACACGTGCCTTTAAAAACTTGTCTTTTAAAATTAATATTGTTTCCTGCAAAGATTTTCAAAGCCAGGCTTCCACCAGCAGCTTCTGCCTCCATGTATCTGATGTCCCAGCTGTTACTGGCTGAGAATGGTAAGATTTGGGTTATGAACATCTCTGTGAAGCACAAAGTCATGCTCCAATATTAGAGAGATGTTGAATCCTAGTGTTTCCTGGGGAAGAGGAAGGACCTGCTTGACTTCTCTGCAAAAACACTCAAGTTGGTAGAACAGGGAAGCAGCAGATCACATTGTGGCAGCAAGATTGATGTTATCCACTAGGAAAACCTGTATAAATAAACAGAAGTGTTGGAATTAATTGCCTGGAGAAGTTCAGGGAGCTCCATTACTGAAGATCTTTAAACCAGCCCAGCCCCCTTGGTCACTTCTGAGAGCTGTGGCATATTTGGAGTGGGACAAGAGGTTAGCCTCGTCAGGACCAGGCCATGTTGTCTCTCCACAGCTAGATGCACCTCTGCTTTTACTTCAACATTTGCAAAAGCAGTTCTGTAAACTCACCCTGCATCTTCAAATAGTTTTGTCACACCAATTTTGTTTCTTCAGCTCTCCAAATGCTTTGCTGGACAGTCTTGCCCAGCTTTATTAAGCTGCCATTCCAGGACTGTCCTGGTTTGAGCCAGGATGAAGCCAATTTTCCTTTTACTGATTTTTTTTTTTTTTTTTTTCTTCCTTCAGCAAGCTTTCTTTTAACTAGCAACAGCCTGTTCTACCTAAGGCTGATGAGAGAGGAATGTTTCTCTAACTGCTGGGTCTTCAAGTTCACATCTTTACTCTGCCAGCTCAGACGCTACAGGGAGATCTGTGACCCCCCCGTAGGAGGCTGAGTTAGACAGACAGCAAAACTGGCCAGAGATGTTCCATTCCAGAGAGCTATGTGAGCTCAGAGGAAGGTCAGAGATCACACAAGACAAGTTCCTTCCTGCTTCTTCTTCTCTTCTCCTCCACCTGTGGCCGGCGTCCGGGGAGGACTCCGTCCCTCCCTCCCCATGGACCCCCAGGCTCCAGCTCTCCTGACCCGCATCACTCTCTGCTTTCTCCAGCAGCTCCAGGATTTTCCAGGACTGTTCCCAGCTCAGGAGATGCTGGGGGAGTTGCTGGGATGGGGGGAGGCGAGAGGCTTTTGCCCATACCTGAACGTATCTGTATATAATTGTATCTATTTTCTTGTATCATCAGTGTTTAATTCAAGCTGTGTAGTTTAGTTTTCAATCCAGGCAAGTCTCTCTCTTTTTATCTCTCTCCTTCCCTACCCGGGTGGGAGGGGAAGGGGATCAGGAACATTGTTGTCGGATCTGAGTCAAACGGTGACAAGAACCTCTCTTGACACGTTTCTGCCTTTTCAATTTCCAGGCCTTGCCCAGCGTCGCCGTCGCAGCAGCTCTGTGGATGACAGGGACGCCAAGCAGCAGCGGCTGGGTATGCTCCAGTGGTGGGCTTCCTCTGAGGAAGGACCTGTTTAACTTCTCTGCAGGAACACCCAAATCAATCTATTGCATTGAGGGAAACCTGTGTTTGGCAGCTGCAACAGGGTGCAGAGTACACAGGCAGTGGGACCTGGCAAATACTGCAAAACATCCAGTTCCATTTCAGAGATACAGATGCAGATGGCATAGGCTGAGGGCTCCATTAAAGTGTGAGATGCTGGTTGAACATTAAGTTTAGGTCATCCCTGTATTCATTTGCTTTTTTTTAAGCAAATCAGCATACATAATCACCATTTAAAACCCACTAAAGGCTCCACAGTTTCTCTAGCACTTTAAAAACTTGTATAATTTCAGCTCCCTCTGAAGAAAAGAAGCTGAACAGTTGAGGGATGACAAAGTTGAGCCAGAGCAGTTCCAGAAGAGGCTGGGTAGCCTGAGCAGATCCATGGGCTGTGTAACAGCACTGCCCATGTCCTTTCCCACATCATCTGCCCCTCTTTACCCTTCTCTTCCTCTGCTTTTAGCCTTGCAGTCCCTATAGTCCAGCACTGCCCGGTGGGAACACAGGGAGCCTGGCAAAGCTGGCAGCTCAGCTGGGCTTGAGCCGCCTTGTGACTGAACGTTTTCCCACAGGAAAGTTCTTGAGGAGACCAGATCTTATCCATTCACACACCACCAGTGAGGACAGGGTTTTTCAAAAGCTCCCGAGTGCCTTTGGTGATCACCACTGTTCTGTCTGCAACAGAGCTGCTGATACCCTCAGGGATCTCAGGTTCTCAAGGCAAAGGATGGGTGTGTTCTGAGGTGCAGAGCTGAGCAAGGGTGACACAAGGGCATCGCGGGTGAATTGTGTGGGTGATACCTCAGGTGGTGGGGGAATACATCAATACCCACGTATTACCTTAAAGAGATAATGAGATTTAGTTTTTATATAAAGCTGTTTTCACCTTTTTCCTGAATCATAGAATCATAGAACATGCTGAGTTGGAAGGGACCCATCAGGATCATTGAGTGCAACTCCTGTCCCTGTGTAGGGCACCCCAAGAATCACCCCATGGGCCTGAGAGCATCATGACTCAGGCAGGCCTGGTGCTGTGACCACTGCCCTGGGGAGCTGGTTCCAGTGCTCAACCACCCTCTGGGTGAAACACCTTTTCCTGATATCTAATCTAAACCTCCCCTGATGCAGCTTCTTCTGATGTTTTTCTTCATCCTCTGTGCAAAAATAGGAAAAATTATGGCTTATTTTCATGTATTCAAAATTTGTCATCCTCACCTACCCCCATGGAGCAACCTCTGATCAGGCCAGTTCCTCTCTGAGGCAGCATGTTGGGTCTGTCATGGCTCAGAACAGACTTCTCCACTCTCATACTCACTCTGTTTTCTTCTCTGTCAGATTCAGGTGGAAAATACCGGCATCTCCTCATTGATTCTATCCACCAGAGGTACGGAAGCAGTAGGACAGCAGGAGCACAAACCCAGCCACTGTCTTTCAACCAAGCCTTTGTCAACCTTGTCATTCAGCAGAGCAAAGCCTCCCGCTTGAGAGAGAAAGCAGATAAACCCCGCGAGGACGTGGCAGGTGCTTCTGAGCCTGAAGAATGTGCAGGCACAGCCATGAATGTGTCCGACCTGTTCTGGGGTGTGGTGCCATCAGACAGAACGAAGGTGATCTTTTTGTGTGGCAAACCAGGAACAGGCAAGACTAGGCTGATGCACAGGATTTGTCAGAACTGGGCAGAAGGTGTCCTGCCTCAGTTTCTCTTCATTTTCCTATTTGAGTTCCGGCAGCTGAATTTATTAAGAAGAAAACTGACTCTGAAGGAGCTTTTGTTTGACCTGTTCCTTCAGCCAGAAGACAACCCTGATGTAGTGTTCCAGCACCTCCTGGAAAATGCCCAGCGTACACTGGTCATCTTTGATGGACTGGATGAGTTTGCAGCTGACATGGACGTGTCATCGTCTTCTCAGGGAGGCCGAACTCCTACCTCCCATATGTCCATACCTGAGCTCTTTGCAGACCTCTGCCATGGGAAGCTGCTCCCTGGTTGCACAGTGTTGGTCACCAGCCGGTCCAAGAAACTTCCTGACTTACTAAACACAGTAGATCTGCTGGCAGAAATCTGGGGATTTGACCATGAAAACGTTGAGGAATATGTCAACCACTATTTTCATCAGAATTCCTTCAAAGAACAAGCCATTGCTCACCTGAAGAACAACACCAAGCTCCTCAGCATGTGCCTGATCCCTGCTCTCTGTTATGTTGTGTGCGTTTGTTTGGAGTATTTGCTCCTTAAACATCAGATGAGTGTGGAGCTTCCTCAGACTATGACACAGTTTTATATCAAGATGCTCCTCATTTTCATAAACAAACAGCAGGGAGAGCTCGCAGGTGATGAGGTGACTCAGCTGAACTGTAACAAGAAGGCCATCTTGGGTCTGTGTGATCTTGCACTGAAAGGCCTGGAAGAGAAGAAGCTTGTATTTTATGTTGGTGATGTTCCGGAGCACGTGAAGGAATTTGCTTCCTTGCATGGATTGCTGACTGTCTTTGAGGTGAAGACGAGTGGCACTTGCCCAGAGGTTGGCTTTGCCTTTGTGCACTTAAGCTTGCAGGAGTTTTTTGCAGCACTGGGTCTCATGGTAAGTCAGAGGGTGGACAGGAACTACGTGAAGAAGAAGTTCTTCTTAAAGTCCAAGTGGACTTTAAAGAATGAGGCAAAGACCGAGTTAATGGAGAGTTTCCACATCTTCCTCTCAGGCTTGGCATCAAAAGAGTGTAGGACGTTTCTCATGCTGCTAGCTGAACGAGATGAAGCTTGGGTGCAGGATAAGCAGGGCGCAGTCCTGCAGTCCCTCACGAAACTGGCAGCCACTCATCTGACAGGGCCTAAGGTCATTGAGCTCTGCCACTGCATGTTTGAAATGCAAGACCTCAAAGTAGCCAAGCACATTGGGAGCCTGCTGAACTTCAAGTATGAGTTTAAAAACTTCAGAGTGACACCTCTGGACATGTCAGCTTTGGTGTTCGTCATAAACTCAGGCCAGGATTTGACTCGTTTGGATTTTGCAGGATGTCTCGTGGACTTCGACTGTTTGGAGGTTCTGGCTGGCTGTAAAAATGTGGAGCACTTGAGGTAAACACCTGGAGTGCTCTGAGCTGGTGGGTAGAGGGGAGGGCTGAGGGCGTGGAAGGGCAAGGCTGGTGTTCCCTTGAGAAGGGAGAGAAGGAAGATGTGAGAAATCCTAGTCTGAACAGCATAACTTTCATACTGAAGAAATTGATTAAATAATGAATTTCCTAGAATCCTAGAATTGTTTGGTTGGGAAGGGACCTTAAAGATCATCTAGTTCCAAACCTATGGGCAGGGACACCTCCCACCAGCCCAGGCTGCTCCAAGCCCCATCCAACCTGCCCTTCAACACTGCCAGGGATGGGGCAGCCACAGCTTCCCTGGGCAACCTGGGCCAGGGTCTCACCAGCCTCAAGGGCAAAACCCTCGTTTGCCTTTGTGTGACCTCCCTTGTCTCCAGGGTCCTGGCTCTGGTGGGACAGGCAACAAGGGCTGACTCTTCATCTGTGGCAGCACTTACACATGGTGTCACTAAACCAAAAGGCAGGAGCCATCCCTTGAGGTATTTCCAGTTTAATGTTGGGGGTTTCTTTAAACAGATGTGTGAGGAGATAAAGATGCTGCAGAAAAGAACCTGATACAATGGCTATTAGCAAAGAAATTAAATGTTTTTTTAAAAACTGTGTTTTGGCCACCTCCCTGTGGCCAAGCCTGCTTTGGGTTTTGTTGTGTTCATGCTTGTTCCCTCTTCTCCATGTTTTAGCTTTCGTAGTAGGAGATGTGACAATGACTTTGCTGCCGCTCTTTCAAAGAGTGTACAAGGAATGGGGAGCCTGAAGAAACTAGAGTAAGTGTTTGGAAGGTCAGAGCCTTCTCTCTTTCTGTCTGTCCTCTTCTGTCTTGCAGTTTAATAACACCTGCTTGCTGTGTAGGGCTGTTCAGTGCTGGGCATGGGAGTGGGTGGCTCTTCTTCTGTGCTGGTATCGAGTGCTGTGTTGCCCTGGTGGAAAAAGAGTGTGAAGTTGGTTGCAGGTGGCAGACTCATGCCAGGTCCTCTCCGTGCTGGGAGCTTGGCACGGGGCCACCTTTGAGACAGGCTTGTCATGGACTGCCCAGGTGTGAGTCCTTCCTCTGCTGGTTCTCTCTTGTCCAGGTTGACTGGTGGGCGCATCACAGCGCAGGGGATGACTAAGTTGGTCCAGGCTTCATCACAGTGCCTCCAGCTTGAGGAAATAAAGTGAGTGTGATGTGGTGATGACCTTCAAATCAGCTGCTTGTTCCCTGGGGCACTAATGGGAGTGAATCTGTGTGCAGCTTGCAGGACAATCGGATACGGATTCCAGAGGTGAAGAGGGTGATGGACCTGTTTTCCAGAATGGAGAACCTGAAGAAAATTGAGTGAGTAAAAATGGCTTAAACCTGTGGAAAACAGTGCCCATTATAAAGCCAAGCATAGCATCAGAGAGAGTTTAAATCCTGGGTGTCTCTTTAAGGGGTGACACTCACTCTTCAAGATGTCAGTGGAGAACATGTGGGGCATGAAGCTGGGTCACAGACATTGCAGAGCAGGCAGGGCTGTGCTGGAGGCCTGGCTCAGTCTGAGGGACACTCAGCCTCACAGTTCTTACCCAGGTGTTTTAAAATAAAGCCAAGGGAATCCCAGCACCACTGACACCTCTCCAGGTATCACAATGCATGTACTCAACTTGAATGACTTTTTCCTCTTCTGCCTCCTCAAGTCTCTTCCCCTTGGTTAGGCTCAGATGCCTCATCTCTGCACAAGAGAAGGTGGCTCCATCCATGTCTTCCCAGCTTTTTTGTTAGTCCTCTTCTCCTGTACTCCTTCTTCTGACTCACCTAGAACAGCACAGTGCTGAATGAGAGGGACTGACTGCCAGGAAAACTCCCAAAATGGATCTGCATCTTTTCAGGTGGAGAGAACCAGCCTGATTTGTGAAGGGGTGTAAAGCCTGTGGAGCACTCACAAGGACAGCTGGAACAGCACAGGGCTGCTTTTGGAGTCTCAGTGTATTTTGCATTACAGGAGAGGGACAGCCCCAAAGCTGTGCTGCAGGCAAAGCCACAGCACTGCCTGCCCAGCCCAGTCAGAAGGGAGTGACTCTACTTTTAAAGGTCTTTCACATACCCTTGGGCACAGTGAGCAGTTTAACCCCAAATACCTGCAGTTGTTGCTGGACCACATCCTGGAATTAATTACTGGCTTTGTAGTATGATTAGAAGTGTTGAGAAGCTTGTTGGAAAGTGGGAGGAAAGGGGGAAGGTACCTGCTCCTCTGCTTCCCTGGGCACCCTGGTTACAGCTTGTGGGAAATGCCAGGATGGCCTCAGTGAAGAAGCTTAACGTGAAAAAAGGAGGAAGCCAGCACCATTTGTGAGCCTCATTCCTTCACCCATCTCTGTTCCACACCTACAGTGTTTAGACCCTGGCCCAGGTTGCCCAGGGAAGCTGTGGCTGCCCCATCCCTGGCAGTGTTGAAGGGCAGGTTGGATGGGGCGTGGAGCAGCCTGGGCTGGTGGGAGGGGTCCCTGCCCATGCAGGGGGGTTGGACTGGGTGATCTTTGAAGTCCCTTCCAATCCAAACCAGTCTGGGATTCCTTTGAGGCTCACAGGAATTGTGCTCTGTGGCCCTAAGAAGCAACAGAGGGTTTGTAAAAGCAGGACCTTATGTTTCTTGTTTCATGGGGTTCTGCATGTAATGAGACAGAAAACATGAGCAATGAAAGCATAAATCCTCAGAGGGTGCTAGTGTTGTGTCTTTGGGGATGTTTTAAATGTGGGGGGTTAGACCACACTGCTTGCTTAGGCCATACTTGGATTGTTTAAGGTCACTGCTGGTTGTGTAAAAGGTATAAAGCACCTTCACTCTGTGACCCAAAACCAGTTGATGATTTTTCTGTCACACACAGGGAAGGTGTCTCTGGTTCTAAATTCATGGGAGCTACAGCTTGCAGAGAAGAGCTGAGATGTGATAATGCTTTTGTTTGGTCCTAAATGCAAAATTCTCAAGTTTTGGAGAAATCCACTGACTAAAAGAATGGCAGAATGTGTGCTTCAAGGTGTTGGGATGCAGGGCAGAGGGCATTTGTGTGGCACGAGCGTGCTGTCGGGTCCAGCAGCTGAGGTTTGTGTTCTTTGTGCCCACAGCCTGAGCAACAACAACCTCTCCTTGAAGGCTCTTCTGTGCTTGGCAAAGGAGGTCGTTGCTTGTCAAAACGCTGCTGAGCTGTGTGTCAGGTGAGCTGTTGGCAAAGAGTTTGTCTCATTAGGTCATAGAATCATAGAACCACTCTGAAATCATCCAGTCCAACCCCCCTGCTGCAGCAGGATCACCCAGGGCAGATCACACAGGAACGTGTCCAGATGGGGCTTGAAAGTCTCCAGAGGAGACTCCACAGCCTCTCTGGGCAGCCTGTCCCAGGGCTCTGTCACCCTCACAGTGAACAAGTTTCTCCTCATGTTGAGGTGGAACTTCCTGTGTTGTCACTTGGTGCCGTTTCCCCTCGTCCTGTCACAGGCACCACTGAACAGACACTGGCCCATTCCTGACACCCACCCTGCAGGTATTTGTAGACATTCATCAGGTCCCCTCTTAGTCTTCTCTTCTCCAGACTAACCAGCCCCAGGTCTCTCAGCCTTTCCTCATATGACAGATGTTCCAGTCCCTTCATCATCCTTGTAGCCTCTGTTGGACTCTTCCCAGCAAATCCCTGTTCCTTTTGAACTGGGCAGCCCAGAACTGGACACAACACTCCAGATGTGGTCTCACTAGGGCAGAGCAGAGGGGCAGGAGAACCTCCCTTGACCTGCTGGACACACTGGTCTTAGTGCATCCCAGGACACTATTGGCTCTCTTGGCCACAAGGACACACATGCTGTCCCATGGATAACTTCCTGTCCACCAGCACCCCAAGGCCCTTCTCCATGGGGCTGCTTTCTAGCAGGTCAACCCCTGATCTACACTGGTGGATGGTGTTTTTTCTCCCCAGCTGCAGGACTCTACACTTATTCCTGTTGAACCTCATGAGGTTCCTTCCTCTTTATCCCACCCTCCAGTCTGTCCAAATCTCACTCAGCTGCACAGCCTTCAGGTGGATCAGCCAATCCTCTCAGATGGGTGTCATCAGCAAACTAGCTGAGCACACCCTCCATCCCCTCATCCAGGTCATGGATGAAGATGTTGAAAAGACTGGGCCCAGTACTGACCCCTATGGAACACCACTATGCTGACTTTTTAAATAGACACTCTTACAGCATAATTGTTGGCTAATCAAAGACAACAAAAATTAACTGTAGTAATTCTTTATTTTCTGTTGAAACAAAACTTGAATTCATCATATTAAGGACTTTCTCTTTGTATTTTTTAATATGTTATTTTATCCTTGGTCTGTAAATTGATTCACAGGGTGTAATATTTCTTAGACAGTAGAATTTAAAATTGCTTTTAAGCTCTGTAATGTATCAACTGGAAAATTCTTTACCAGCTAGCATAAATTTGCTATAAATCTATATTTTACATACAAATTTGCTATAAATCAGCTAAATTTACTGAAAAGATATGGGTTTAGGTAGGTCTAGCTCTGTGTTCCCTTTAAATTACAGATTTTTGTGTTTTCATACATCCAGAATGACAGAGAAAGGGTAGAATTTCTAAATCCTGGTGTAACAGGCCAGATTAATCCTTGGTATAACTCAGAGCAAGTCAAATTGCACACAACTTTTTCACTTCTTTCTTGCTGCAATGGAGTTTCTGCTGAACCTCTTTCCACCAAACTGCTGATCTTGCAAGAAAAAAATTAATCTCAGCCCAGTCTTGCTAACTGTGTTACTCTGCTGTCTGTGCTGCAGCCCCAGTTCCCCCTACAGGGTGTCCTGCTGCCCTCCCTCCTGGCTGCTTAGGTCCTCACCTGTGGCAAGGTGCTACCAGGGCAGATGTCAAGGCCCACAGCACCCAAGCATTGGTCCTTACTGAGCACTTCTACTAAAGAAATGGCATCCTTCCCCCTGTGCCTGACCTTGCCTTGATTCTCTTTTTCAGGAGCAACACAGTGATGATACATTTTTCTGGCTCATCTGGGAAAGTTCCAAGGTGAGAAACTGCCCTTGGGGTGATGCTGTAGTCAGGGTTCTGCTGGTTGAAGCCATCAGCTTGGTGGCACTATGAACAGATCCAGCAACAGATCTTGTTGCCTCTGCCCTTGCATCTGGCAGAGCTGGAGCCACCTGAGCAAAGAGGGAGGTAACCAAAAGAGCTGGTCTCTGCACACACCTACCAGCTCCACCAAGGCAGTGTCTGACTGGCTGGGTAAGCCTGAAGTGCCACGTTCCTATTGCAAAATTTCTAAAACCAGCTGAACATGAGGATAAATTAAGGAAAAGCCTTTGGTCCTTCTCAGCTCCTGTGTTCTCCCAGCTTGTGCATGTTTCTGTTGGAAGGGTGAATTTGTCATAGAATAGAATGGTTTGGGTTAAAGGGACCTTAAAGATCATCTAGATTCAACCCCCTGCATGGGCAGGGACACCTCCCACCAGCCCAGGTTGCTCCAAGCCCCATCCAACCTGCCCTTCAACACTGCCAGGGCTGGGGCAGCCACAGCTTCCCTGGGCAACCTGGGCCAGGGTCTCCCCAGCCTCACACCAAAGAATTTCCTCCTCATGTCTCACCTAAATCTCCCCTCTTTTGGTTTAGAACCATTTCCCCTTGTCCTCTCCCTCCCTGCCCTTGTCCAAAGTCCCCTGAACAACTACAAGGATGAGGCATCAACAACCTCCCTGGGCAACCTGTTCCAGTGCCTTCCTACCCTTGTGGTGAAGAATTTCTACCTGATGTCCAACCTATGTTTCCCCTTTCAGTTTAAAACCATTCCCCCTTGTCCTCTCCCTCCCTGCCCTTGTCCCAAGCCCCTCCCCAGCTTTCCTGGAGCCCCTTCAGGCACTGGAAGGTGCTCTAAGGCCTCCCTGGAGCCTTCTCTTCTCCAGGCTGAACACCCCAGCTCTCCCAGCCTGTCTCCAGAGCAGAGCTGCTCCAGCCCTTGGATCATCTCTGTGGCCTCCTCTGGACTCTCTCCAACAGCCCCATGTCCTTCTTGTGTTGGAGGCTCCAGAACTGGACCCAGTTCTCCAGGTGGGGTCTCCCAAGGGCAGAGCAGAAGGGGAGAATCCTCTCCCTTGACCTGCTGGCCACATCTCTTTTTATGCAGCCCAGGAGAATGAATGAAGAATCTAGGACACAATCTCTTGTTCATTGTTGGGAACCTGCTTTGCCCTCGAGGGACCTCACAGTGTTTTGCACACTTGTGAACTGGCTCAGCCTGGCCCTGAGTCAGGTAGACACTGCTCCTAGATAGATTCCTGAACATCTGTCCTGTCTGCTGTGGGCAGTCTGGCATGGGTGGATGTGTTTATCCCTTCCTGTGGTGGCACAATCCCACATGGGGGCAAAACATCCTGCATCTTAGTAGTGCCTTTGAATTTGGGCTCAGTTAGCAAGTTAATTCAGTTATACACTGATATCCAGTGTGGACACCCCCTGTGATCCCATTTCCTGATGGATCTCTTCTGGCTCTTGAAAATCATGGAACTTTGCTTGGAATGGTTGAGCAGAACACAGACCTCGTGGTTTCTTCCAGAAAATACTGATCATCTCCCAGGTCCTTGTATTTTATGAAGGCATATGAAGGCCAAATATTTTGCTTATTTGCAGATACCTGGATTTGAGATGGGAAGAGAATAAGGAACATGTAACCCCAACTAGATTTGTGAAGCTATGGTAAGAGAAGGCATTGGAATTCCTGCTGGTGAATGTGGTTTGCAGATGATAGGTACTACAGAGGGACAGGAATGGCAGCTGTATTGGTCCTTAGGGACAGAGGATATTTCCACTTATGAAAAAGCTTGAAATAAACCCAAGTCAGTAACTAAAAATAACACTAGAAATCCCTGGCCCAGCCAGTGACTTTATTTCTTGTGTGTTGGGCTCTACAGACCTGGAGAATGCTCATCATGCCATTATGTCCTTACAGCCATGAGCCATATAGTTTTCTTTCTTGCCTGAGTTCCTGAAGAGAAAGGCAGCTTCCTCAAAAGAGAGCTCATAGATGTTACTTGAGCATCTTAAAGCTGGGAAACATCCCTCCCCCTCCTTTTTCTCCTTCTCTTTCCCTCACCCTCACTGCTCAGTACCAGGGACAGGCAGCTCTGACAGGAGACGCTGCCAGCACGTCCCTCTGCACTCCTTGTGCAGCACCCAGCACAGAAAGACAGGGTCACAAAATCATTAAATAGTTTGGGTTGGAAGGGACCTTAAAGATGATCTAGTTCCAACCCCCTGCATGGGACACCTCCCACCAGCCCAGGCTGCTCCAAGCCCCATCCAACCTGCCCTTCAGCACTGCCAGGGATGGGGCAGCCACAGCTTCCCTGGGCAACCTGGGCCAGTGTCAATATGCCCTGGACTGGGTGGCAGAGCAGGGAGCACAACCTCCCTCTGCCTCTGCCTGCCCTCATTTGGAGAGAGACCAGAAGTGCCTGGGCCCTGCTGTCCCCAACCTGCTCCTTAACCCTTGCTGTTCACAGCTTGCAGGACTGCAGCCTGACTTCCCAACATGCAGAGGAGATCGTTGCCATTCTCAGGAGCTGTCCCTGTCTCTCTGAAGTGGAGTAAGTGTCTCCCTCCCTGTGGAGTGGCTGCTGGTGGGGAGCAGGGGACATTACACCTAGAGACCTGGAGGGGTTCCAGTGCTGTGTCATGGCTGGTAGAATCCTGATTAGGGATTTTTGGTGAAGTTCAGCAGGAGATGAGTGCTGAGCAGCCTTTGATTCCTGTGCAACTGCAGCCTCTGGCTCCCTGAGGCTGTAACCAGTGACACCAGTTAGGGAGCAGCCCCTGCTAATGAAGCAGCACTGCAGGCCTGAGGCACTGTAGGGTGTCCCAGAGACCCAGCAGGTCCTCTGACCAGCAGAGGGACACAGACTGCTTCTGTGCAGTCACTTTGTCTCCTCAAGCCATCCAGCCCTGTTGGGAGAGGTGAGTGGAGGAAGGCAAGAGATCCACTTCATAACCTGCACGTTATGAGGGTCATCCCTGCCTTGCCTTATTTGCCTGTATATGAGGCTGCCTGAACTTGGCTGTAGAGCTCTCCTAGCCCGTCAGCCCTGGAGAATGCAGGAATATCTGTTGCAAGCCAGTCCAGTCCAGACTGTATCTTGAATTTAGCCACACCTCAAACCCCAGGTGTTTTGCTCATTGATTTGAATTGGGATCTGGAGATCATTGTCACCCAGTGTTTTCTGCCTTCCTTTCTTTCCTCCAGCAGGGCAGTAAATGCTCACTTGGTTTCTTGTTTTGTACTTAAGTTTTATAAAGTGAGATGGTTTTGAGGCTAAAGCATGAATTGTGTTGTCCTAGGGATAAAATTCTGTCTGAATTTGCTTCATGCAGAGATAAGCAGGGAAGATTGAACTGGGACACAGGAACAGTCCAGGCAAAAAAGCAACTGTAGGAAAGGGCAAGTAAGCAGCTTTGAGGGCTTTGTTGTTTATACTGTTCAAAACAGTCCCCACTAACTGGAAAATGGCTCAGTTTATCAGGTAACAACCTTGGAGATGAAGGCTGCAGTTACCTTCTGGAAAACCTCCCCCAGATCTCAATTTCAAAGCAGCTGGAGTAAGTGTTGCCTTGTACAAAACCAAAATGCCCCTTTTGTTGTGCTTGTCAAGGACCATGCAGAGATGCTGAGCAGGGGTCAAGGAGGCAGAGGTCTCACCCAGCTACAGAAGCAGCTCTAAGGAAGGGACCCAGCTCCTGAGGCTGTTCAGGCTGAAGTTGGTCACTTGCTCAGAGTGGAGCATGGAAACTGGTCTAAATGCCTCTAAATGCCTCTGGGGTGCCCTTTCATTAAAAGCCCTTCTCAGAACTCGTGGTCCTATGTGTTTTCCTCCATCCCCCCTCTGCAGAGCAGTGGGTTCAGGCATGCAGCCCTCTGCTGACCACTGCCACCAGAACAGTCCTGTGTGATTGCAGTGACCAGCTAATTGCCTGTTTGCTTTTCCTTAGTCTCAGTCAAAACGGCCTCTCTGTGAATGGCATTTTCAGTCTGCTGAAGTCAGTAAACACCTGCCAGAAGATGATGGAGGTACAAGTCAGGTATGTTGGTCTTGATTAACCCTTAAGGTTAATCCCAAGGTCCAAGTCAGAGTTAAATTCTGAGATGTTCCTGAAGTCATCTCAGAAGTGGGGTGGGTGAAGAACATGTCCAGAGATGTTTACCAACACTTATCTTTGGTGATATGCTGCTGTAAGCTGCTTGTATCTGAGCCATCAGCTGGAATTTGAGTGGGTACAGAACTGTGCTCTTCTCATGCATTAAAGCAGTTTTAGATTCTTTCCTGCTCCCTGCCCTGGTCAGTTTTGGAGAGAGGATCTTTGTGGAGTATGATAACTGGTGACATCTCCAGGAGTGGAGTTGGAAGTTCTCTTACCTTCCCTTGGGAGCCATCCCAAAGTTCAAGTGTAAAAATTTTGTCTGCACTTTCTCTAATGGTTCAGAGAAACTGGGTCATCTGACACTGCATAGTTTGACCCAAGCAGGATTTAAAACTAATGGAGATTATTTTTCACTTTCTTTGGGAGTGTTTTGAGTGAGTGGTGTCACTAAAGATTTTGAAGAGTGAAATCAAGCATTCTTAAAACTAGAAGTCATGTAAATAACCAAGATGTGACACTAATTGATTCCTTCTCTTCACAGCCTTTGTCATGGGACTGCAGTCCTGAGCTTCACAGGAGACAGAGAATTTGCTTCCCCTCCTCCTGGGTAGAGTGTGGCTGCACAAATGGGGTTTTCTCAGCATCTTGTTTAGTTCTTATCTCCTTTTTAGGTACCAAGGGTAACACTTCACCTCACAGCAGTTCTTTCCCCTTTGAAGGAAGTGCTTTCTCCTGGTTTTGTTGGACACTTTGGAAGTTGTCCACTGCCTCCCATAGTGTTTGATTATGTCTCTGTGAGATGTTTCATCCACAGCATCCCAAGCAAAGCAGGCTGTTTGATGACAGCTCTGCTTCCTGATAATACTGAACAGTAAAAAGGTGAACCCCACACCTCCAAACCAAATTCCAACAAGATTCACAGATCCCTGTGTGTTTAAAACCATCTAGTTCACTATGCTGTCCACTCTGGATCATGGTAGGTACTCCTAAATCAGAATACATTTGGAGTTTTATTTGTACCCCCAGAAAATTATGGGTCAAACCAGCTCAACCCAAATATTTTGTTTGAGAAATGGTTTCTTGTTGCTCCTGGAGCTGTAGGTTCATTTATTTGTGCCCTGCTTGTCCATGGACTGAGCCCCCTGTAAACCAGCATTTCCCACAGCACACCTGCACCCACCTGGTGAGGGTGGGAAGGGACAGCAGGGCTGTCATGGGATGCAGCCCAGCTCTTGTGGCTGTGCTTGAAGGAGGGTGGCAGCCTGAGACACATCACCTGTGACTCCTTTAAAGCCCTGGGTGGCACTTCAAACTCAGATCTTTTAGGATTTGGACGTTCTATTTATGAATAGTCAGGTTTTTGCACAGACATGGACTCTTTTCACTAAACATGTTCAGGCAAAAGCTGAATTCTCCACCAAACTGTAGCTTAGGTGAGAAGTTTGTCTTTCCCTTTCTTCCCGGTTGCCTCCATGCTCAAGCATTTAGTTAATCACTGAAAGGAAGAGGAGTTGCCAGGGTAGCCCAGGGACCTGCTGAACTGCTGAAGTTGTTTTATCCTTGTCTGGTTTTGTGCTCCATTAGGGCAAGGCCTGTGTTCCCTACTGATGACCAGCAACATGGAGAGGAAAACCAGACACCAAATACCCTCAGAAAAATAAGGTATCGTGGCACATTCTTATTGTATTTCATGCCTTATCCTACCTCTGGATCCTCTAGCTGATGTAACCTGTATCTCCAAGGTAATCACAGGAGAACTGGCGAAGACCCCTTCAGTCTGTCATTTGTCAGTGTGTTCACAGTGCCTGCTTGCAGCACTGGAAGCTCTATGGTTAGTGTCTGTGGTCTTCTAGAGGAGTGCAGGCAGATGGTGGGTTGTGTATCTTGCTCACAGAAGTAGCACAGTTGCTGCCTCAGCTCCCACCTGGGAGGTGGGGAGCTGGTGGTGACAGAGCTGGGGGTGTTGGGGGAGTTGTCTGCTGAAATTTGGAGAAATACACCCTGAACTGGATCCTGCTGTTTCCAGGACAGAGTGTTCCTCTCTGATTTGTAGGCTTCACTGAGGAAGAAAGAAGTTGTGCCTAAACCTTCTAACCAGGACCTTGGGGACCTGGATCTTTGTTGTGCCACAAGTTTTCTTTACCCTGTCTCTTTATTCTCTGTTTGCAGACAAGAGATGAATGGGATTTCCTTTTCCAGTATTATCTCCTTGTTTATTCTCTGGTTTTCTGAAAGAGAAAAACCTTGTTTGCAGCCCTGGACTATTGATTTCTCTTTCCCCCTAGACTGACAGATGGTTGTTTTCAAGCCAGTGACCTACAGAAGCTCTGTGCAGTCCTGAAGGAATGTGGCAGCATCTCTGAGCTGGAGTGAGTCCTTCTTAACCCTTATGGTCTTTATCTGCAGTTCTTTGGGATATTGAAAAAATGCCACTTGTTTGTTTCCCAGGGAGGTAGGTGGTGGAGGCACCATCCCTGGAAACGTTCAAAAAAGGGGCAGACATGGTGTTTTAGGAGATGGTTTAGTGGTTGGGGTTGTAGGGTGGATGGTTGGACTTGATGATCTTGAAGGTCTTTTCCAACCTTGACGATTCTATGGTTCTATGATTCTGATTCTGTGCAGAGACACTGGTAGCCCCAGGAAAGGCAGGGCCTGACAGGGGCTGAGATCCTTTGCCAAGGAGATGTACATTTCTAGTGCTCTCTTAGGCAAAGGCTGCAGAAAGAAGTCTAGAACGGGACTGTTGGATCACTTAACCTGACTTCAGGTGCTACAAAAGCTGGGAAACCTTGCCCTGTCATTTTTGCCTTTGGGCTATTTGGGAGCAAAGCTGCAGAGCATGAAGAATCCCACCTAAGCCCGGGGTGGCAGCCTGTGTTTTTGCTGGTGATCCCACTCTGGTGTGCAAGGACCTTCACCACCAAAGCACTTTCTTCTGTTAGCTCAGTGTGGGGAGCCATCCCATTTGCTAGCACCATAGGTGAGCAGCCCCAGCCCTGGTGGGAAAAGCCAACCCACACCTCCTACAACCCCCCATCTAGGTTTTAAGGATAGAATAAGGACCAGCAAAAGCACCTAGTCTGTGTGCCACCACCTGAGGGTTGGCTGTTCCCTTCAGCCTGGCAGCCTGTGGGAGAGATTTTTAGCCTTTGCTGTTCTTAAGCAACCATGTCCCTTGATCCCAGCTGGGCCGTGGCCCACTCTGGTCCTTAGGCTCTAATAGCAGAGGATTTGCTTCTCCAGGACTAGCCCGTGGCTCCTCTGTTGGGCCTGTCCAGGTTGAGGTTGACTCCAGAGCTGTGGAGTCCTGGTCCCTGGGAACTGCATTAATTGTCAGTCCGGAGGGGTCACTGGTGGACATGAGAAAAGGACAAGCCCTGAGAAAGGTTTCAGGCTGCCTCATGATGGTTAATTCCAGTCTCTGGTGTCCTGTAGGCTTCAGCTGTCAGTGGAGAGGGGCAGTGCACGTGCTCTTTGGATTAGGGTGCCCAGGTTCTGCTGTCAGAGCTCTTGTTACTGATTATGCTGTTGTTTTTTCCTGTGAAAATGAAATGCTTTTCTTTAAATCCTAGCCTGTCCAGTAACTATCTGGGAGATGAGGGACTTCTGCAGCTGTTTGAGTTCCTCCCAAATTTGAAAATGTTAAGTTCTCTCACGTGAGTAGCTCCTGTTTCTCTTAACTCAGAGATGGGTTTTTGTGGGAGTGCTGGTTGTAGAAGCACAGTCCACATTTGGGAAGGACTTGTCAGGATCAAGTGCAGTTACATTCTGGGTCTCTTGAGGGTAGATCCACTGTGCTACCTGGTCTGTCCCCACCTCTAGTCCAGGACTGATTGACTCCACTTGAAGCTTGGTGGAGAGCAGTTCCTGGAGCTTGTGTGCTCAGCCTTGCACGAAGGACACAGATGGTCTGGTGTGCAGGTTCTGGCACCTGGCTTGTAAAACACGCCAAGATCTTCATCAGACCACTGAATTTTTTCTTTCCTGGTTCCTCATAAGGAGAACAGTCCTTTCTGTGCTGGGTGGGCACCCTTGGAATGTAAATGCTGGGGAGCTCCAGCTTGAGCAGTAGGGTCTGATTTCAGTGTTAATCTGGGTATTTTGCCTGGCACTGCCCTTGCCAGTGCAGGGCTGTGACTTTAGGAGCACAGCACCATTCTGCTTTACTGAGAGAGAGATTCCTTGTTCCTGTTGGATTAATAACCTCTCCTCAAGCCAAGACTGCTCCAGTTACTGACAGTCTGCAGCTTTTCTTCACATCAGTGTGATGGAAAACGCTGCTGTTCTTGATCTTTTTCCCCAGCATCAAGGACACTGGCCAAGGTTACACTAGATACTGTGACAGACCTGCTAGAGCTGAGCATCATCTTACTGGGTGTGGTTTGGGACTGCCACAACACCAAAGAGTTCTTTTTACCTTGCATCCAGGGGTTTAAATACAAGGAATTCCATTTAACCCTAAGAAAACACTTGTGTGGTGAGGGTGGGCAATCACTGGACAGGTTGTTCAGAGAGATGATGGGTTCTCCATCTCTGGAGGTACTCCAGACCCAGTCTGCTCTAGGCTAGCCCTCCTCTGAGCAGGAGAGCTGGACTGGGTCATTTCCAGAGGTCCATTCTAGCCTCAATTATTCTGTGATTATCTGAGCTCTAAAAGTGAGGGACAAATGTAAAAAATACCAAGGGAGCTGTGTTTGCAGAACTGCAGCTGGAAACCCAGGCAGAAGGTGGCAAAGCAGCAGCTTCTGGGAGTGCTGGGCAGGGATCCCTGTGTTTGGGTGATGCAGTACAAACTACAGTTGTTCTACTTGCAGCAGCTGGTTTCTTCTCTTCTTCCTGTAGGCTTAATGACAACCAGATCACCATGAACTCGGTGTTTTTCTTAGCTCAGTCCTTGTCTACATTGGAACACATCAAAACAATGACCATCAGGTATGGCCAGGAGTGCTGCTTCTATTTTTTGCCATTTCAGCCCTCAAGCTGTGGTTTTGGAGGAGTGAGACAGGAGCAGGTCTCTTCCGACTCCATCCTAATGATGTTCTGTTCTGGTTACAGCTTCAGACACACGCAGGTGGTTCATCTAACCTTTTGGGAGAGAATCAGGTAAAATTGTACTCACTCATCTGCCTGAGCCTTTCAAACTCCTCCTTATGAGATCTGATATCAGTGCTGATGCTGAGTCCCTGAGGTGTGCCAAGGAAGAGCCATCTGGCTCCAAACTGGGCGGGGTGGTGGAAACAGGGTGAGCTGTGGCAGTGGCTTGAGGGTGTGGAGCAGCCAGCAGGATCCCACTGCTGCTGGGGGCTGCAGTCTTCTCCCTCCTGGGACAGGGCAGAGCAAATGCCCAAAGTGCTGAGTGGATGCAGAGTTCTCTGGAGGCTGGAATAGGGGGGATAAGGCCCTTTTTCTTCTGGAGGCGGCATGAGTCTAATTCTGGCAGGTGGTGAGAAAAGACAGACATGAGGCCACTGCCTCCCTCCCAGCTGCAGCGTGGGGATCAGCTCCAGGGGGCAACACCAGCAGCACAACTCATGGGGTGAACCCTTCTTTCCCCAGGGCCAGAAGTGCCAGCAGATGGAGAAGCAGTTTCCTGGTACCTCCCAAGCACCCGGCACCGGGGCAGTGCTTTCGGTATGGCTGCCCCAGCCCCCTTAGTGACCCAGGGGTGCAGGGAGGGGTGGCAGTGGCACTCTGTGTCACTAGTGTCCTGTGTGGAGCAGACTGTCCCTCCAGCTGTGTCTCCTCAGAGAGCTGTCCTGGGTCCTGCCCACCTTCAGAGGCAGGATCAGCTCTCCTGGGAAGCAGATATTTCTTTCCTCTGTATCCCATTGTGGCTGATTCCACATCAGACACCTCTGGAACAGTGTATCTCTCTCCCATCCACTTCCCTGCTGAAACTGGTCAGGAAGGCCAGTCCCAAGGGAGAAGGCCTTGGCTGGTTTAAGTTGGCAAAGCCTTAAAGAAATGGGGCCAGCTGGCATCAACCCAGGCCAACAGGTCTTTGTGCTTTGTGGGCACTGTAGAGACACCGTGGTATGCCAGAGGTGGCTGGGAGAATAACTCACCCTTTGGGATATACTTGGGATGTCCACTGCCACTGGCAGGTGTGGGAACATAAGTAGGGTGTCTTCTGCTTGGCTGGGCTCATGGAGCTTGTCTTGATTTCTGCAGGAGAAGCTTCTATCCATACATAACAAGATACAGATCTGGCTGCTGTATGTGTCCTATGGACACCTGCCAGTTTGTCACCCAGGAAGGCTTCTATGATTTCCTTCTTGGAAAGGGACACAGGAGGCACCATTCCCAGCCCTGCTCTGGGGG
Source organism: Apus apus (assembly GCF_020740795.1). Taxonomy (NCBI): domain Eukaryota; kingdom Metazoa; phylum Chordata; class Aves; order Apodiformes; family Apodidae; genus Apus; species Apus apus. The sequence goes on along the minus strand of NC_067292.1, from coordinate 20,523,924 downwards.
ACCTGACTCAGCACTGAGCAGGGAAATGTGCTTTCTAGTCTCTCAAGACAATTTTGAAGTACCAGTGATGTGGCCCTAGGGAGGCAACACACAAAGTAACATGGTATGTTGGTGGGGTGACTCTCTGGAATCTGCTCAGACCTGCTGAAATCCTCTGCTTGTCAGAGCTTTGGACTTGTCAGTCCCAGATTGTGGGTAGCAAAAAGGATGTGGTGGAAGTGAGAGGATTGCTCTGGGTCTTGTCCTGAGGTGTGAGGCTCAGAGATGCAACAGGAGTGTTGCCAGGCTGGGGTCATGGGAGATGTTTCACTCCTGAGGGTATTTTTTGCTTCAGTCTCAGGGACTGCAGAGTGGGGCCGGAGGACGTGACCAGGCTGTGCCAGATACTGGCTCAATGTCCCCAGCTGACAGAAATTGAGTAAGTGTTGTACTGAGCAACCCTGTATGTCTCTTTGTCTCCCCAAGCCACAGATACAGGTTATCAGGTGGTGTCAGTTGGCTCTCCTCCCCCCACAGCCCCCTAGAAACCTCCTCCAAACTTCATCCAGAGGCTTAGATAAACCCACACTTTCCACTGTCCTCTCTGTTTCAAAGAGTTTGGCCCCTCCTGAGTCTACCACCTCTGTGTGTAAACTCACAGAACACCTCTGGGGTGATGTGAACTTCATCCCAGCATTCTAGTGCCTACAGGGTGGCCACAAAGAGGATGGCAGCTCTCTTCACGGTGAGCCCCATGGAGAAGACAAGGGGCAGTGGGTACAAATTGCACTGCCAGATATTTCATCTCAGCATAAGAAATTAATGTTTTACAGAGAGATCAGTCCCTGGAACAACCTCCTTGGGATGTGGTAGAATCCTCATCACAGGTGGTTTTCAAGAGGCAGTGGGACAGGGTGCTAGACGATTCCATCTAGACTCCCTTTCCCATGAAATGTTGGAGCATTTTGAGGTCCCTTCCAATCTGGGCTGTCCTGTGGTTCTGTTCCATGTTCTCAAAATCCTCCTTAGTCATGTGGCTGGACACAAATACTGTCATCTACTCGTCGAGTCAGGCAGGAGCACCTGACCCACTAGGGCATAAACCAAACTCCTGAAGAGCTGGTCACTCCAGGCAGGAGCTGGGCAGTAAGACAATCAGAAGAACACTGATCAGAACCAAAACTGAGTGATAACAAACAAAAATAACATAATAGCCATTTTGCATGCCCAAAGTACATCAGTAACCTGGTTTGATAAACTTACAGTGATGGAAAAGGAAGACTCTTAAAACTGCACTATGAATTGGCTGTAGGATGAGGAGAAACACTTAGAGGTGTCAGCCTGTGAGTGCCTTCAGGGCATGTCTGGACACCTCCTTTTTCAGAATCTGCCTGTAACACCTCCATGCACATCTGTGTGTGCAAGTCCATGGAGATTTTGTAGAAATAATGGCAGATTGTCCCTGTTTCTCTTGGCATTTGTTTCCTTGCGTGTTTTCCAGTCTGTCTGGAAATTCCTTGAGTGAGCAGAGCATTGAGACACTGCTGAGCTTCCTGCCATGCCTCTGTCACCTGACACTGCTGAGGTAAGGGTTGGGGTCCCTGCTTGGATTGCTGCCCTGAGACATGGGTTTGGAAGGTGCTGATGGGTCTTAGGAGCATTATTCCGTAATTGCAGATTAACAAGGTAGGCAAAAAGAAAAAGAAGAAGCAGAAAGTCTTTAAGACCCATTCCTGTCTTTCCTGTCTTGTTTCTAGAACCAAAGCAGCACTGAACCTTTGTCCTTTAATGATATATAGAGGGGGAAAAAGGACAGAAGGAGAAGTACCCACCCTAGGCACAGCATCCCAGACAATCCTCACTCAGCAGGTCCCATGGAATGTGACTCCAGCATCCGTAGCAGATGTAGGACTTGTTGGTTGACACAGGGTGACAGGACAGCACCTGTGTGCATGGGCAGCATCTCACAGCTCTGCCCTGCAGGGATTTGCCATCCTGGCATCTGCCATCCTGCCACACTCAACGCCCAATGTCATCAGCCCTTTAGCCTGGGAACTTGGGCAGGGAGGTGCTGCCAGGGGCAAGGGCACTCCCACCATGTGGACAAAAAGCCCAGAGGAGGTTGCCCATCTTCTGCAAGATGCTGTAGCATGGAGGACCTGTGGTGTCTCAAGAGACTGGATTTGCTCACTCAGGAGGTTGCTTCTGGGGTGTGTGTACTTCTGTAGCCCTGAAGAGGACTTGCTCAGTGTGAACCTTGGTCTGTGCTCCCCTTTAGTCCAAGGAGACTGAAGGAGACTCTTCTTTATTAAAGGCTTAAAATTTCAGACCCTTACTTACTGATCTGGAGTTAAATGGGATGGGTCTAGCAAAACAATGGGAAAATGTGGCTTTGAGTGTCAGCACCTTCTTCTTGGGAGCTGATTTCATTTCTCTTTCTTTCTCTTCCCTTTCAGTATTAGGAGGAACACATTTTCCCCACGTTGCACTGTCCTACTCACCAACTCCATCAACCTCTGTGAGCGGATCAGAATAGTAGAAGTCCGGTAAGACACTCGGAAGGTTTGGGCTCCAGCAGCTCAGCTGCAAAGGGATGCCAAGCTTGTCAGTGTTGGAGAGCATTACTGAAGGACTCTCTTTTATGTTTGCTTCAGGTCCAGTGAAAATGCTGTTTTGCATTTAGGAGTAGGCGTGCGAAGCCAAAAGACCTGCTGCAGGTACTGGTGTGCAGCGCTCGGTGGCAGCTGCTGTGTTTTGATTTGGTTTGAAATGCTGCTGCAGTAACTACATCTGTGGTGTGGAGACCTCATGGGCTGGTAGTCAAGGAGCCTGGGCTGGTAGCTGAGGCTTTGGGGCTCAATTCAGCTGCCTCACTGCAACTCAGAACCATTTAGATGCGCTGGAACAGCAGAGTCCTGTGTCTTTTTTGAGTGGCACCCGGACTACTCATGATCATCTTGAGTGGTACCAAAGTCTGCTGCACAGAGCAGCTGAACTGAGCCCCAGACACCACATTTTCCAAGTGTGTTCCTCAAATGCTGGGTGATCATCTCCACCTGAGCATCTGTGTGATGTGTCTATGATATGTGTCTGCAGCCCCTTTGGGATGGGTGGTTGCTGGGTGCCTCTGCCAAGAACACTGTAGCATGTCTCCAGTTGGGCACCAAGGAGATGGCAAAAATCCTGGGTGCCAGGATCTGTTTCCCACCACCACCATGTCATTACTGACCTCAGGGAGATGAGAAGTGTCAGACACTGGCACAGCCAAGGGCATCCATCCCAGGGAGTGTTGCACAGAGACTGGTGGAAAAACACAAGTGCTGATGGGCAGTTCTTGCTGCTCAGGCTGGGCCTCAACCCTCTTGCTGTCTCATATCCAGGCTGACAGACTGTGCCATTGGTCCTGGGCAGGTGGATGAGCTCTGTGGAGTCCTGGAGCAGCGTGGGTGGCTGGCAGAAGTGGAGTAAGTGGGGCCTGAGCTGTTGCCTTGACCTTGGGCAGTGGGGCTGGGCTGGTGTAGTTCAGCATTGCCTGGGGCTTCCCAGCCTGTCTCTGTGTCCATGTGTGCTCCTTCAAGCTATTTCAACACCACATGGATTAGTAATCTGGTCCTTTATGTAGATGTTTGAAGAGGCTTGAGCTGGTGGGATGAATTCCCTGGGATTTTCATGGTGGGGCTGTTTTGGGGCATTTGTTGCTTCATCTGAGCTCTGCTTTGAGCTTTGTGTTCAGAGCTCTTCACCTGAGCTTGCTCTGGAGCTGGTGCATGAGGTAGTTTTATAGGGCAGCAGTTTTGTTTACACAGACCTTTAATAGCTGAGCTGGGATTTAAGACCAGGAAGTCTGGCTTTTTCCTTCAAAGCTGGAGCATTCCAGCTGACTTCTGGTTGGCCATCTCGTTCTTCTGCCTTCCAGTCTCTCCAGGAACCAGCTGGGAGATGAGGGCCTGCGGTGCCTCTTGGATCGCTTGCGTCGGGTGCCCGTTACCTGTTCCCTCAAGTAAGAAAACGTCCTGTGAATCTGAGGTGCCCCACCAGAAAGGTTCACCTGATCCCTCCTCAAGCTGGTTGGCATTCTTCTTGCCCACTCCTGCCTTAGGAGGGAAGGTCTGAGTGAGCCACGAGCAAACTCCAGGCCTCCAGGGCAGGGTGACTCAGGTTCTGATCCAAAACCTGTCAGGGAAGGAAAAGTCTTTCTGTTGGCGTCAGCAGGAGGTGACGAGGCCCAGAGAGGGGCTGTGTGACAGAAGTTGACCCACTCCCCTGAGTTTTCTGTTCAGCACTTGCCTGTGTATGTTGTCCTCTTTGAATACCTCAAGCTCTGAGCTCAGGGGGACCCTGCACCAGCCTCTCCCCTTTCTGCTGGGGAAGCAAGTGCTCCAGCAATCAGCTGCCCCTTGAGCTCAAGAGTTGGCTGCATCACCCAGGTCATCAGTGGGTGATGGTGCCACTTGGAGGGGTTTGGTGCCTTCAGCACAGCCAAAGGGGCCCAGCACCCCATCAGCTGCTCTGCCTTGGGTGGCAACTTGAACTTTACCTCTGTGACTGAGGAGCCTGGAGACAAGCCCAGCTCTTAACACCTGACAAACCCTCCTGTCTTCTGTGTAGCCTCAGCCATAATGGGATTTCTCAGGATGGAGTTCTGCATCTCATAAATGCCTTGGCCACATCTGGAAATACCACTGAAGTCCAAGTCAGGTGGGTATTTCTCACCACTCATTTCCAGTTCTTCCCTGCATGTTTTCCTCTTGATGATCAGAAAGTTTTTGACCTTCAGATAATAATGGGCAAGGGCCATGTTTTTATCTGCCTTTATGTATAAGGAAAAATTGTTGCAAAACTAGTTTATGTCCATTTCCACTGGCCAAACAGCTGCCAAGAAGGACAGGAGGAGAACTGGTACTGCTCAGGGCCAAGGCATTTTTGTGTATAAAGACAGAGGTGTTCAGCTGTACTAGTTGTTGTTGTGCCTGTATCTGTAAATGACCCACGTCAGGGCAGGAATCAGCCTTTGCTCACTAAAAATGTGGTCCCTGATTCACTTCAGTGTGTGGAGATTTCAGAGGGAGTCTGTTGAAAGCTATTTCCAATGTTCTTTGCTTGGCTTTGTGTCTGTATCTCTTTTCCTCTTGGGCAAAATCAGCCCATGGGGCCTGGGCCTGTTGCACTGCCAAGTCTGAAGGCTGTGCTGCAGGTCTGCCCGGGGCAGCGCTGCTGTTCATGGAGAGCAGCTGGTCTGTCCTCAACCAGGTTTAACTGGGCCACTCCCGTTCGTTCCTGCAGTTCAGCATGGGTGCTGAAGCTTTTGGCTGGGCTCTTTCCAAGCAGCTCAGTCTCCTGGTTTAGCTCTTCCCAGAACTTGGCAGAGGGTGCAGGGACAGGCAGAAGAAAGGCAGATCAGGACGGCTTCTCCAACCGCCAGTGCTGCTTTCTGCCACTTTAGCATGAGTGAAGCCTTGCTGAAGCTTTTCTCTGGGCTGGTTTTTGCGGGGTGAGGAGAGCTGGGCCTGTCACTGTGTCTTGGTTTGTGCAGTTTGATGTATTCTTCATTTCTGACTACTGGGAAAAATAGTAATTTTCCCTCCACGTCTTACACTCATGTGTCTTCCCTGTGCAGCTTGTGCTCCAAAGCAACTTTAATCATCAAGTTAACAAGCAGAGATGACCCAAGAAAGATTCTGAGGTAACTGTACAAAGCAGACAAAACCTCTTGTCCCCCCAGCTCCTGGCATGGTGATACTTCACACTAAGAGCTGCTCAGTTCCCCTCAGTTCACTTTCTCAGCAGAGCTTTCTCACATCCCTGAGAACCCCACATCCCTTTGTCTGTGCACTGACTGTTCCTCACCCGGGAACTTGTAGCTGTCCATACAGTCCCTGCCACAGGACAGGGGACCACAAAAAGCTTCACCATTAGTAAGCACATCTGCTGTTCCAGAGCATCTCAACAGAGGCTTTGCAGCTGTGGCCACCATCTGTTTTTGGAAGCCCTGCAGGGCATTGAAGGTTTTGGTGCCATCCTTCTTTCTCTGCAGGGAAAGGTGGTGGTGCCTGAGATTTCTGGCTCAGAAAGCCTGGACTGTTTGGCAGGAACTGACACTGTTCTCTTTTGCATCCTTTCAGACTGGCAGAGTGCAACTTTCAGCCAGAGCACTTGGAAAAGTTGTGCTTGCTCCTGGAAAAGTGCACTGACCTGACAGAGTACATGTGAGTTAAGGGCTCCTTGGGCCTGTTGGGTGAGCTCCTTTGAAAGTCCTTCACTCCACTGACCTTTGCTTCTAGATCCTCAAATAACAACATGACAGTCCAAGCTGCAGAGAAGCTCTTGCATTCCCTGAGGAAAAACCTGTGTCCTCTGAAAATCAGGTACTGTGTCACTGTGCTGCTTTAGCTGCTCCTCTCAGGCTGGTCTCATCATCTGAGTTGTCCTTTCACCAAAAGTGAAAATGAACTGAGCTTCTTCCAAGGATAGGTAGTGTTGAGCTGAGAAGTTCCCACAGGTGACTCTTGAGTTGTTGGTATTTCAGCTTTATCTCCTTGGCTCCTACTGAGCATCACATAAAGCTGGGGCCATACATTGTTGTCTCCAGAGCTCTTCCTGCCTGGCACAGGAGGTTGCTGATTCTGGTGAACATGTTCCTACTGTGTCCCCAGCCAGGTCTCACCCGAGCAACCTGCAGTTCACCTGGGTTCCCAAGTCTTCACTTCTCCCAAAATGTGTAGCCCAAGGGCCAGGCTCCCTCTCCTTGCTGCCAGTGGTGGGCAGGCAGGAGGGAAGCTGCTGGTTGTGTCCTCCCCTGCAGGGAAGCTGGGCTGCTCCTCTCTTTGTTCCCAAGGTGGCACCGTGTTTCCTGCCCAGACTTCACGCTGCTGAGCAAAGCAGCCTCTGGTGTGTGGGGGAGTGCTGAGCACTCAGCTGGCAGAGGTGGGTCCCTGCATGTGAATAAAGCAGGGCTGCCTCTGTTCTGCCTTGCAGCATAGAAGAGCCATGGGTATGTAAGGAAAGTGTCAGGAACCTTCTCCAGCTGGCTGTCCAGGCCTGTGGAAACATTACTGAGATCACGTAAGTAGCACCTCCCAGTTCTGGGATCTTTTAGCCTCATATTTTTAAGGAAATGGGATTGAAGCCAGCACTTCAGCTTGCTCTTCTGGTCTTTCTTCTGTTTCTGGTGCATTTGTGAGCCATTAGCCAACTTGAAGCAAGTTTGACCCAAATGTCTGGCAGGTGGAAGTGCTTGGAGGGTTTGTGATCACACGCCTCGGGTGGAGTGGAAAGGAGACCATGTTCCTGGTCTCCCTTGGGAGAAAGGGTGCCCAAATCAGGCCAACTCTGGAACTAGTGTGAATATTGCAAACCTCTGCAGGGGTGGGTGGTTAGCATTCATGCTCCAGCATCGTCCTGTGCCATCCAGTCCTGATTTTTCTTCTGGAAAATAGCATTTGTTCTCCCTCGGGAGTTCACAAGCTGATGATGTGCTCTGATCTCTGCCTTTCCAGGATATGTAAAGATAAAACCCTCTTCCAATTGGGCATGAGGTTCCCACACTGCCTGGAGAAAGTGGAAGCAGTGGTTAGCAGGTGAGAAAGTGACTGTTTGTCCTTATTTTCTGCTTCTTCTGAGACTCACCATGGGATGAAAAATACCTTCAGAGTGTCTGAGGCTCTGGTCTCTGTGGGCTCAGTCTCAGAGTGCTTCTGTGCCCCATCTGCAGAAGGAACCTTGCTCACATGCTTGTGTCCTTGGGGCCACCTTCCTTCAGGCCCACACTGGACCTGCACAAGGTGGAAAAATCCACCTGCTTTCCCCACCAGCCCAGGAGCACTCAGGAGACCTGAGCACTTGGCAGACATGCTGGTTTCTTCAGGAACATGTAGAGAGAGGGCAGCACTAGTGTCTTCATCTTGATGTTGCTGAAGAACAGCAGGAGAGGCCAGGGAGGGCACTTGCAAAGCTCAGATCTGTTCCTGGTTCCAAGGGGCACCAGATGCTGCAGGGGGCATCTGCTGGTCATCACAGAGGGCTGGGTTGTGTTTGTGTCCTGCAGGTTGGATCTGTACAGCCCAGAAATCCAGCCTGCTGGCTTCTACCAAAGGGTTCGTGAAAAATGTGCTCTGCTTCAGGAGCTGAGGTGAGTTGCCAGATGTTGTAGAGAATGTTTTGGGAAGGGAATAGCTTGTCCATGGGTGTGCAGGAAAGTACACAGCAAGCAAGGGAGAGGCCAGCACAAGGACCAGTCCCTGCCCTCTGGGTCCCTTACTTGGAGTGTTTGGATGGAAAACAGAAATGACCCATAAAGCCAGTGGCTTCCTGGGGTATCACAGAATTACAGGGTTGGAAGTGACCTCTGAAGATTATCTAGTCCAACCCCCTTGCCAGAGCAGGGTCACCCAGAGCAGGTTGCACAAGATTTTGTCCAGGTGGGCTTGGAATGTCTCCAGAGAAGGAGACTCCACAATCTCTCTGGGCAGCCTGCCCCAGGGCTCTGTCACCCTCACAGGAAAGAAGTTTTTCCTGATGTTTAACTTGAGCTTCCTGTGCTCCAGCTTGTGCCCATTGCCCCTTGTCCTGTCACTGGACACCCTTGAGAAGAGTCTGGCCCATCCTCCTGACACCCCCTGCAGATATTGATCAGCACTGATGAGATTCCCCCTCAGTTTCCTCCTCTCCAGCTGAACAGCTCCAGCTCTCCCAGCCTCCTATGGTAGATGCTTTGATGACCTCTAAATCTCCCCTGTGCCCAGATAACCTGTGCTCTCCTGTGGTGGCTGGGAACTCCCATGGGACCTTGTCAAGTGTCAGTGTCATGACACTTCAGTGTCTCAGCACTGAGGTGCTTAAGCCATGGGCTTGGCACAGACCTGTCATCCTCATGGACAGAGCCCAAAGCTGTTGTTCTGTTCTTGCAGCTGGTCTCATGTTGAGCTCCACAGCAGTGAAGCAGAAATGCTAGTTGGGATTTTGCTACCTCTTCCAGAGCTGAAGAAGTTTGGGTATGTCCCCACATGTGGTCTTCCCCACATCTGTATTGTTTCCTCAGTCTGGTACCTGCCCCCAGTCCTCTCTGGAACACTCTTTTGTCTGGAATTTGTCCAGGAGCTTTGTGACCTGTGCTGAGCTGTGTCTGAGTTGGGAACTCAGCAGCTTTCTGCAGTTCATGCTCAAGGTGGTTCCAGGGACACCATGTGCATGCTTTGAAGTTTTCTCCTCCACCTCTTTTTGAAGTGAAAGCAACTTGAGACTGAGGCCTTGGCTCTTGTTTCCATTGTGGGAAATTTTTTACTGCCCTCCAGTGTGGAAGAGCTTGTTTTGCCAGGAGCAGCATCAGTCCTTTTCACAGGGCTCCTCAGCTGCCTGGCAGGGGAGGCTCAGGAAGGGCAGCTCTGCCCAGTGGAGCACTGAGGGCTGGTGGGCCCATGTGGAGACTCTGCTGTTTGGTAGATGTACCTCATGTCAACACCTCTGAACTCATAGCCCTTGTACTCCTGTACCCAGGAGGTGTGGAAATCTCTCCAAACTTACTGATCCCTGACAGCTCTGCTGGCTGGGGCTTGGGATGGGGCAGCCTGCCTATCAGTGAAGTAAATTCCTCTTTCTCAGTGTGCTGAGACCTGACCTTCTCATTTGGTCCTTGCTGTTTTGCAGGCTGACCTCTAGCAGTGTGATGGCATTTGGAACTGATGACTTCATCATGGGCTTGCAGAACTGCCAGGCCATCGAAGAGCTGAAGTAAGTGTGTTGTTCCCAGGTGTCCCAGAATTTGCTGGGTCTTTCTCAAAGCTTTCCCTGAAGTGCAGCCTCTCTTCTGCCTGTGCTGTGCACAGATGGAGTTTTCCTGATGACTGGAGGACTTAGGGAAGAAGCAACAATTCCTCTTGATTTGCAGTGAACAGTGAGTGAGAGGGACAGCTCAGCAGGCTGTGGCAGGGGATGCCCAGTGGAGAAAGAAAGAGTTTTGGTAGCAGGTTTTTGCATGGGTCGTGTCCCAGCTGAGAGGCAGTGTTTGCCATGCAGCCCTCCCAGCTTTTCACTCCTGGAGGATGATCTGGTGGCCTGCACACAGAGGTGGCTTCTCCAGGCACCTGCAGTGAGCTGTCCTGTTCTGGAGTGCGACTGGACCGTGTGTGTCACTGGTGGGAGAGCTTTGCCATCTGCTGGTCACAGTGGCACTTGCTCCATGAGGGGCTGGGCTCTTGCTCCAGAGGTTGGAGGTTCTCTTGGTAGTTTATTAGAATCCAGACAGGTCCAGCAGAACTGCATTACAGAGCAGATTGGTAACTACTCCCTGGATCTAGGATGCAGTGCCGCTTCTCTTCCACCCTTGCTCTGTGCTGCGTGCCCATGGGTGGTCAGTTGTTGCTGTGTTATCTTGCAGCTTGAGCCACATGAAGCTCAGCAGCTCTGCCATTCCTGAGCTGGTGCTGGGACTCCATGAGATACCGTCTCTGAAAAGGCTGATGTAAGTACCTGACTGCAGCCTCTGGCCTGGCTGTGACACTAGATGGCACTGGCTCAATGTCTGTTGTCCTGGGGATCTCATTTCCAGCTTGAACCATAACAGTATTGGGAATGAGGGCTGCTCCAGCCTCGCAGAAGCCTTGAGGAACATGCCCCACATAGAGGAAATCAAGTAAGTTTCTCCTTTCTTGCAGTCTCTCAGGGTGACCACTAGTGCCAACATCTGGAGAGACCCAGGTGTGCTAAAACACACAATGTTGTCACAAAAGCAGAGAGGTTCCAAAATGCTCATGTGTGAGGTTTCTGGGGCTGGAGGAAATCAGAGCTTGATGTGTAGAGGAGGATAATTTGCTCTAAGCCTACTCTGCTGCAGTCACATAGAAAATGGATTAAACCACTGACTTAAATGTTCTCTGGAATCCCTGGGATCCAGAAGAGAGTCAGAGGTCCCCTTCTCTCCTGGGAGAGCCTTGGACCTATCACTTCCGTGCTCTGAAAAGATCTGAATCTAGAGCCAACCCCAGGCTTGCTCTGCTTTTTGTCCCCTTCTCCCTCTCCAGATTCTGTCCCTTGCAGTATCTGGCAGATGATCACCAGCTGTTGCCTCTCTAGGTGTTCTGGCTGAAGTCATTTCCCACCCATTAACCAAGATCCAGTGATTTTGATTGTTCTTTGGACATTTTTTTAAGGCCTCATTAGCAGATATTAGTCTTTCATGAGGTAGCTGAGACAGGCAGCCCTTTGATTCTGCTGCCAAGGTCAGAGGTGTCATCCAGCAGCTGGGAGACATGAAATAAGACCCTATGCTTTGCCTGACACGGAGCGTTTCCTTTACAACACAGCCTTTCTTCTTCTCTCCTTTAAAGTTTAAGTCACAACGGGATTGGAGATGCAGGCCTGACCAGCCTGGCTGCTGTCCTGCTGGAAATGCAGAACCTGAAGAAGATCGAGTGAGTCCCTTTGTTTGGCTGGCAGCCATTTCGGTGGGGGGGGGGGAAGCCTGTGTGGGAAGCTCTGTGCCACCTTCATGTCCACAGTGTTCTACCTTCCAGCACTGCCAATGTCATGAAAGACCTGATCTAATACCTGCCACTCGGCTGGGAGGTGTTCCCTGCCCATGTACAGCTGGGTTTGGCAGCCTCTTCTTCTGCCAGCACAGAGACTTTCTGGAGTGAAGGTCACAGCCATGTCCTCATGCTTCACCCCCAGGCAGCGCTGGGCATTTGCCCAACTGGCTGCTTCAACAGAGAGATCAGTTGTGTCTTGGAAAGCAAATCTGGAAGCTCATGGGGAATAGTACCTGTCTCAGGTCCAGGCATCTCCTTTCCTGGGCCTATGCAGGGGTCCTGGTGTGGTGGCCCCTGGTGTTCCTGCCCTGCTTTTCTTTTCCTAGTGGAAGTAGAGGTGAAATTGAGAATTTGTCCAAGTGAGGACACAGTGTCTAGATGAGGCTCACCCTGAGAATCATAGAATCATCGAATTATTAAGGTTGGAAAAGGCCTCCAAGATCATCAAGTCCAACTGTCAACCCAACCCCACCATGCCAACTAAGTCATGTCCCTCAGCACCACATCTACAGGGCTTTGAAACCCCTCCAGGGATGGGGACTCCACCCCTGTCCTGGGCAGCCTGGGCCAGGGCCTGACAACCCTTGCAAGTAAATAACTTGTTCCCAACATCCAATCTGGACCTTCCTTAGTGCAAACTTGAGGTCATTTCCTCTTGTCCCATCACTTGTTCTTTGGGAGCAGAGACCAACCCCCCAGGCTCCAACCTCCTCTCAGGCAGCTGCAGAGCCAGCAGGTCTCCCCTCACCTCCTTGTCTCCAGGCTGGACACCCCCAGCTCCCTCAGCTGCTCCTGCTCAGACTTGTGCTCCAGCCCCTTCCCCAGCTCCCTTGCCCTTCTCTGGACATGCCCCAGCCCCTCCATATCCTTCTTGTCCTGAGGGGCCCAGAACTCACCCCAGGATTCCTGGTGTGGCCTCAGCAGTGCCCAGCACAGGGGGATGATCCCTGCCCTGCTCCTGCTGGCCACACTTTCTGATTCAGGCCAGGATGCTGTTGCCCTTCTTGACTACCTGGGCACACCCTGGCTCATGTTCATGTGGATTCAAACTGTCCCTCCTCCAAGGGAAGAGAAATTGGAGCATCCAGGCTGTTTGCTCAGCTCTGGGCTGTGCCTTGTATTCCTTTGCAATGAAAAACCTTGAAATAATCTAAACAAGAAAAGGAAATTCCCACTTCTGTCTGGGAGAGGGAAAACTGCTCTTTCCCCGCAGCACCTGCAGAGGCAGGAGTGACTCAGTCCTTGACAAATCCACCCTACAAATCCCCACCTGGGCCATTCCTGTGTCTCTGGACACACCCCTGCAGCCCATCACACCAGGTGAGCAGTGAAATACCTTCAGCTGCTACATTCTGGGTCTGGGTCAGTCACTGAGAGTCTTTCCTGATTGTTTCAGCCTTTCAGGGAACAGTCCATGTTCTGCTGGAGGGGAAAAGCTGATGGAAGCTCTTGCCTGTTGCAAGCAGGTGGAGGAGCTGCTGTAAGTGTGTCTTTTCCCATGGCCCTTAGGGAAGCTGGGCAAAAATAAAGGCATAGAAACCAAATCTAATCTGGGTTCAGGAAAGCCAAAATCAGCTTTAGCACTAATTCTTAGGAGGGCAGGATAAAAACTCAGCTCTGTGGGACAGCAGCATGTCGTGCTAGTGTGGGAGGTTTGGGGATTGCTTGTTCCTGCAGTCTCTTGGAGATTCCCAAGAACTTGCAGACTGCATGAGGGGAGGAGCTGAATAGGTGGTGTCATGGGCAGTGTCACAGGCATGTGGGCTCAGATATCTGCAATAATCCATATGGCTTCAGAAAATGGAGAGAAGGTGGCAAACAGAGGCTTTACTCAGCTTTACTCAGGTGTGTTATCAGTCACTCCCCTGAAGACCAGTTTAGAGAGCAAACATGCCCTGCCATAGGATTGTAAAAAGAACAAATGAGAAAAAGGGACAGTTAAAATGCTGGCCCTGTTCTTATAACCTTCAGATTAGAGTCTGATGGATGAAGGGCACATGTTAAAAAGTGCAATTTCAGTTTAATTCCAGCTCGGGAGAACCCAGTGAGGAAGGGTTGCTCCTGAGAAGTGACAGTCACTTTTACTTCCTTGCTTAACTCCTGCTGCAAGATGACAAAAGCTCCTTGTTCTGTCCTGCCACCCTCAGTGTCCTCTGAATCATGGGCATGAGCTCCTTTCAGCCTAGTCCTATGCACATGTGGGTGGGGAAGGGGGCCACAGATCCCTGTGGGTGACACACAGCTGAGGAATGAGGCTTCACATCTCATTTCTGCTCCTTCCAGCCTTTCCAGGAATGTTTTTGGAGACAGGACAGCAGTGAAACTTGCCCTCTGTCTGCCTCACATGACCAACCTCAAAATCCTGCAGTAAGTGTCAGCCTCTGCCCCAGGAAAGCTGAAAATCCTGGAATATGTGGAATGGTTGAAAGAAGGCCTAGAAAAAGGCAGAGCCTGCAGGTCTCTTGTTTAGACCTTATGTCAAGTGTCTCAGGATTGAGAAACCCTCTGCAGAGACTCTGCTGCATCAAGTCCCATCACCTTTTCATCACCTATTCTTCAAGTGTTAACTGGAGAGATGAACCAGGCTTTCTGTGTATGGTAAAATAACCCTTAACACTGGGTTTGACTGTGTCAGCTTCTAGTGCCCCTGGCTGTCCTCTGCTTCTGGTGTCACGTCAGTGTAGGTGTGAGCACCTTTTGTGGGCACTCACTGCTTTGTACAGGCACCTCTGGCTTATTTTTCCCCCTGAACTCAGTGGTATTATATTTCTAAACCTTTTGTGGGAGTCTTTCCAAGGCTCTTAACATGTGAGACTTTTCTCCTACTGATTGACAGTAGCAAAGCAAGGAAGTGGTGAGCTAGGAGAGCTCCCTGGGCTCCGTTAGCCTAGTGATGTGTCTTCCAGTCTGTGTCTAAGCTACCATCAAAAGCTGCCTTAGAAAAGAGATCCCAGTGGTGGGAGGCTTTGGTCTTCTGGGTTTATTCTTGTCTTCCCTGGAAAAGTGTTGAAAAATCTGCAGAGATGAGATTTCCCACCTGCTCTTTGTTCTTCAGGCTGTTGCTCACTCCCCAGGTGCCCAGAGCTGGAGCTCCCAGTGGTGCTGGGCAGCCTTTGCTTCTGCAGATCCACTGAGCTTGCACGTCCTCAGGGACAAGTGTTGGTGACACTGTGTGTGTCATACTGTGTGTGTCATACTGTGTGTGTCATACTGTGTGTGTCACAGTGACAGGAGCTATGTGACCTGCCAGCAGCATTGCTGGCCCCCACTGTTGCCTCCCTGTTTCCCTTCACTAAGACCAATCCACGAGGATCCCAGGTTCAGCAGCACTGGGTGCTGACTCTAAAGATGTGATTGTCTTCTTGGCAAGTTAAATAGGAGTTTTTGTTACAGGTTTATTCCGAAATAATCCTGCAATGTTTCTTCTTCTTTTGTTAGCTTGCAGCACAATAACATCGGGCCAGCAGGAGGGATGGAGCTGGCCAGAGCCCTGGTGGCATGTAGGCTGCTGGAAGAGCTAAGGTAACCATGGCAGATGCACCTGGGGTGGTGCCAGCCCCAGGGACTGGTGTCACTGTGGGTGGGAGTCATTTTTGGCTGGCAGGCCCGTGCCTGTCACGTGGCTCTGTGGGTGCTCAGGGTGACTCCGCCAAGGACAGGCCCTCCACCTATCCTGGACACTTCTTGTTGGCTGAGAGGAGACAGGTCACTGCAGTGCCCTGCCTGTGGGCAGAGCTGTCCCCTCTCCAGCAGTTCCCTGTCCTTCTTGAACTGGGGAGCCTGGAGCTGCACACAGTGCTCCAGGTGAGGCCTCATGTGGAGCCTCATGTGGGTGTCATTCCCATTTTCCCAAGCAGGCCATCTACCCTGAGCTGCCACGTGCCAGTCTGGCTTGTCCCTGCTGGCCAGAGACCTCACATAGCCTGGCTGCCAGTGACTGCCTTGCCACGTCACACCGTTACGCCGCAGTGATGGCTTTTCTTTGACCATACCTGCTTTGCTGTGGCCACTCAAAGCTTCTCTGTTCCTCTTGCAGTTTATCAGAAAATGATCTTGGGGAAGGAAGTATCCGTGCCCTGTCTGAGGGGCTGCCTTGCTTTGAACACCTCTGGAAGATTGAGTGAGTGCCAGGCAGCCAGGGCAGAGTGTGCCAGGCTGTGCTGCAGCCTTGCCGGGGCAGGAGCAGCCGATGGTGCCGGCCGCCCCAGCGGTGCTGACACCACCACATTGTGCCCTCTGTTTTCTTTTTTCTCTCCTTGCTGCTCCAGCTTGAAACTCTGTGGAATCACTGATGATGCTTCAAAATCACTTTCTCGTGGCCTCCGACAGTGCCCATCCATGGAGGAAGTAATGTGAGTGTGGGGATGGATCGGGAAGTCCTTCAACATGCAGGTCACTCTTTTTTTCAGCTCTTCTCCTCCTTTCAGCTGGAGTTCACTGCTGATGCTGCTAAGTCCTTATTGATCCTTACCACTAAGGCCTTTTCAATGATAAATTTACCAGCCATTTAGTAATGGATTATCTTCACTGCTAAAAATTTCCTGGTATAAGTAGCAGCTTTTATTGGAAGCTGAAAGCGAAGAGCTGAATGGTGATGGAGGAAACAGTCCTTTCAAACTCCACCCATTATTCTTGGTCTTGTAGCATCTGTTCTGAGAGGCAGGACAAATGCCTTGTATTGTTCTTCCTGGTCCAAGTCTTGCCACTGTTTTTTCACAGGGTGGCCACAGCTGCCTCAGAGCAGGGCAGGAGCTGCTCTGTGCAGTGCAGAGGCTGAGCTGAGAGCTCAAAGCCAACTGAATTCAGGCTGCAGATGACCAGGGTGTCACCAGCTGCACTCCCACCCTCCACACTAGGTGCAAGGGGTTGATCTAATGTGTGGGTTTTCAGTGTGATTTCAAGAAGGAGCCTAGATGGGCTGACTACATTCTGACATGTGCTCACCTGCCCCAAAGAACCTCAGGGAGAAGCCTGTTGGGAACCTGCTCCAGCTGCTGTCTTTTAAAAAGCATTTTGCTCCATTGCACTATAGGGACCTTACATTTTAATTGCAGCTCAGAGGACCCTCTGGCTCCCATCAGTGCTGAGCTACCTGGGGCTTTAATGATGGCTCAGGCTTCTGGAGGTGCTGGCAGGGGACTGAGCTCCTGGGCTGAGATCACTGCTCTGTCAGGACCTTGGATCAATCTGCTGTGGCCAGCTGGGTGACATTTGGTCATTGTGCTGCTTTTATGTTCCTCAGTTCTACAGAGCCCTTGTGGATGGTTTGAGGGAAATGATGCTTGGGAAAGCCACCAGGCTTTCCTCTTCCTCCCCCTGAAGGTATCTGTGTGGACATGACAGATGTCTGAGGACTCAGAGCATTAGGTCAAGCCAGGATGTTATTGCCAGAGCCAGCAGAGCTCTGACAGTGATCCTGTGCAGACGTGGGATGAGTGAAGCCACAGTCAGTGCTAGGTGTGTCACTTGCAGCATGGCAACTAGTAAGACTGGTTACCAAGTGGTTAGTTACTACTCCTGCATTACTAACAGCTGGGCAGATTCTCCTTCAGTAGCAGTCGGGGAGTCTGGTCGTGTCATCGCAAAATGTGGGTGACACAGTGAGCCATTCTCTGACCCCCACAAGATCCCAGAGCAGCCCGTGAGCTTGTTTGGAGGAAGGCAGGTCTGGAGCTGGATCCTGTCCTGCCTTTTAAAGTTTTTTTTTGGCTCCAACATGCCATACAGAAATCCTGGAGTTCCCCAGACGTGGGCAGAGGAGCAGCTCTGGGGGTGGCCCCAGGATGTTCAGCTGAGGGAAGCACTGACTGGGGCTGTGCCAGGTTTCTCTTCTCCTGGTGAGAGGAAAATGGCTGGCTGAAAGGGAAAAACCTGGCCTGTCAAGAGCCCTGTGAGCTGTCCTGTGAAAGAGCTCTGAGCCAGAAAGCAGCTGCAAGAGCAGGTCTGAGAGGCACCGTAGCTGCTGCACTAGTTTAACAGCACCAGCACAAGGAGGAGCTGCCCTGGGGTGAAGCTGTGTGCTCAGCAGCCCTTTCCATCTTTCCTGTCTCATTCCCTGGGCCTGCAGGACTCCAGAGACAGCCACAGTCCTCAGGCTCTGTGCTTACCCCATGTCTTGCCATACATGGGAATCTGTGGTGAAACTGAGGAAACGCCTCAAAATTAAGCTTGTAAAGCAGGAGGATGTTTACCTGCCGTGATAAGAGGGTGATCAGCTCTTGTAATCAGGCTGAGCTGGGAGGGGCTGGTGTCACAGCAGTGCTGTGGTTCCCCTTGATCAGCTGACTCAGAGTTGGGATTTCTTGTCTGTCTTAGACTCTCCTGGAATGCCCTTGGTGATGGAGGAGCCCAAGAGTTGGCCAGTGCTCTCCCAGGGATGGAGAAGCTGAAGATCTTAGAGTGAGTAACCCTGAGAGCAACACCAGGAAGAAGAGTTGTGTTTCTGTCACTGAGCCTTCAGTCACAGCACTTGCAAAAGGGGACGGGTGTTGGGAACGACAGACAGGCTGTTGCAGTTCCAATTCTTGCCGCATGGACCGAGGAGCAGCCTGACGTGGGTGATGCACAGCACAGAGGGGCATTTGGTACTTGAGAGGCTGTGTCGGTATCTGAGCAGAAGCCAGTCTTTGAGGGCCTCCTGTTTGAGTCAGGGAAGGGAAACTGGTGTTTCTGGAATAGGATTCATGTCACCTGTGACCTCAGGTGAGCTGCTTTCTGCAAACTTTTACAGCTCTTCAGTGGCTGGGATGGTCTGGATGGGTATGTTGCTCAGAGAGCCTTCCTTTGGGAAAGCCTGCAGCAAGGCAAGCAATCCATGCCCAGGATGGAGCAGCCAAACTGGCCGTTGGGCCACAGGAGCTCACAGGAAGCCCCTTTTCAGCTCCTGTGCTGGGACTGCAGTGCAACCAGCAGCTGTGGACCATGTCACCAACTCACATGCTGGCCTGGTGGCATCACAGCCCAGCCCTGTTCCATGGGAGAGACATGCCCCTTCTGCTTAAGAGCTGTTTGTGGAGCTTTCCTCCCCTTGGCCCTTTGAAATACATGGTGGGTGTCTTCTCAGCTGTATGAAAACATCAGTCAGTGGGTCACAGGGCCAGGAACTGAGTTTTGTTTGTCTTGGGCAGGGAAAACATAGTAGAGCCTGCCTGTCCTGCAGGTACAAGCAGGAAGGTTGAGTCTTGACGCAGGAGGAATCGTTACTAGCACATCTTGGCACCCACAGTGGGATCTGTTAGAGTGCTCCAAGGGCAGGAGATCTGCTGGCAAGTCCTGTTGCTAGAAAGAGGTCAGAGGGAGCTGTGCACACACACTTCCTGCAGACACAGGGCCATGGACATCACTAGGAGGCTGCTGGGAGTTGTGTGGCATTGCTGTGCTTGTGCAAAAGTGGAGCTCTTCTGGGGCAGGAGAAGGAGCCAGTGGTTAGTCAGCTGTTTTCCACTCTTGCTTTTGGATTTTAAAACAGTCTTGGATTTCAAAACTCTCTCTTTGCTTCCAAAACAGTCTGGAGAAGAATCACATTGGAGCCTGTGGGGCCACAAAACTGGCAGAGGAACTTGCCAAGTGCCCTGAAATCCAACTCATAAGGTGAGCAGGGGTCACGGAGCTCTGTGGCTCAGTGAGGGGACATGGGGGTGATCAGCCTTGGGACAGACGTGACCTGTGCCAGCCTGCTGCCCTGGGGTAGCTGGCATGGAATAGGATATTGCAGGGGACACAGACATAGGCCAAGTCAGCAGAGGGTTTTCTAGACCAGCTCCACCCCCTCAGAAAGTCCTGGGAAAAAGGGACTGAAATGCTTACTGGCTTTAAAGGAGGTGAAAATGAAGGCTCAGTTGTGTCATGTCCCCATCAGGAAGCTTGCTGCACTTTTCCCTTTACCTTTTCTTTCTCCCATTACATCTGATTTCACTTCTGAGCTATGTTCCTGCCTTTCCCACTATGTCCTGGGATCCATATCTTGTAGACATTTGAACTGATCTTTCCCACTCTTTGTCATTGCTTCTCCAAATGCTGTGTATCAAACTCAACTAGAAACCTCTTGTGGGAGAGACCTGCTCATCCTTCACTCATCTGAAAAGTCTCTCTTCTGAGAGCACCTCTGATAACTTGCTGGCAACACAGGTCCCACAGTCAAGTGTGGGCTCCTACCTGAGCTGCCTCTTTGCCCCAAACAGGCTTTGCCTTCTCCAGTGATGAGAGCAGCCTGAGAGCAAGCACTGAGGAACGTTCCTGGTCCGAGCTGGAGCTTGGGGCCTGGTGTGCTTGCTCAGACTGGAGGGCACAGCCCAGTCCCCTGGACTCCTCAGGGCAATCTGCTTCACAAGATACAGAGGCCCAGTATGGGAAGTTTTTGGGTAGGCTCTATGAAATGAGGTAGATGGGTGGCTCTCATAAGTCAGGGTGTTTGTCTCAAACTCCCTTCTTCCTCCCCTTTCTGAGATCCTCTGGCCTGAGGACTTCTCAAAGCCTTAATCTCTCTCCCAAGCCAGGTAAGTGAGCCCATCTCCATGAGTAGGTTGCTGCTGTGGTGCTGTCTCACTGCTTTAAGGAAAACCCAAAGCTGCCTTCCACACCTGCCATCAGCATGACCTTCTCACCTACCACACCTCTTCCTGCAGTAACATCTTTGCTGTCATTGTAGGCTGTGGGACAATCCAGTGCCCAAGGACCTCACTGAGAATTTGACAAACCAAGATCCAAGACTGTGTTTCTCCTTCTACTAGCAAAGAAGAGCCCTTTGCCTGACTAGGAATTGCTCTCTTGTTTCCTGCTCCCCTCAAACATTGCACTGGTGAACCCAGGAAATCAAGTTCCTGCAGTTAAACGCTTAGGTCTTCCTTCCTTACACTGAACCAAGTGCAAGCACTTAGTGGTGCTTTTTTTTTTTTTTTTTTTTTAAGCAAAAGACTTCAAAGAATCACTGCTGAGCAGACAGTGTTTGTGGTGTAACAGCCCTGAAACTCTCCTCAGGAGGATGGAATGTATCTACTCAGGCATTCAGAGAGCCAGCGGAGTATTTAATTATCATTAATCAAGATTACAACACCTACAGGGTGTTCCAATAGAAGAATGCACATCCTCCAGGAGAGGGTGTAAAATGCTGTACAAACTGTAACCTGTTGGCCCTGTTAACACGTGCACTCCAACAGGCTGTTTGAAAATTGTGTGAGACAGTAGGTGAAATGCTTGATTTGTAGGCAAATGGTGTGATCTGTGGTTTTGTTTGATTCATAGCAGGCAACTTTTTCTACAGAACTGCCTCAGTTTCCTAGTAGAAACTTAAGGATTTGTGAAATTTCAAATTGTTGCCCCAAAATGATCAATTCTTGTCCTGCAGTAACATGGAAAGGCTGGTATCACCGTGGCTTTCAGTGAGAAGCTTGGAAGTACTGAGGGTGTAAAACAATGTGAAGAAGAGAGAGCGTGTACACTACTGCTTGTTTGCACGAGGGGGTTCCAGGCCTTTGTGGAGGTTTTGGAAGGCTGGATTGCACTGACCCCTTTGAGCTGGAGTGAGGACTCAGACGGCTTGAAGCACTGAGCACGTGGCAGATCCTTCAAGACTTGCCATCTCTGAATCCCAAAGCCTGCCTGTCACTGGGCAGCGGGTGTTGGACCTGTGGAGACGGGAAGGAGAAGATCCCAGACCCCAAGTCTGGTGTTCAGTGGAGGAGATGGACTAGAGCTGCCCCTTGCATGCGTGGAACCACAGCTTGAGTTGCAGGAGAGCGGCCACATCGTTCTTACTATTTATTGATTTGTGTTTCAGTGTTTTCTGTGCATGTTTGTGCTGTTAAAATCCTTGTGGTGGATTTATTGATGGGATTTTTATTTACAGCAGTGTTTGCCTGGGGAGATGTAAGTGATCTGGTTTGGGCAGGGCAGGGGTTTGGAATGTGATGGAAATGCTGGTCGAGCAAACCGTTTGGCAGAGGACACGGGCAGCTGGTGCCTGTTGTTCCTGGGGGAGCCACTGTCCTTATTTAAAGATCAGCATTGGGCTCTATGAGATCTTGACACTGGTGTGTAGAGCTGAGACACTCTGAAAAGGGTTTAAAAACAGCAACGGAGAAAAAAAAGTAGTGAAATTCCTCACCAGGAATTCAAATACCTGAGATTCAAACACTGGAATTCAGGAAAAGCTTGACCAAGTGTGGCTTTTTTCATTCAGTATTTTCCAACCTGGTTTGCAGATGCCAATCCGAGTAGCTCTCATCAGAGGAAGCACAAGAGGCACCAGGATCACTTCCCGAGGTGTCTCGGTGCCGAGGGCTCCTCTCAGCTTCCAGGGTGACCTGGGCTCTCCTCAGACCTGGCCTCCCAGGGCTTCCTGTGGAAAGAGGCTGGACAGAGCCTGCAGTAGCAGTTTGTGTCAGTCTGGGCTGTGAGCTGAGCATTCTTTTTTTCCTGAATTTTAAGCATCATTTGGGTGGGACTAAGTGCTGTGAGTGACAAATAATAGAGGCCGAGTTTGCGTGGAGAAGGGAAGTACTGGGATGGGGCTTTGAAATACACTTGGTGAGGGCTGTTTTGTCATCTTGGATAGCAAGCAGAGCCAGAGCCTTTTGCTGTTCCCACAGGCCCATGAACCAGGGGAAATACCAGAAATTATCTGTCAAACAGATCTTTGTTCATCTCTGTTGTATCATCTCCTTGATGCCACCCACTCCTGCATTTGAATGTGTTCAGATGTCGTGAGAATTTGTTTTCCTCCTTTAGTGGTGTGAAATGTGCCTTCTTGCTTGCTGGTTTTCCTTTTTTTTTTCTTTTTTTTTAACTTTTATGTTTATGGGGAAGAATGTGTTTTAACTTTATAAATAAGAATGTTGCTTTCAGCAATGCTCAAATGTTGAAGTCAGCTTTGTTTGCCAGGGCTTGGGTGCTCTTCCTGAATGGCTGCCCTGGGTAGAGCAGCCACTGTAGAGAGATCTCTTGGGTTTGTTTTTCCTTGCAAAAAAAAAAAAAAAAAGCAGCTCTCTTTAAAAAGAAATGAGGCCTGAGATTTCTGCCCCCCCACCAGCAGTTCCCCTGACTCCTGAAGTTAGGAAGTGTTTACATCTATACAGTGAGGTTTGCAGTAAACAAGGCGTGCTGCAAATACTGCTGCTGTAGCACTTCGCTGGACTTGAGAGGTTAAAGAGTGCCTCTGAAATCTAAAAGCCCACCTGCTTTTCTCAGGTTCTTCCCCAGCTTCACAATTAGCTCCCAGACACGCAGCTGGGGCCGGGAGAGTGGCCATCCCAGCAGAAGCCAAGGAAGGGACCTGCAGGATGTCACAGCATCATTTCCAGAACACCAGGTGTCAGCAAAACCCCAAAAATGGGAAGCAGTGTTCTGTAGCCCGGTGGTTTTTGCTGAGTGCGTGGGTTGCAGGTTTTTTAAAAATTGAGGTGTGGATGGAGTTGGACACGGAAAACAACAACCCAGTCTGTCCCTAGTCTGTTTCTTTATATTGAAGGCCAAGGACTTTTTAGGCCACCCTTCCCCAGCCTGCTTCCCGTTTTCCTTGTGCTGCTGGTGTCCATATTCGTGTCTGAAAGTTTCCGAGGGGAACCTGGAGACTTTGTCCAATTTTGAGGGGTTAAATGACCCTTCTGGCACGCAGGAGGACAGGCCTTTGGGGGTTGTGTGAGATGGCTGGATACCAAACCGATTCCCAAACCAATAATGAACATGGGCCATTTTGAGAGCTGTTACTGTTACGTTTCAGATTTATCACGGTCCAAAAATGGAAACGTATCCTCACACCCCTATTGTTTCAGGCTGCCTGCAGTCTCCGGAAGACAATGCCTGAGCTAGTCAGTGCTGGTTGCGTAGACAAAAGGGATTTTGCCCGGAGACCAGATCGTTAGAAAGAAGTACAGTGCTGTAAGTAAACACAGGGGGGTGAGGAACCGGGATTTTGTGCTGGGGGAGCAGCTGGAGCCAGGCCGGGCCCAGCTTTTACAGCTGTGGCTGCATCTTCCCAGAGCTGGAAACCAGCTGCCCTGTCCCCACGGCTGAGACCAGGTACTGCTGGACCTGCTGTGACCGGGGCAGGAGAGAAAACACGGGCAGGTGAAGCCTGATGTTGGAGAAAACAGGCGCAGGGCGTTCATGAGACACGGGCGGCCTCTCCCTTCTCCCCCAAAGTCACATTTTAAGCCCGGTTGGAGGCGGGAGGGCAGGTCTGCCAAGAACCCCGCTTGAATCCCTCTCTCAGCCCCCACCCCTTCCCTTCCTGGGGTGGTTTTCTGCCCCGCTTCCCACAGAATAATTAAAAAAAAACAAACAAAAAAAAACCCAAAAAAACCAGAAACGGCTTTTCCTCCTTAAAAACTGGGCTCAGCTTTTGGGCGGATGGTGTCTGGTCCGGGCAGGAGCGTGCGGGGCCCGGGTTCGGCTCCTGAGGGCCGGGGAGCCCCGGGGGGCAGCGGGCAGGTCCCGGGGAGCCCCGGGCAGGTCCCGGGGGGCCGTGCCGGGCCGGGCAGGGCCGCCATCCCCGCCTCCCCCGCGCCGGGCGCTGCAGGCGGGGGCGGGCGGCGGGCGCGGCCGTGAGGAGGCGGCGGAGCCCGCGGGCCCCGGGAGCTGCTCGGCCCGGCCCGCGGCGGTGAGTGCCGGGGGGGATAAGGGCTGTGTGTGGGGGGGTTCGGTTTGACACGGGATCGGCCCCGCGGGGAGGAGAGAGCCGTGGGGGGCTCGGGAGGGGGGGGTGCAGAGGGGGGTTCGCGGGTACCGCAGGGGGAGGGGGGCACTGGCAGCGGGTGTGATCCCGGCAGCAGCCTCCGCTGGGAGCCTGCAGGGCAGTGTGTGTCCCCCCGATGTGTCCTGGGGGCGTGTGCTGGCCCTGCTGCCCTCCGTCCCCTCGGACAGACCTTCCGACCCCCGGGACAGACCCGCCAGTCCTTCAGACAGACCCCCTGGAACGGACACCCCCCCCCCCCCCTTTTCCCCCCATCAATTCGCGCTCCCCTTCCCCAGCTCGGGCCCCCGGTTCATGCCGGTGTGAGAAGTTGTCCCGCCTGTCCCCCCCTCTCCCTGCAGCCGCTCCGGAAGGTGCCAGCGGGACACGCGGCCCCGGGCGAACACCAGGACCCGCTGGCTTCGCCCCCCAGGGCTGGGGGGCTGGGGGGGCTGGGGGGGGGTTTCCTGGCAGCTGCCACCAGCCTCTCCCCCGGCAGCGAGTGGCGGGGGGACCTGGCGGGCTGGGGAGCGCTTTGCAGCCCGACGCTGCTCCAGCTGGCGACGAGACCCTTCGTGCGGCGTGTTCAGGGGAGGAACGAGAGGGTCGGTGCCGGCGGGTGGGCTGCCCCTCGCTCCTCCGCGCCCAGCGAGACGCCTTGTGCTCCGGGAGGGCAGCGGGAGCAGCGTTCTGCTCGGCAGCGCCAGGGTGCTCGGAGGATGGCAGGCAGGGAGGTGTTTTCCCATCGGCTCTGCCAGCCCGAGGACCTGATGTAATAAGTCTCCGGATGAGTTACCCTAGTTCAGCAGGGCGGCTGGGTTGAAGCCAGCGGGGCTGGAGGACGTGGTGGGCAAACGCACCCTTTGGAGCCGGGCACCGCAAGGAGAGCGGAACAGGAGACAGAGGTGAGTCGAGGGCTGAGCTGCGGTGGCAGAAACGTCTCTGAAGGGCTGGGTCCTGGCTGCTGACCCTCCGAGAGACTGAGCTGCTTCTTGGGAAGGAATTGTAGGACACTGAGCTCCTTCTTGGGAAGGAATTGTAGGACCCTTGTGAACCTCAAGCGCCGCAGATCTGAAGCCTCCTGGAGGTGCACTTGAATCTTGCTGGAGAAGCTGGAGTCAGAATTAGACTGTTGCGAGCAGAGCCCAGGGGTGCTCAGGTCTGATATTGCTGATCTGTCGGTACTGGGGGCTTTGGTGGTGGTGTGGGACAGCACTGTGCTTTTCTGGGGTCAGAAAATGTTTTATTAGGGGCCAGAGATCACGTCCCATTGTGGGGCAGAGAGGGAAGAAGGCTGGGAATAAACACTTCGGGCATGTGGAAAGGATCTGTTTTGAAGAACTGAGTTGGTGGGAGATGTTTCCCTGGAGTTGTGTCAGGGAAGTGCTTCATTTGCTTTGGTTACTGCTTTGTGATAGCCTGGGGCAGACATTTTCTGGTGATGTGTCTTTGTGTTTCTCTGCTGTTGCCTCTGGAGCATCCTAGCTGGGATAATGTGGAGGGAAGGCATGCAGTAAGGCTTCCAGGTGTCGCCCAAAGTGCCCCTGCCTATGGTGTCAGCAGCTCCCAGCGCTTGCCCTGGGCAACCAGGCAGTCCTGGAGCTGCTCTCCCAGAGCCTAGCATCCCTCAGCACCCTGGGGAAGGGGTTTGCTGGCAGCCTGCCCCCACCAACACCACCAGCAGGACCTGCTTGGTCTGGTCACAGTTTGCATCCTGTATGACCGCTGGTGCTCAAGACCCTGGCTGTGATGCCTCTCTCTCCCTGCTGCCTCTCTGAGCTCAGTCTAGAGAGAAATGAGAACACCTAGATCTGGACCACCATGTTGTGCCCTGGAGACATCCTTCCTCCTGGGGTCTGTGCTGGCGGACAAGGGACCTTGTGCCAGTTCCTCACAAGCTTGTGAAGCTGTTGCTTGTGGGGCTTCAGGGGACCTTGGTGCCTGGCCAGTCTATGCTAGAGCACCAGGGTTTCCAGTGTGGAAAAACCCTCTTAGGTAAAGTTCAGGTGCTGGAGCTGAGCTGTGGGTGAAGATGCCCTAGGGGGATGTCTCTGCCATCCTCTCTGTTCATCTCCCAGTGATCCAGCTCCCTGGCCTCACAACAGTGGGATTACGTGGTGCTGGAGCAGCCACTAGCTACCCTGTGGTTTCTTTCCCAGTCTGCCCAGTTGTATACTGGAACTGTGTTGGCTTTGTTTGCCTTTTAGCAGTCTGGGTGTGTGCTGGGAGGAGTCTGAGAGGAGTAACTCCTGCTCCCGTTACCCCAGGTGGGAAGAGTTTCCCACTGACTTCAGTGGAACCTCTGCCCAGGAAGGCTGGCCCGAGCCGCCCGCGCGCCCTCAATCAGGGCTTGTTCTGCGGGAGCCGTCGGTGCCGAGAACGTCAGACCTGGTGAAGTGATGAAAAAGCATCGTTTGCAGTCTGCTGTCCTGGTCAGGGGTTCCAGCTCTCATAAGGAGCTCTTTGTGTGAGAGCCTTGGCTTGCGTTCAGCGGCAGGCTGGGGGGAAAGGAAAAGGTAAATGTTCTGGCACCGTGGAGTAGCCAGGTGTTGGGAACGGTGCTCCTGACAGGATGCAAAACCTCAAGGTGGCATGAAAAAAATGAATGGAACTCTCTTTCCCCCTCCAGATCTTACAGTTTGTCTTTAAAACCTCTGTAAAATATTTGTTGAGTAAGCTGAGTCATCACTTTTTGCTGCTTTGGCTCAGTTTCCTGGCTGCTGGCTTTGTGAGGTTACTGCTTCAGATCACAGGAGCAGGGGAAAAAGTAACTCCCGGGAACTCAGGTGAGCTTGGGGATCATAACAATATTGTTAAATTCTCAAGAACACAAACAAGTGTGGTATTGAGCACAAAGGTCTCCACTTGTTGTTTGCCTGCTGCTTCAGCTGAGGCTTTGGGTTTGGGAGCTGTCAGACATTCTGCCTTTAGCCAGCAGGAAAAAGCTCATG
The DNA here is from genome assembly GCF_020740795.1 of Apus apus. Lineage (NCBI taxonomy): Eukaryota > Metazoa > Chordata > Aves > Apodiformes > Apodidae > Apus > Apus apus. The sequence goes on along the minus strand of NC_067292.1, from coordinate 20,496,805 downwards.
TCTCAAATACTTGCCTGTTCCCCAGCCCTGGATTTTCCATCATCACTGAGTTCCAGAAGCTGAGGATTCAGGAAAAAACAGGAGCTGTTGTGAGGCTGGTTTTAAAAATGAGACAAGCTGGGAACACAAGTTTTGTTGTTGAGCAGCAAGCCCAGGGCTACACAGGCATTTAAACTGAGTTTCCGTTCCTTCCAGTGGTGTCTAAAGCTGTTGGGAGGGGGTCAGGAATATATCAGGTGTAATCCTCGTTGTAGCTGCCACATTTTGTTGTCTGAGCAGCCTAGGGATCAGATCAGGAGAGCCAAATCTCAGATGGAATCTTGCCAGGGATGTAAAGAGCAATAAAAAAAGCTTCTATAGGTATGTTGGGGATAAAAGGACAACCAAGGAAAAGCCCTCCTGAAGGAAACAGGAGACCTAGCTATGCAGGATATTGAGAAGCCTGAGGTTTTCAAGAACTTCTTTGCATGAGTCTTCTCTGGCAAGTGCTCCAGCCTCATTGCAAAGGCTACAGCAGATGAAAGCAGGGACTGGGAGAATGAAGCCCCCCCACTGCAGGAGAAGCACAGTTTCATCATCATCTAAAGAACCTGAAGGGGCACAAGTCTATGGGAAATGATGGGGTCCATCCACAGGTCCTGAGGGAGCTGGCAGATGCAGTTGCTGAGCCTCTGTCCATCACATCTGAGAGGTCGTGGCAGTCTGATGAGGTTCCCAGATTGGAAAAAAGGGAACATAGCCCATGTTTTTAAAAAGGGGAAAAAGGAAGACCCAAGAGCTCCAGGCTGGTCAGTCTCACCTCTGCCCAGCATGATTCTGGAGCAGATCCTCCTGGAAAATCTGCTAAGGCACATGGGAAATAAGGAGGTGATTGGTGACAGCCAACATGGCTTCACTAAGGGCAAGTCATGCCTGACCAATCTGGTGGCCTTCTGTGACAAGGCTACAGAGATGGTGGATGGTGGCAGAGCAACTGATGTCATCTACCTGGATTTGTGCAAGGTGTTTGACACTGTCCCACATGACATCCTGGTCTGCAAACTGACAAGACATGGATTTGACAGATGGATCACTCAGTGGGTAAGAAATAGGCTGGATGGCCCCACCCAGAGAGTTGTGGTCAATGGTTCAGTGTCTCAGTGGAGGCAGGTGATGAGTGGTTTCCCTCAGGGGTCAGTATTGGGACCAGTGCTGTTTAACATCTTTGTTGGATACATGGACAGTAGGATTGAGTGTCTCCTCAGCAGGTTTGCTGATGATACCAAGCTGTGTGGTGTGGTTGACACCCTAAGGGAAGGGAGGCCACCAGAGGGACCTTGACAGGCTGGAGAGGTGGGCATTGCCAACCTCATGAAGTTCAATGAGGCCAAGTGCAGGGTCCTGCCCCTGGGTTGGCACAACCCCAGGCACAAATCCAGGCTGGGGGGAGAATGGCTGGAGAGCAGCCCTGAGGAGAAGGACTTGGGGTGGGAGGAGATGAGAAGCTGGACATGAGCAGCCAGTGAGTGCTGAGCGTTGCACGGAATTGCCTGGTAATGGATGTGTATGTTCTCAGGGAAGGGCTCTGAAGCTCTGGCTGCCGTGGGGATGAGATGGACCTGCACTGCACGCTTGTCCTCCCTGGGGGCTGCTGCTGGGACCTCTCTGACACGCGGGGCCGGGCTGTGCGGGGCCGGGCTGTGCGGGGCCGGGCTGTGCGGCTCGGCTGCCCCCGGGGGCCGCGGCTGCGCGCTGTTCTGCCCGGCCCCTCGCTGGCCCCTGCTCATCCCTGCGCAGCCGGCGCGGAGCGTCTGCGCGCCGAGGAGCAGACGCGGGTTTGGGAGCAGGGCACTGCCGTGGGCACGGGACGTGCGGGACATGCAGGGAGTGCGGGACGTGCAGGGAGTGCGGGACATGCAGGGAGTGCGGGACATGCAGGGAGTGCGGGACATGCAGGAAGCTCGGGACATGCAGGGAGTGCGGGACATGCAGGAAGCTCAGGACATGCAGGGAGTGCGGGACATGCAGGGAGTGCGGGACATGCGGGGAGCACGGGACATGCAGGAAGCACGGGACATGCAGCAGTGCTGGGCTCTGCCTCCTGCAGAGGCTGCCGGGCTGCAGTTGTCTGGCAGCAGCCATCAGAGCCCGTCTGTTTGCTCTCCGCTTTAGAGGCAATACTTCGTTGCGTGTTTTGCCACGTTCTGGTCTCCGAGCGCTCCCAACACACAGTCCAGCAGCTCCTTGGGCCCTGCCCTTCACGTCACCCTCGGGCCGGGTGCGGAGCAGCGGGTTTTGCTTTCGCTTGCCCGCCCGGAGCCCTTCGCCTTCCCCCTCGGAAGCGGCGTCCCCTGCGCGCCGGGCCCTGCCCTGCCCTGCCCTCCGCAGCTCTCGGCTCTGCGGCTCCTCGGGGCTCGTGATTTCTGGGTGAGTGGCTTTAGCTGCTGTGGGGACAGTGCAGTGACACCTCAGGCTTCGTGCCGAGTGGGCTGGAGAAGGCATGCTGCTGCCCTTCGGCCCCGGTGCCAGGGCCAGCTCTTCCTGGGTCGGTGCCGGAAGGACAGGAAGGTTTTTGGTTTTAGTGCCGTGTCCCTGGAGTCCCAAGATCTCCAGTTTCGGTGTCTCTGTTGGTGTGAGTCCCTCTGCCCGGGCATGGGTCCTGCTGGTCAGTGACCCTGCAGCCCCTACAGCCATGTCCCTACAGCTGGAGGACTGGCCTCCCCCCAGAGGGCCGCTGGCACGGGTACAGGGTGCAGGGGCTCTTGCTGTCCCCCATGTCCTTGTCCCAGCACAAGCCACAGGGCGGCTGCCCAGGGCAGAGAAGCCCCCAGGACCTCCAGTTTCTGCTTGGCTGCAGGAACAGCCAGGGGAACAGGTTCAGGTGGTCCCATGGGGACAAATGGGGGGACCCTGAGCTGCCTGGGCTCAGGGCTGGACAGGGGACATGCTTTGAGCTGGCTTTTCAGGTGTTGGGTGTTTTAAAAACAAGACGAGCACTGACCAGCTCGGTGCTTTATGGGCAGCACAGGGAGGCCCTGTGCTCCTGGGCCTGGGCCAGGGGAACGTTACTCCATCCATCCAGCTTCTTCAGAGCATCTTCCCTTGTTCCAGCTGCCTCCAGCCCTCTTCATGGTCTGAAATCCCAACAGGAGGTGGGCAGCCTTGACTTGAACCCCCGAGTGGGGGTGAGGGGGAACAACACAGAGCAGCTTTGCCCAAGCTGGTCTGTAGAAAGCAGGGAAGGGTGGCCCTGTCCTCTCCAGCCTTGGTGGGATGGCTGCATGCCACAGCTGAGGTCAGGGCCACAGAGAGAACTCCTCTGTTCTCTGCCAGAGTGATGAGCCAGCAGTAATGATGTCTCCTGATCCCCTTTCCCCTCAGGGCCTCACATACATCAGCAGGTGTGGTTACACTGGTGCTGCAGTGCCATAGATGATGCTGCTGTGGGACCTGTCACTGCCCCGACTCTGCAGAGCACTGGGGAGGCTGATGCTCCAGCACCTTCGTATGGATGGAGAGTTGTCCCTGTGTGTTCCACAGGATGCCCTGGGATATGGCAGTCAGGAAGGGGTTGCTCCTGTCCCCCAGCCTGGCCCCTGCCCACTGGCTGCTGGGTCAAGCTGAGGCTGGGGCTGGGCTCTCAGGGGGTGTCCCTGGGACACCCAGCAGTGGCACCCATAGGTGGGACAGGCTGTGTCACAGCTCCTCTTCTCCCACCATGTGGCTCCTTCAAGCCAGCCAGCTGCCTGGGGGTGTCTGGAGGCAGGGCTGCAGTGTCCCCTCTGCAGGGAGCAAAGGTGGCTTCACCCAGGAGATCCCCATGACAAGGGACCACTGGGAAGTCCCTGGGAGGTTTTATGACTGTTGTGTGTTCCCTTTCACCTGCCTCTCATCCTAGACAGGGAAGCAGAGGCTGTCCCACTCTCTTGGCCCTCCCTGATCTTGCTAAGAAGGACAATTTGCCCATCCTTGGGAACCCCAAGGAGTTGGTGGTGCTGCTGGCTGGGCCCCCCAGCTCCTTGCAAACACCCTACATGCCAAAGCCAACCATCCCCATGCTAATGGATTTAGAGCTCTCCGACCACCAAAGAGATGTTGAACCCTTTCCTGGACCATTAAAGCTGCCTGTTGCTTCTCTCTCCCCTGAAATCAGTTCCTTTATCTCTCACCTAGTGGCTTGGTACCATATTAGAGCAAAGTGGAGAAGGCAGCAAGATGCCAGCGAGGGGACATCTCACCCCACTGAGTGCCTCATTCCACCAAAGACCTCTTGGAAGTGCCTGAACACGAGAAGTGCTGCTGGGATGGACTTGTGTTCAGTGCATTGGCCTGGGACTCTGGCTCATCCTCCCTTTCTGCCTCAGTTTCCCCCTTGGGCTTTTATCCCTGTTCCCTGCATGAACCACAGGACTTGGGAAGACTCCCATGCTTTTCCCAGTGTGTTGTCTGGGAGGTTGTGGTTTCTGAGGCGGCTGGGCATGGCTGCCCTTCTTGGTGCAGCATCTTCTGGTGCTGGCTGGGAAGTGGGGACGGAGTCTTTCTGGAGTGAAGCCCCTTTGGGGTCTAGTTCTGGTGCCATGGGGTTTTCCCTGGGGTTTTCCTGTCTTTTGTTACTCCCAGGACACCTCAGGTGATTTTGCATGCTCTGCTGACCATCATCACCCACTAGAGAAGTCTGTCTGGGTTCTGCCCACATTCCGGTGGGTGCAGCTGCTTGGGGTCTTGGCCAGCAGGGCCAAGGAGGGCTCTGTCTCCACTGGCACTCAACCCTGCCAAGGTCTGGGGGCTCTCCTGGTCAGAGGTCTGAGAGGAGCTGGGTGCTGTGGGTGACTGTTGCCTGGGCAAGAAGGGAAGAAGCAGCCGCTGTCACAGCGAGGTGGCCCAGCCATGTCACACCTCACCTGGGAGAGGGTTTCACAAGAAACCAGGCTGTGGGCAGGAGCAGCCTTACCTGGTGGAGCAGCATCAGGCTCAGTTTCCATCAGGAAGGGTTTGTTTGTTGGGGAAATCTCTTAATTCAGTTGTCCTGAAGCCCTTTTTCCTGCTGCAACAGGCCCCACAGTATCAGCACCGTCCCCTTGGCTCCTGCCAACAGGCAGGGCTGTGGGCTGGAGTGCCAGCCTGGAAACCAGAGCCTGGCCTGGGCATCCCCCTCTGCTGCATCCATCCCAAATCGCCGGGAACTGGGAGAACTGGAGCTCAGCCCCAGCCCTGTTGCCTGTGTTGGGATGCTGGGAGGAGCATGTAGCCTTTCCCAGCCTGGCAGGAGCCCTGAGGATCCTCTGATGGCCACGAGTACCCAGGGTACATCCTGCAGGGAGTTCCCAGGTGCCAGTGTCCCTCTTTCTGCCTCCCGGGGTGGCTGGGCACGTGGGGCCAGGGCTGTGGTGATGGGACATGCAAGGGAACACAGCAGGGAAGGAGGCTGTGTGTGAAGACCAGGTACAGGCTGGTGAATCCACTGGGTTTCCTAGGGGAGACAGAGAGGAAAACAGCTTTGTTTGGCAAAATGACTATGGAGATGAGTGTGTTTGGTGACAGGGGAGGAAAGGGGCTGGTGTGGGGTTTGATGCCATGGGGAGCTGTCTTGGGCTGTCGTCAGGGTGGCTTCTCATGGTGTCTCCAGCTCCATGTGTGCTGCCTTTCTGCTGCTCGGGGTGTCTCTTTGCTGTGTCCTCCTGCTCCTGTCCTTTGCCTCAAGCTTCTGACAACCCATTTACACCTGCTCTTCATTCTCCCTCGGATACTGCTGCGTCTCCTCTGCCTGTGAGCTCCCATATGTGCTTTTGGGAACCCAAATGTACCTCTTTGAGTCTCATCCCTTTTTTCCCTTCCAGAATGGAAATTTGCTCCTACAGTTGCAGTAGATTGTAGTGAGGCAACCAGAGTGGGCAAACTGAGTGACAGGTGACTTCTGTGGGCTATTACAGACACCACAGCTTATCCCAGAGAAAGAGAGGGACGTTCCCGGGAGGGACCCAGAGAGACTTTGCATGGGATCCCTGGTGGATATCAGTACTTCTGGGGCTGTTTCAAATATGCCTGGTATTCCCTGTGAAAATAAATCTGATTTCCTTTAAGAGAGATCACTGAAGTTTGACAGCACTAGTAGCATTTTCAGGGCTCTTCCCTGTTCCCCCTTTGGCCGTGCCCTCCTGGGGGAGCGTGCGGGCCGAGCCCAGGGGCTGGGGCACAGGCGATGTGCAGTGCGTCGAGAGGATGTTTTGGTGCCTGCCAGCCCTGGGAAAAAGCTCTTTCCACGGAGTCATTTGCTGCCACTGCTTTTTGTGAGACAGCGCTGAGATCTGGGGGGAAGGGGAGATGGAAAAACCCTGCCCAGATCTCCAGCAGGACCAGGGCTGCGCCAGCACAGCTGCCCCGTGTTTGCTTTTCGGAGGGAGCAGCAGACAGGCAGCAGCATAAATAGAACAGCCTGGCTATTTTAAGACATCGATTACATGATCTGTGCATTAAAGAAAGGAAAGAAGTAAAATATTCCTTTTAGCTGCAACTGGCAACGTGGGCTCGAGAGGAGCAGAGGCAGCTCCAGCAGGGATGGGCATTTTGGAGCCATCACCCCAGTGGCCTCGATTGCTTCACGGTGAATAAGCCAGGAGGACTTTTTCTTCTGCATCTGTTTCTCTTCCAAATTGTGGTAGATGAATGGTTGCCCATGCATGCCACTGTTTGGGTGTCCCACTGCCACCATTGGGGTGTACCACTGCCAGTTTTGGTGTCTTGCTGCTGTGGATGGGGAGTGACACCATGAGACAGTCTTGGTCCAGGCCAGGGGAAGCTGCTGGTGGAAGGGACATGGGTGCTCTTTCAGTGATGTGTACATGTGTGAGCAGCCCAGGATGGGGATTTTCTTCTTCTGGGGATCTTTCTGGGTTCCTGTGAAGCTGAAATGATTGCACCTCTCTTGCCCTGAGCAGTGGGCTATGATAATTCATAGAATCACAGGCTGGTTTGGGTTGGAAGGGACCTTAAAGATCATCTAGTTCCAACCCCCTGCACGGGCAGGGACACCTCCCACCAGCCCAGGCTGCTCCAAGCCCCATCCAACCTGCCCTTCAACACTGCCAGGGATGGGGCAGCCACAGCTTCCCTGGGCAACATGGGTCACACTGCTCCCCCTCATCCTATCACTACAAGCCCTTGAAAAAAAGCCCTCTCCAGCTTTCCTGTAGACTACAACTGCCTGAGTGTGACCATCTAGCCAGTTCCTTACCCACCAACCGGATCATCTGTCAAGTCCGTGTCTCCGATTAAGAAACAAGGATGTTGTGCAGGACCATGCGAAAGGCTTTGAACAACAAAGACTGCAGTGACTGTTGAGGGTTAAAATCCAGCTTGTTTTGGGTGCCTTAGCACCAAGCAGAGATCTTGGCAGGCAGGAGAGGAGGGCTTGGAGGCTTGGAAGTGGGAGCAGTGTTCCTCTCAGCTGGGGCCAGGCTCTGTCTCCCAGCCGTGCTGGGGTCTCCCATCCCTGTCCCCCATCCCAGCTGGAGAAGCTGCAATGGAAGAGGGCAGCAGCCCTGCTCCCAGCCCAGCTTGTGCCTGGGAAAAACAAACAGATAATATGAATTGGGGTTCAACACCAAACAGCAGCAGGTGGCTTATCAGGGTGGAGGAGGCAGATGTTTGGGGTTCTCAGATAAAGTGGATGAGCCAGGAGCCACTCTTGAAAAAGAGGAGGAAAGGTACTGAAAGCAGCTGCTGAAAAGAGCTCTCTCTGCTAGCAACCCCAGCCACAAAGGTTTATTAGTATAAATGAGTCTAAAAGTGCTTTTTGTTCTCTTTCTTCCCCCGTTTCCTTCTCTCTGTTGAAGATCTTTGGTGGTTTTTGCCAAGTAAATTGCACATCAGATGGCAAAGCTGTGGTGTGGGGCTGGGGATCTGCACTAGTACTGGTGTAAAGCACATTCAGGACTGCAAAATGGTTTTGGGAGTGGATGTTTGGTGAGCTCTTCTTATGACCAAGGGATTTTATCAAGGCCCTGTCAATCATCCCATGCACCAGGTCACACAGAGGTTGTCATGACTGGCTTCTTCGTCAGTGAACCAACTGGTGTTGGTCTCACCCCTTTCCCTATGGCAGTTTGGGGGGCAGAGCTCAAGTTCAGCCCTTGTAGCTTAGATCCATAGTCCATGGCTTGGGACCAGCCAGACCATGACCAATTTTCATAGAATCACAGATTAGTTTGGGTTGGAAGGGACCTTTGCAGGCCCATCCAGTCCAACCCCCTGCAGTAAACAGGGTCATCTTCAACCAGAGCAGGTCGCTCAGAGCCCTGTCCAACCTGACCTGGAATGTTTCCATGGATGAGGCTTCTACCACCTCTCTGGGCAACCTGGGCCAGTGTCTCACCAGCCTCATAATGAAGAATTTCTTCCTTACATGTAGTCTGACTCTCCCCTCTTTCAGTTTCAGACCATCCCCCTGGTCACATCACTGCAGGCTCTGCTGAAAGGTCTGTCTCTGTCTCTCTTATTGTCTTTCTTTAAGTATTGAAAGCCTCCACTAAGGTCTCCCTGGAGCCTTCTCCAGGCTGGACAAGCCCAGCTCCCTCAGCCTGTCCTCACAGGAGAGGTGCTCCAGCCCTCTGGTCATTTTTATAGCCTCCTCTGGACTCACACCAACAAGTCCATGTCTTTCATGCTGAAAGATAGTGTAGAAGTGTAGTTCCTCCCCATGAAAACCTTCAGCCTGCTGGAAGAAGAGGCTGGGGACCCCCCAGCTCCGTTGTGGGGTGCAAGCAGAAGATGTTACCTTTCCTTGAAATTCTTCATTATGGAGCAAACCCAAGGTGGGCTGTAGGTGCTCTGCTGGGCTCCCACTCATTGTGTCTGCCTGGAGTGGTGGCCACGTGGGGATGATGACTGGGCAGGGAGACTTGGCTTTGAAGCCAGCCCCAGAACTTCTGGATGTGGTCCCTCTGTCTGTGCCCGACCCTCTGGCACCACCGGTGTTCTCTGCCTTTCTACTTGCACTGAGGTTTCTCTCCCTTCTGTCCCACAGAGTGCCCGGAGCTGCTGTCCCTGGGGTTCATGGCGTACACGGTGCCCCCCGTGCCAGCGGGGCCCGTGGGCTCCCAGTGCTGTGTCTGCAGGGTCGAGTTGTCTGTCTGTGGCCAGAACCTTCTGGACAGGGATGTCACTTCCAAATCCGACCCCTTCTGCGTCCTCTTCATGGAAGTCAACGGGAAGTGGGTGGAGGTAAGTCCTGGAGTTGTGTGGGTTTCCTCCTCCCGTGGTTTGCCTGAGCTGGTGTTTCCTCCCTCTGTGCTCCACGACAAGGCTGATCCTCGTTCTTCCCTGAGCAAAAGTGGAAGTTCCTCTGCTCTCCCCAGGCTGGGTGTGTGGTGCCAGTGTGTTCGTTATGCTGTGTTTTCCAACTCATCCTTTCCCCGTGGGTGCTCTCTGCTTCATGTTGGGGGTTAGATATAACTGCAGATCTCAAGATGCCCACCTCTGGCAAGGCCCATGGCAGGCGTGACAGCATCTTGCCACCTTCAGAATGGTCCCAGCCCCTTCTCAGTTTACTATAACCAGGAGATGCTTCAGATTTGGGTGCCTGAAGTGCTGCTGCCACATCACAGCTCGATGTCATGAGGTTCTGCTTGCAACAGGGCATGTTTCTAGGTGTGTCAGGCTGGTTCTTGGCTCCTGCATTGCACAGGGAGCTGGTCTGTGGCTTTGCTTGAAGAATTACTCTTTCTGGGGCCAGGAGTGTGCTGCACGTTTGCAGGTGACACCAGGCTGAGTGGTGTGGTTGGTTTGCTGGAGGAACAGGATGCCATCCAGAGAGATCGTGGCAGGAGTGGGCCCATAGGAACCTCGTGATACTTGACAAGGCCAAGTGCAAGGTCCTGTGCCTGGGTCAGGGCAAGCCCCAGTATCTGCACAAACTGGGCAGCAAAGGGATGGAGAACAGCCCTATGGAGAAGGACATGGGGGTACTGGTGGGTGACAAATTGGACATGAGCTGGCAATGTGTGCTGGCAGGCCAGAAACTAACTGTGTCCTGGGCTGCAACAAAAGCAGCAGGGCCAGTGGGGATTCTGCCCCTCTGGTGAGACCCCCCTGCAGGGCTGGGTCCAGTTCTGGGATCCCCAACACAAGAAGGACATGGAGCTCCTGGAGAGAGTCCAGAGGAGGCCACAGAGATGATCCCAGGGCTGGAGCAGCTCTGTTCTGGAGACAGCCTGGGAGAGTTGGGGTGTTCAGCCCGGAGAAGAGAAGGCTCCAGGGAGACCTTAGAGCAGCTTCCAGGGCCTGAAGGGGCTCCAGGAAAGCTGGGGAGGGACTTGGGACAAGGGCAGGGGCTGATGGGATGAGGGGGGATGGTTTTAAACCAAAAGAGGGGAGATTGAGGTTGAATACAAGAAATGTTTTATGATGAGAGTGGTGAGAGCCTGGCCCAGGTTGCCCAGGGAGGCTGTGGCTGCCCCATCCCTGGCAGTGTTGAAGGGCAGGTTGGATGGGGCTTGGAGCAGCCTGGGCTGGTGGGAGGGGTCCCTGCCCATGCAGGGGGTTGGGACTAGATGATCTTGAAGGTCCCTTCCAACCCAAACCATCCTGTGATCCTGTGACTCTCCCTCTGGCCAGCACTGGGTGTCCCAGGAGCCCCAGGCAGCCCTCTGAGCAGAGGTGTAGGTGCTGCAGCCCGTGGCAGGGCACACAGGAGCACACTCCACGCTCCCCAGCTGGGTGGCAGGTCTTTATTGTCCTTCTCCACACAAAGGAGCCAAGAGCTGCATTCATGTCCTCAGCCTCCCTGCCCACTCCAGCACAAGCTTCCTCCAGGGCAGGACTCTGCTGAGAAAAGGCTTTTTGAGAACAGAAGGACTTTCACCAACCCAGTGGTGGAGGCAGTGGGTGAACACAACGTAAATGTGTCCTCTCCAGGTGCCAACAGTGCACAGGGAGCCCTTGGGTGTTGTTCCCAGCCCTTGGCTTCAGCAGGACGAGGCTGCTGGAGCACCAGGGAACTGACCCTCAGCAGATGCTTGAGTTATTTCATGACATCAGTGAAATGTTGGCTTGATCCCCAAAGCTTGCTGCCCAGCATGCCCACCAGCTGGATGTTGTAAAAAATCCCCCTCCTGCAGGGAGGGGGCCCTGGGAAGTGGGTCTGTGCCAGCTGCTGGTGCCCCATTGCATGACCTTGGTCAACCCCAGCAGTGCTGCCCCCATGGCAGGAGATTCCCACTTGGATAGGTCTCCCAGGCCCAACTCAGGCTGGTTTTCCCGTTGTGCTGTGCACAGAGTGGACCAGGAACTTCTAAAGATTATTTTCGTGGGGCTTTATTGACTGTTCAGCACCTCACGTGGAGGAGCTGTAGTTGTCATCTCCTTCTGTGGCAGATTGAGTTGGGCAAGATGCCTTCTATGAGGAAACTGGTGTCATGATTCCAGACTCCAGGGTCTGTGCAAGAGCTTTTAGCTCCATGGCCAAGAAAAAAACTTTAGCTACAGGGGGAAAGACTCTGGGCTACGACAGCTGGAGAAAAAAGCAGAGATTTAATTTTATAACTGCAGCTGGAGATAGTGTCAGGTCCTTTTTTGGTTGGTCTGGAAGGGAGCAGATAAGCAGAGCATGGGGTGTGATGGATGGACACAGGCACTGACAAACCAAGCCAAGCAAAAGTTTCCTCAGTTCATGGGAAATGAGGTGGTCTTGAATTCCAGATGCTTGGACTAGTTGGGCCAAGGATCCAAGAGTCCTGTGAGGAGAGGCTGAGGGAACTGGGAGTGTTTAGTTTGAAGAAGAGGAGGCTGAGGGGAGACCTCATTGCTCTCTACAACTACCTGAAAGGAGGTTGTAGGGAGGTGGGAGTTGGGCTCTTCTCCCAAGTGAATAAGGACAGGACCAGAGTAAATGGCCTGAAGCTGCTCCAGGGGAGGTTTAGGCTGGATATTAGAAGGAATTTCTTTACCCAAAGAGTGGTTGGACAGTGGCACAGGCTGCCCAGGGAGGTGGTGGAGTCACCATCCCTGGAAGTGTTGAAAAGAAATAGAGATGTGGTGCTGAGGGACATGATTTAAGCACTGAAGGGGTAGATGAGGTTATGGTTGGTAGAATTAGGTTATGGTTGGACTTGATGATCTTCGAGGTCTTTTTCAACCACGATGGTGCTGTGGTTCTGAGCTGCTGAGTCTATGGGCATCACCTGAAGTGTCCTGCAGCTGGTCTCCTCGCTGTCCATGGGGAGGTAGACACCTTACCTCACCCTGACCTGCAGTTTCCTTTGTTCAGCAGCCTGGATGAGACTCATGAGCTTTCCAATGGTGGGTGTCAGCTCTCTGACCTGACTCTACTTTTCAGGAATTTCTGTCAGCAGCTCCTCAGTTCCAGCAGTTTGGATCCAGGAATTTGTCCGTTGGGTTTGGGGTTTTTTTTAGCTTTTCCTCTGCTATTTTTAGCTTCTCTCTTGATTGCCATGGTGGGCAGTGCCCATCAGCCCTGAGCAGCAGATTCTTGGTGCTTCACTGTGGTGGTTTCAGTGGAGGTCAGTGTGTTGATGGAGCTGGGACAAGGTGTGGTGTCCTCTCATGCCATGGAGCTGGCCCTGGGCTCCCTGGTCCTCCAGCAGGGACTGAGACCCTCCTGTGGAGGGTGGGTTTTGGCTGTGGCTGGGTGCAGAGAGGGCCAGGAGAGGTGGGCTCACCCTGGGAGCCTTGCTGGCTGGGATGCTTGGTGAACCACAGTGCAGAGGTACCTGGGAGTGCTGGCAATGTCCTGCATGGATTTTGGTCACATGCCCCTCACGTCAGAGGAACCTCTCTGTCTGAAAGCAGTGGCCTTAATCACATAGCTGAGACGTAGGGGATGGATGGGGACAGCAGCAGCTCAGCAGTGTGTACCCGTCCCTCCACACTGCCCTCCAGCCCAGCTTAGTAACACATCCCATCCTGGCTCAGGAGGAGGGTCTCCTCCTCCAGGACCAGTCCCCCAGCAGTGGTGGGACCAGTGCCTGCACTGGGCAGCAGGGCTACAGCATCAACTAGTGCCAATTTCTGCTTCTTTTCTTTCTAGCTGTCACATTTGTTCTCAAATACAATTATTTTGTCTTGCTGAGCTTCACAGGAATTAAAAAAATCTTTGTAAATCAGCTTGGAGTGGGTGGGGGAGGGAGGGACGATAAACCAGATGAAGATAGGTGACGTTTTCATGTTCTGCCCCATGGCACCATCTCACAGGAGGTACAAGGCACTGGCCTGTGGTGCTGGGAGCAGGGACACAGGACTCAGCTGTGCTGCTGAGTTGTCCTGCTGGCCCCATGTGTCACCACAAGCTTTCCATGGCACTGGGGTGAGCATCTCCCAGTGTTGGAGCACCAAGCATCTCCACGTGCTGGGGGTGCTTGAAGGTCTCTCATCAACCTCCCTTTGGACACTGGAGGACTCAGCAACTGCATTCATGGAACACAAGGGCTTTCACTGGAGATTATTTCCCTTTTTTGTGCTTGATTTGTAATACCAAGACTCTTACCCAAACAGATCCCTTTAATCAGCCTTGTTGCTTCTTAAAAACTCTCGTGCTTTTCTGCTCTTGGGTGGCAAAGCCACCTCCTGCTCTTCACGGGGAAGGTGAACCCGTAAGGGCTGGGGTGAAGGGCAAGGCAGGAGCTGTTGGAGGTGGTATGGAGAGGCCTTGTATGTGGTGCTCATTGCAAGGTGACTGATGCTCATCAAACCAGAGACCATGATGAGCACCATCTGAGTGTGCAGCAGTCAGCTGGGGCTTGTGGTCTTGTTGGGCTTCCCCCTGACGAGGCAGGACAGGAAACACTTGGTTTCATCTGGGTGTTGAAGGAAGCCCCATCACTCTGGAGGCTTACAGCTCAGGACGTGTTGGTTGGATTTTTCTTCCCCTTCTTTGGGCCATCCTTTCCAGGGCAAAGCTGCAGGTGGGGCCTCAAGTTGTCTCCTTCAATCTGGTGCCTGGGAGTGAGGGGACTGGTTTCCCTTGGTCCCCAGCTTCCCAGTAGGGACATGGAACTAGCTAAAATCCACCTCTGTTACCTGCACAGTCTTGTCTCCTAGTCTTAAAAGGGGATTTGAGCTGCTGAAAAAGGCTGAGGGAGTTGGGGCTGTTCACCCTGGAGAAGGCTCTGAGGGGACTTTCTTGGGGCCTTTCAGGAGGAGGGTCTCCTCCTGAAAAGGGGACATTAAAGGGGAACAATAAGAGGGATGGGGACAGACGTTTAGCAGGGCCTGTAGTGATAGGACTGTGGGTGATGGTTTGAAACTGAAAGAGAGAAGATTTAGAGTAAGTCTAAGGAAAAACAATTTCACCCTGAAGCTGGTGAGACACTGGCCCAGGTTACCAAGAGAGGTGGGAGATACCCCATCCCTGGAAACATTCCAGCTCAGGATGCATGGGGCTCTGAGCAACCTGGTCTGGTTGAAGATGTCCCTGCTCACTGCAGGGGGTTGGACTGGATGGGCTGTACCCTTCCCACCCAAAGTGTGCCGTGTTCATGACTGTAAATCAGGCAGAGCTGGTGGCTGCTCCTGCCCAGCAGGGAGGGCAGCAGAGGACAGGTCCATGTGGCAGCCCTGGTGGGACTCCCCACGGTGCAGCAGCTGCTGCTCTGGGCTCACAGCAGCAACTGGAGTCGGGGCTGGGCAGTTCAGACAGTCTAAGTGACCAACCTCAGATCCCTGTGATAGCTGGTGTACCTGGCAGACCCACCATGTTTCCTCCAGAACCTGCCTCCTCTGCTGAATGAGTTTCCTTGGGATTCATGTATGTCCTTGCCTGCCTTTCTTTCTTTCTTTCTTTCTTTGAAGAAAGGAAGGAAGCACCAGCCAGGAAGCACCTTTATCCCCCCAGCCCTCCTGTCCTCACAGTTACACAGTCTGGGACCGAAGCTCTGTTACTGGAGGGCAGTGTCCTGCCATCTCCAGCCTGGATGTCCCCAGGATAGTTTCTTTTTGGCTGGCACAAGGGCTTTCTGCCTGCCTGTCCTCTGCTGTGTTGGAAACCCACAGTCCAGCTGCCTGCCAAGTTTCCTCTGCTCTTGGCTGCTCTTGGCTGCAGAGCACTGTGGTGCTTCCCCTCCAACAGCAGGTTCCTCACCCACCTCCCAGTTCCCATCACTTGCCCTTCCAAGCCTTTTGAGGACATAATTTCTTCCAGCCTGTCTGCAATAGCTCCGGATGACAAAGTCCCTTGAAGTCTTGTCTTCTGGGTCCTTCCAGCCTCTTGTTTCTCCTGAATCTTGATGCTATCTGTGAAAAATGGCCTGTGGTGGTTTGGGTTTTTTTTTCTTCTTTTTTTTTCCATGGATAGCCAAGAAAGAAGAAACCATGTGGATATTGTGGTTTGAGGTCTAGAGGGAAATGCCAAAGGGTTGCTGTTCTGGCTCATGACAGGTTTTCTTGTTTGCTTGTCCTTGGCATTACAGTGGTGAGGATTACAGTGCTTGAGGATCAGAGGTGTGTGAGAGTTTCAGCTCCTTGGATAAGAGGGCCTAGAAGCAAAAGAAGTGGCTCTGGCTGCAAGGAGCCTTGGCTGTTGGGTGGGATGGGCTTGTAGAGTCATCAAATACTTTTTGTTGGAAAAGATCTTTAAGATCATCTAATCCAGCTCTGCCAAGTCCTGTGCTCACCCATCTCCCTCAGCACCACATCTACACAGCTTTGAAATCCCTCCAGGGATGGGGACTCCAGCACTGCCCTGGGAAAAGGGAACTTGCACAGCCCTGTCAACCCTGTCCTCAGGGATGCAGCTCTGCAGGAGGGGCTGGAACTCCTTTAGATGGATCCCATCTTCTACACCAGGTATTTCTCCTGCTCTTAGGGGAGCTCTGCTGAGTGAGTGCCTGGTGCTCTTGCTCTCTGAGGGTCACAGCAGGGTTTCTGGGTGGCTCTGGCTGAAGTCAGAGAAGAGATGTGGCAGTGACAAAGAAGCAAGGTGCCTAAATGCCTCTTGTTCTTTTCTCTGCAGCTCGACAGGACAGAGACAGCTGTGAACAACCTCAACCCAGCTTTTGCCAAGAAGTTCATTGTTGACTACCACTTTGAAGAAGTGCAGAAGCTCAAGTTTGCCCTGTTTGACCAGGACAAGTCGAGCATGCAGCTGTATGAGCATGACTTCCTGGGTGAATTCTCCTGCACCCTGGGCATGGTGAGTCTCTGAGGTCCCTGCAGCTTGCTGTCCTCCAGGAAAGGGACCCCACATCACATCAAGGACAAGGGGGTCCCTAGTGTATCTACTGTAAGGTTTGCTGGGGCCTTCCTGGCAAACCTAATGTAATTTGCTGGTCACACTTCAACTGGTGAGGTTGAACTGTTCCCTAACAAGGTCTCTGTTTCTTTTGGAAAGCTTTGTCATTGCTGTTGTGTAGCAAATCATCTCCTTCTGTAGCATGTTGCTGCAGGAATGTGTCTTTTGCTTTTCCTGTGGAAAACTTTTCAGGACCTCATCTGGGATATTGTGTCTAGTTCTGGGCTCCCCAGCTGCAGAGGGACAGGGATCTTCTGGAAAGAGTCCAATGAAAGCTGCAAGGATGATGAAGGGACTGGAACACCTGCCTGATGAGGAAAGGCTGAGAGACCTGGGGCTGTTCAGTCTGGAAAAGAGAAGACTAAGAGGGGACCTGATTAATGTCTATAAATACTTGCAGGGTGGGTGTCAAGAATGGGCCAGTGTCTGTTCAGTGGTGCCTGTGACAGGACGAGGGGAAATGGCACCAAGTGACCACACAGGAAGTTCCACCTCAACATGAGGAGAAACTTCTTTGCTGTGAGGGTGACAGAGCCCTGGGACAGGCTGCCCAGAGAGGCTGTGGAGTCTCCTTCTCTGGAGACTTCCAAGCCTCATCTGGACACATTCCTGTGTGACCTGCCCTGGGTGTTCCTGCTGCAGCAGGGGGGTTGGACTCAATGATCTCCAGAGGTCCCTCCCAACCCCTCTGATTCTATGATTCTGTGATTTATAAGCCTTTGGGAGGTGTTTGCATTCATGAGTCCAGACCCTTTTAGAAGCTGGCAGCTGTTCTGCAACTGTCTTTGTCCTCTGAGCTTGCTCTGACTCAGAGGCAGGGAATGAGGGAGATTTTTACCATTCTTTTGCAGCATCCGGCTGCTCAGGGCTGCTGTGGGACCTGGCATGGGCTGGGAGAAACCATCTGTGTGCTTGGAGCTGGGAAGCAGGGGGAACAGACACTGGTGTGTCAGCATGGCCAGCCAGCCCCCACCAAAACCCATGGGGAGCCTCCAGTGGATCATCCTCCTGGTGGATGCTGTTGCTTTACTACTCAAACTGGTGGCCCTGCACAGGATGTGGGGCATGGGGGACCTTGCTCTTGCCAACTCAAGAGCTTGATGTGTTAGAAGAGCAGTGACATTTCCCAGGTTTGAGCGTTTGGGAAGTGCTCTGTGATGACCTGATTCTGCTCCTGCAGAAGTGAAGGGATGGTGCAGGCAGCAGCCCAGGCCAGTGTTGGGTGGTTTAGACCAAACCCATCCTTTACTGTTTGTTCTGTTTCTGAAACTCAGCCACCTGTGGTGTGGGGCAGTTCAGCAAGACTTGTTGTGAAGGTCACAGTCTAGGTGGAAGCTGCAGGCAGAGAATTTATGGACACAAGGAACCAGAGCTGAAATCTTACTGTCCCTAAGTCCAGGGCTCTTCAGAAATCCAGGGCTCTGCAGGCTCATGACAAAGAACATTATCCGTGGGCACTGGGGAGGAAGGTGGAAGAATCTGACCTATCTCCTCCTGCTTCTTGGCTCTCAAAGAGGAGCCCAGCCCTTTCTGGTGCTTTGAAACGTGATGAATTCAGAGCCTGACCCTGGACAGGCCACCCTGTGGTGTGGTACTGCTGGGCATGGGCAGCTCTTGGCAGGTCTAACAATCAAGGTGCTTGCTCAGAATGGGTGATGGTAGAGTCATGGTGGCTGCTGGGCCTGGTCTGGTTCTAGCCATGGCTGGTGTTCTTAGTCCTTCAGGAAAAGAGAGCTCTGAACTTCTGTAATGTCATGACAGTGTTTATAGTCCACAGAAGACACCTTGCCTTAGGTGTGTACCCAGTTTTTAATGAGTTTTTGCAGCAGTTCCCATGTGAGCTATTTGGTGACCTTTAGTCCACAACAAGACACCAGCTTGGAGTGGAGGAATCTTCTAATTTTCCCTTTGTTTCTGAAATTCTCTGTTAGCCTCCTCTCCCCATGACCAGCAGGGACTTGCAGCACATCCTGGTCACGGGGTGGAAGTGGAGCTGGGGTGGAGATGGGTGCAGCAGGGCTGATGGGGGTTGGTGGGTGGGGGTTTTCTGATAGCTGGGTTGTGTCTGGTGAGATGTTTTCATCAGCCTGCCCAGTTTTGAGGCATGAGGAGCTCTCAGAAGGGAAGCAGAGTGGCCATGGGCAGCACCAACCACAGGGTGAGCGTCTGACTTTTCAGTCCTGGGTTTGCATCAGAGCCCTGTCCAATTAGCCACATTCATTCTTGCAGCTGATGAGCTCTGTGGTAAGATTTCAAAGGCAGGTTGGGTCGTTGCAGGCCTGTAGTGACCTCTGTGCAGGAGGAGATGCAGCGGGGATCAGATTGAAGCTGGAGGTGTCCCTGGTTTCTGCTCTCCAGGGCTGTCAGGAGACTTCCCAGCCCTTGGACAGTGTGGCAGAACCATCCAGCTGTGCTGCATGGTGCTCCTCAGCCTGTTAGGATCAAAGGCACCAGGACGAGACTCCAAACCCCCATGGGAAGGAAGGGGATTTGCCTTGAAATTGCAAGGATCATGGAACAGTTTGGGTGGGAAGGGACCTTTACAGGCCCATCCAGTCCAACCCCCTGCAGTGAGCAGGGACACCAGAGCAGGTTGCTGAGAACCCTGTCCAACCTGATCTTGAATGGTTCCAGGGATGGGGTGTCTCCCACCTCTCTGGGCAACCTGGGCCAGTGTCTCACCAGCCTTGTTGTAAAATTGTCTTCCTAACATCGTCTGACCCTTCCCTCTTTCAGTTTCAAACCATCACTACTGCTACAGACCCTGCTGAGAAGTCTGTCCCCATCTTTCTTTAAGTCCCCTTTAAGTATTGAAAGGCCCCAAGAAGGTCTCCCTGGAGAGAGGAGAACATTTCTGGGGCCCAGTGGGAGGAACCCAAGCATGGCTGGGTGACCTGGATGGCAGGAGCAGCAAGTGAAGCTGTTACATGACATGGGTTTTTAGATGGTTATTATTATTTTCTGACCATGTGATGTGAGGCCAAAGGTGGAGACAGAAGGAGGGATGGGACTGCAGTTTTTAACCTCCCACCACTAGATTACCAAGGGAGGAGAGCACAGCTACTTCCAGCAGGTCACTGGACCTCAAGTGTGGGCATCTACACTGTGGGGAAAACTTATGGGATCCCCAGGTCAGGTCTGAATGTGACTGAAACTCAGTGAGCTGGGAAAAACCTCAAGAGGTGTAGTTCAACTCCCAGATTGTCCTGTCCTGCCTCTTACAAGCCAGAAGTGAAGAAGGGACATGCCTTGGGGGTGCTGACCCCTGTGCCTTGCTTGGCAGCAGGTCTGCAGGGAGTCCAGGATGATGCTGGGGGGCATCATCCAGCTTGTAATCAGATTTGTCCATGGAGACGTGGCCTGGGAGCAAGCTGCTGTGGGGTTATGTTAGAGGTGTTTCAAAAGGGATCTGACAGGTTGAGTTGTGCTTTTGCTGGGGAGAAATCACAGACCTTCAGCTGTGTAAGGTCCCACTGACCAGCTCCATGCCAAGAGCTGGTCCCTGGGTCCCACCTGGCACTGTCTCTGCTGGTGCTGCCCTGCCCCCCACAGGCTCGGGGGACAGGGGTGAGATTCAGTGTCACCATCATCCCTCATGATGTTTGTCTTCTACCATGAGCAATGATCAGTTGCTCATCAGTCTGCTCCTTATGACTTGTACAGTCACGATTTCATTTGCTTTGGCTTTTCTAGATTGTCTCCAGCAAGAAAATCACAAGGACCCTCCTCCTGGGGAACGGGAAGCCAGCTGGGAAAGGGATGATAACGGTACAGTCACTCCTTTACCTTCACCTCCTGAGCATGGAAAGGTGGACAATAACCTGGGGACCAGGAGACTGGGCTTCATCTCTTGAGCATTTTCCCCTTTATCTCTGATTTTCTTGCCCACTCTGGTTTGTCTGGGAGATGGTTTCTTTGGGGCAGGGCCCATCATGCCTGGTGTCCAGCCCTGGGAGTCTTCAACCTCTGCTTTGGTTTCTGAAATAAGAAAAAATCTGAAGCTAGAGAAGCACAAAAGAAATCTGTGGTTCTGCTGTTTGTTAATGGGTTTGAGATGCCTGCTCAGCCCCCCCCCCTAGAGCAGCAAGAGGCAGGAAGGCTGGTCCCTGTGCCAGGAGGGATGGTTTGGTTTGCGGGAAGCGGGCGGGAGCTGATCCATAGCAACAACTCCCATAGCAACAGCTGCTGCTCCTGATGCAGACCCCTCTGGGCAGCAGCCTTCCCGCTGAAGATCACTTCAGTGACTGGATTTTTTTACACAGAAAAGACTAAATTGAGGTGCTTTTCCTTCCTGTCACATCTCCCATCCTCTTTGGATCTCTCTGCATTACGGGTTTTGCAAGATGTGCAGCCAGGCAGCAAAGGTGTGGAAGAAAAGCTGGCAAGGGGTTAAACTTCCATCAGGTTTAAAAGCACTTGGAAGGGTCTCAAAGCCCAGGACAACTCCACCACTGTGTGCTCTGGAAGCTGGGAAGATGCTGCCAGCTTTTTGCTCTTAATTGCTGCAGCTCATCTTTAAAAGCAAGACAAAAAGCTGCGGTGAAGTTCTCAAGTGGTGCCTGATGCCCTGTGCTGCCCTCAACACCATGTCCAACATGTGAGCAGGAAGAGCTGGACCAGATGAAAAATTTCCAGTCATGTTCGAGGGCTGTATGTTTTAAAAAAGGGGAGGTCCCAATCTGTCACTAATGTGTCATTAAAAATCAAGGAGGCTGAGATGTCTGCTTCATTGGTGCCATGTTTTTTATTCTGGTCCTGGAGTGGTGATGACAACAGGGCCATGTGTGGTGGGCACCTCTCTTCACTGCTTGGCATGGCATTGGAGCACAGGCTGTGGACACCAGCCAAGGAGCAGGCTTCTGCTGTGGGCTCACTGATAAAACACATGGAGCTGGGAGGCAAACCCTGCCTTCCTCAGCCCCCTCCCCTTCAGTTTTACCCAAGTATCTTCTTTCTTACCAGAGATGCCAGAGGGGTGGATGTGGCAGAAGAGCCTTGGCTGGCTGAATGGGATGGCATGGGGGTCCCTAGGTTTGAAGAGGTGGAGAAAACCCCAGAGTGAGCCCCTGTGTTTGTAGAAATCAATCCTGAGACCTTGCCACACACCTCTGCTGGGCACAGCATGGGGGTGTTGTTTGTGTCCATGAGGAGATGCCACCAGCAGTGGCACAAAGACATCCCTGGCTTGTCTGCACGGTCTGGCTTTTCTGTAGCTCTAAAACGCTGGGCACCAACTGCATGTGGTTTTGTGGACATCAACAAAGGGCAAGTTTCCTCTTCTTCCCTTCAGCTCCTCTTCCTCACGCTGCTTTTGGTGGCCAGACGTCCTCCCCGAGGAACAGGGAGCAGAACACCAGTGCTGGGGCTTTGCAGAAGGTGATAGTGGTAGGACAAGGGGTGATGGTTTTAAACTGAGAGAGGGGAGATTTAGGTGAGATATTGGGAAGAAATCCTTCACTGTAAGGGTGGTGAGGAACTGGGATGGGTTGCCCAGGGAGGTTGTTGATGCCCCATCCCTGGAGGTTTTTAAGGCCAGGTTGGAGGAGGTTTTGTGCAGCCTGGTCTAGTGGGAGGGTTCCCTGCTCATGGCAGGGGGGTTGGAGCTTGGTGACCTTTAAGGTCCCTTCCAACCTTAATGATTCTATGATTCCCTTGCTTTCTGCCCATTTCCCTAAAAGCCTTGTTGTGGGGAGCTCCAGCAATGGACAGGCAGTTGGCCAGGCTTGGGAGCAGCAGATGTGGAGACAATGTCCACGCTGTGCTCCTGGCTGTGCTGGGGCTGGATCCTGCTCTGGGGAGTGGAGCAGGGAGAGGTGGGGAGCAGATACTTGGGCAGAACACAGCCTAGAGGAAAAACATACAAGTGATTCAGAAAAGGGCTGGTAAAAGAAGTGAATAAATGTGGCTTTTTGTTACAAACATTCCCTTTCTTCAAATACCAAGAGACTGATCAGACCACAATCCAGACAAAACCAGCCCACTGGTTCCTGGCAGCAGAAGCCCTTCTGGAGCCTGTGTGAATAAAGTCTCTTAACTGAGGTAGCTGAAGTAATCCAGGCTGCTTAGGAGCCCCATCCTTGGGGCCATCTCATCAGGTGATGGTGTAGATGTGGCTCGAGTCCTTGGTGCATCTGCCCCAAGGGATGGGACATTGGGTCTGTGCCATGCCAGCCTGGGACACGGAGGACAAGGTGGCACATCTGGCTGGCAAGGCTTTTTGTGGCTCCTTCTTCCTCATGGCTTGGTCCATGGAGGCTTTAGCAGGTCCCAGTGTGTGAAAAGCCACCTGAGCCCACCTCAGGTGTGACACCCAAGAAAGGGGATGAGTTTGTTCCCAGAAGCTTCATTTTAGATCTCATGGCACAGGGATGGGAAGAAGCTGCTCAGGCTGTCCTGGCTCCTCATTCTCCCTTCAGGTTGTCCATTCAAGAGGTTTAATGGTACCTAGTGACTCCCAGCACTGCGAATCGATGGGTTCCACCTGGACCCAGCCCTGAGGATGAGGCTGTGGAGGTTGGTGGAGGTCACAAGGGCTCCAGCTGCAGCACCAGCACTGTAGCTGGTGACCTGCTCAAGGCACATGTCCTGTTTTGTTTAGAAGCTGATGTGTCACCACCTCAGTGCAGGGTAAATGGCAGTGGCCATCCAGGGGAAGCCTGGGCTTTTTCTCCACCCTTCTCCATTCCAGGGAGAAGCTGGGAAGCAGGCTTTGATCCCAAATGAATCTGCAAAGGTCAAATCAGTTTAATCTCAAAGGTGTGCACGAGATGATCCAAACTCCTCCCTGGGAAATGTGTTTTGCAGGAGTTGTGCAGGTGTCCTCAGAGCCTGGAGTCTCCTGTGTCTCTGTCTTGACTTCCTTTTCATGCTGAAAATGAATGTCTTGTCTTCCAGATAGCTGCCCAGGAGCTCTCAGATAACAGGGTGATTACTCTGAGCATGGCTGGCAGGAAACTGGACAAAAAGGTGGGTGGATTTGTGTCCGGGGGCTGCAACATCAACCTTGTGTCCTTCTGGCTGAGGGATCTAAAGATACTTTGCTTTTGGGTGGAACAGTGACAAAAATAATCCTGCTGGAGAAAGCATTAGGATGAGACTGGAGAGGTTCAAGTCCTGGCAGTGCCACTGGTGGCTGGGTGTGCCTGTGCCTCAGTTTCCCTGTTGTCATGGTGTTTCTTTATCACACCCATCATGAAGGAAGGAGCACAGGTGGCCCAGGCTCTGTCCTGGCACACCTTAAAGGCAGCAGAATTGCAACTGTTGTTTGGAAACGACCCTAATGGAGCTGCCAGTTCTAATGCCCCTTGAAACCTGAGAGCTCCTGGCTTGTCACCTTCAGACCCTCTGACAATGGAGTGAACATCTGCTGGAATATCAAACTGTAGGGCCTCTCTTCTCCAAGGAGAGACCTTGTTGACCTCATGGGCCAGATGATGCAGGAATTTTGCTCTGGATAGGGCACATAGGAGACCATGAGCCTTTCTGAACAGAGCCAGTGACCTCATTTACCAGGCAGCCAGAGACAGTCCTCTCAGCCCAGAGCTGTTGCTGAGCCATCAGTGGGAATATTCTTTGGTCCTTCTTCCTGTTCTCCATGGAGCTTGTGTTCTTGGCAGGATGACCCTCAGTTTTCAAGCCAGGGTACAGCAAGCACCCAGGAAGGGGTTTGCTGGGGCAGAAGCATGGAATCCCAGACTGGTTTGGGTTGGAAGGGACCTTCAAGATCATCTAGATCCAACCCCCTCTTTTGGTTTAAAACCATTCCCCCTCATCCCATCAGCCCCTGCCCTTGTCCCAAGCCCCTCCCCAGCTTTCCTGGAGCCCCTTCAGGCACTGGAAGCTGCTCTAAGGTCTCCCTGGAGCCTTCTCTTCTCCAGGCTGAACACCCCAACTTTCTCAGCCTGTCTCCAGAGCAGAGCTGCTCCAGCCCTTGGGTCATCTCCATGGCCTCTGGACTCTTCTCCAACAGCTCCATCTCCTTGTGTTTTGGACCCCAGAACTGGACACAATACTCCAAGAGGTGTCTCCCAAGAGTGGAGCAGATGGGGAGAATCCTCTCCTTTGACCTGCTGGCCACACTTCTTTTGATGCAGCCCAGAAGACATGGTTAGTCCAGTCCTGTTGTCCAAACTGAATAGATTGTTTATCCAGGTGTTTTTTCCCACCTGCTGGGAAGGGCTGTTTTCTCACCCTCTCCCCCTGCCTTGTGCCAGGGGCCAAGTGTGCCTGTTAAGAACTCCCTAGATAACTCCCTTTGATTGATGGGCTGGAAGATGTCTGCTGAGACCTGGCTGGACAAGTCTGGAATTGTTTTTGGTAAATGCACTTAACTGCAGAAATTCCAGCTCCAGGTAGTAATTCCCACTTCTTGTTTCAGCAGCTTCACTGGTGGCATCACTTGCTGCATGGGCAGGAGTTGCCTCTTTCAGCTGGTTTGCAACCAGGTTCCTCTACCAGGTTATGCAAAGGTGACCTCTTTTGGTATTCTTCAGCTAGGACAGGACACCTGTGGGTCTGCTGCCCTTCATACCCACGGAGAAAGTCCAGAAATTCATCATCTACCTGCTTATGCAGGGATAAGGACTGTGCATAATCCTCTTCTTCCTGGGTCTCCATCTGTTTATCAATAGGCAGCAGCAGAAAGGTCCTTCCTCAGTGACTACCTGCCACCACCAAGAGCTAGGGAGGTTCCTGGCTAATTCTCAGAGCACAGCTCCAAGTCTTGCTTGTGGGCAAAGGGTGTTCATCTCACTTCCTGCAAATTAAAGTGGTCCCTGAGCAAGGAAATCAGACGAAACCCAAGATTTTTGGGTCATGACTGGTGATGGGTGAAACGCAACTGTGGGAGCTGGGTAAAGCTCTTTTGAACTTAAAGACAGTGGAGGATTGACCAAGCAAAAACTGGCAGGGTTGAGGCTGCAGCCCAGGGGGGAACACCCTTCTGCACCCTGCAGCTTGGCCATCAGAACCACAGCACCATCCTGGTTGGAAAGGACCTTCAAGACCATCAAGTCCAACCACAACCTAAATGCCCCAACCATAACCTCATCTACCCCTTCAGTGCTTAAATCATGTCCCTCAGCACCACATCTCTATTTCTTTTCAACACTTCCAGGGATGGTGACTCCACCACCTCCTGGGCAGCCTGTTCCACTGTCCAACCACTCTTTGGGTAAAGAAATTCTTTCTAATATCCAGCCTAAACCTCCCCTGGTGCAACTTCAGGCCATTTCCTCTCATCCTGTCATTATTCACTTGGGAGAAAAGCCCAACACCCACCTCACCACAACCTCCTTTTGGGCTGTTGTGGAGAGCAATGAGGTCTCCCCTCAGCCTCCTCTTCTTCAAACTAAACACTCCCAGTTCTCTCAGCATCTCCTCATAGGGCTTGTTCTCCAGACCTTTCACAAGCTTGGAAGCTCTACCAAGGACCTAGAAGGGACCAGATCTCACAGGATTTCATGGTGGGACCATGGGATCATCCTTCTGCCCATGCCAAGCTGAAGCTACAAGCACCCCTTACTGGCAAACCCAGCCTGGAGCTGTCCTTGGCCCCAAGCAGCTCCTGCCACGACCACCCTGGGACTGGGACCTCCCTCAGGCTGCCATCCTGAGGTCCTCTCCCCCATCATACTTCCATGTTTTCTCCACTCATGGCTCACTTACCTTGCTTTAAATGCTGAAGCTGCATAGCTGGAGCATGTCAGCCTCAGAACCAGCCCGAGGCCCCTTGTCCTTCATGTCACATCATCTTTTAACAAAAAATACCATGCAGAAGGGGAGGTGTTTTCACCTGGGACCAGCACTGGTGAACTTGGCCCCAGAGCTGTGCATGCCAAGCAGCTGCTGGGACAGCAGGAGGGCAGTGATGCTTTGGCACAGCTGGGGCAGCAAATGGGCTGGTGCTGGAAGCTGTGGGCTGGGGAGCTGTGGCTGGGGAGGTGCCACCTCCACCCTCCTTGTCTGTGGTGTGCAAGGACCAGTTGGGATGATTTATATTCTTGGACCAGTTTGCAGATCGATCTGGTCTGCCCAGCTCCTTTGGCTGCTCATCTCCTGCCAGGCTTGCAGGGGTGCAAGTTTGTGGTTTAGATGTTTTAAAATAGCAGCCCATGATCCTGTGGCTTGGAGGCATCTCCCACCCTGCCTTGAAAGGAGCGAGGCTGAGCAGCCCTGTGGCCCGGGCTGCTCCACGTGGGATGGCAGCAGATGTCCTTCAGAGCTCCCAGCAGGTGTCCTCCAGAGCTCCAAGCTGTCATCTGCTCTGGTGGCTCCACCAGCCTCTCTGGGTTGAAGCCCTGTTGGGTTGGAGGTTCCGGCGGCACAGGCAGGGTCAGGAACCCAGTGCTGGCTCTTTCATCTGTCAGTGAAGCTTCAAAGTGGGAAGTCCAGGCTGTGGGTGAGCAGGATCAGAGCTCTGCCAGAACTGGAACCCTGCAGAAGGAGCAGCTTGGTGTTCTGTCTCCCAAACATGTGAAAAGGGCTGGGAGAAAAGTATCCTCCTCTGAGCAGAGAGCATCCCTGTGGGCCCTCACTCTGCTCCTCTGGCAGAAGGATTTGGACTGAAGCAGATGAGAATTTCTTCAAGCCAAAACACTTTGCAGTGATTTACTTTCCCAGCTGGTTTTGGAAACAGGATTTGGATAGAAATGTTAATGGGTTTTCTGCTGGAGCATCACTGGAGACAATGTCTGTCCCAGCTGCCACTTCCTGAGCTGGCTGTAGGCAGGGGCTCCTGGGGCATCCTTGCTTCCTCTCCTGGGGCAACCATGCTTCTTCTCCTGGGGTGTCTGTGCTTCCTCCTCCACAAGCAGCCCCTGCATCCCCACCACATCACTTGGAAACCCAAAAAGCTCCTGGTCAAACCTTTAAGAAGTTCCTTCAGCTCTTTGCAAGACCCAGGTACCCACCTCCCTCCCAGCTGAGCTGGTTCTCAGTAAATCATTGGGAATATCTGGGGCTTGGTTTCTTGTTAACCCCTCCCTGGCTCTCCTGCATGGGAAGGAAGTTTTGCTCAGCAGTGCTGGAGTTGCCCTGGAGTGGTGCCACCTCCCTCAGGGCTGTGGGTGCCCTGAGGTGGCTGTCCTGCTGCCAGTGCCAGCCAGCAGGGAGGTGTGTGCCTGTGTCCATGTTGCTCCTAGAGCAGCAGCCCCTGAGCAGGGATACCTGAGGAGCTGCTGCAGGGCGGGCAGCACACGCTGACTCAGGGCTGCCTGTATCTCCAAGGGTGTTCCATGATCCCTGTCAGCACCAGGGCAGCTTGTGCCTTCAAGATTTCCTCTGCTTATGCTTTACTGCTGTGTGTAGGAGGGTGTGTTGGTTTGGGTTTGTTTTTTTTGTCTTTTCCTCCAAGACACTCGTGCTCTTCAGAATTCTGTTTTTCCTTTGAAGCTTTGGCTGTTTTTCCAAGCCCAAAACCAGCTGCTTCCCAGCTGGGCTTGTTTTCCATGGTGGCTGCACCCGGAGAGCTCAGCACCACCAGCAGATCATCGACTCACAGACTGGTTTGGGTTGGAAGGGATCTTCAAGATCATCCAGTCTCACCCCCCTGCATGGGCAGGGACACCTCCCACCAGCCCAGGCTGCTCCAAGCCCCATCCAACCTGCCCTTCAACACTGCCAGGGATGGGGCAGCCACAGCTTCCCTGGGCAGCCTGTTCCAGGCAGCCTGGGTGCTGACTCCCCTTCCACATCAGTGCCCAAAGGGGATGTGAGCATCGGTGGGATTGACCTGACCAGGACAGGCAGGGCTGGCAGGTGCTGCCCGTGGGTGCTGCCCGTGGGTGCTGCCTGGTGGCCAGCAGGCTTGAGCTGGTCTCCTGAGGACATGGGGTGTTGGTGGGGTTGGCACTGCCAGGGAAAGGAGGTCTCTTGTGGACCATCTGTCACGGCTCACAAAGCCCCATGTAACTCATCCTCTTTTTCTCCCCCAGGACTTGTTTGGAAAGTCAGACCCCTTCTTGGAGTTTTACAAACCAGGTGACGATGGGAAGTGGATGCTGGTCCATAGAACAGAGGTGAGCATGACTGCAACCTGTGCTGCTGAGACACCCCCATCAGCTTCTCTCACTCTTCATGCCATTTTCTCACCAGTCCCCCATCAAGCAGAGCAGGATCCAGGGATTTCAAAACCTTATGGCTGCCTTCCTGGTGTCCAGCTGAGGCTGCTGGACTCCAGCAGATGAAGATTTATTGAGGCCAGCAAGGTCTTGAGATCTTGAGATCTTTTCTCTACTACTCGCTACTGTATCTACCAAGCAGAGAGAGGTGGTCTCACCCCTCTTATCCTCAGCCTGTTCTCTGCACCACTCTCCCTCCACTTGCAGGAGCAGCAGGATGGGAAGGTGGTGGAGAGATGCAGTGGGTGGTGGCTCAGGGAACAGTAGTTGGGAAAGGCTGAGATGGCTGTTGCCAGGGCCACAGCCACCCTGGGAGGGTGCTTGGGCACCTCCAGCACCAGTGCATAAGTGCTTTGCCTTGTACGGAGTGGAGCAGCCTGCCCAGAGAGGCTGTGGAGTCTCCTTCTCTGGAGACATTCCACACCCACCTGGACACGTTCCTGTGGGATGTGCTCTGGGTGACCCTGCTCTGGCAGGGGGGTTGGACTAGATGATCTTTCAAGGTCCCTTCCAACCCCTAAGATCTGTGATTCTTTGAGCCAGAGCCCTGGCCAAGGAGGCAGAGCCCAGGGGATTTGGTGAGGAGCAGCCACCCCCTTCCTGTCCCCCCTCACCCCTGCTGCCGTATTTTCATCTGAGTTCCCTTCTGGTTCTGTCCCCAAGCTGCCAGGGATGTGATGGGTGCGAGACCTGGCACGGGCAGGAAGAAGCAGCCTGGCTTCTGCTTTACCACCAGGCCAAGAGGGACTTCTCCATGATGTTCTTCCCCCTCCTCAAAGCTTGTTTCAAGGCTTTTTGTTTTTCCACCTGTGGTTTCTGGCAGCCGGCAGAAAGAGGAGGGGTGGTCACTGCAGGAGGAGCTCATGGCAGCCTCTGTGTTGGAGGAGGAGGGTTCCAGCCCACCTCATCTCACCCCTCTTTCTCCCACCCCTCCCCCTCCTTCTCCTTCTCTTGTCAAGTTCATGAGCCCGTTGTCCCACCGCAGCAAATCACTGAGGTGAACTGACACAGGAGAGGGTGGTGTTGATTTCCAAGTCCCTCCTACATTGAGTTTCCCCAGTGAGGAGAAGGTCCATGAGAATTCCCTCCCCACTCACACCCACCTACACAGTGTGTCACACCCTGTGTCCTGCCCTGCCCACATGGGCTGTGCTTTTAACCCCAGCTCCGTTTCTTTTTTGATGCTTTTCCACTGTGTTTAATTCATACCAACCTTAATATTTCCCTGGTATTTCTGTTGGAGCAGGTGGGACCTTGTTTGGTTGTTTCCTCCTGGCTGAGTGTGGGCAGCTGGGCTTTGCCTCACTGAGACGTAGTTCTGAGACACGGGGATGCCAGTCCTTCCTCCTGGGAGAGACATGGGAACTGGGAATGTGGCTGTGCCCCAGCACTAGCTGGGGTCTCTAGAAGCAGGCCAGGTTCATAAGGAACACGTCTATCCTGAATTTGCCCCTGGGTTGCTGCCCAGTCCCTCCACTGTCCTGTCTTGCTGGAGAAGGGTCTTGCCAGGTTTTAGTTTCAAGCAATGGGTGCTCCAACAACATCCTCCTCACCAGCCTCCGATGGATCCTGCTGCCCTCAGATGAATCCCATGCCAGGTGACCATCTCTGTATCTGGAGGCTGACTACATAGAAATCATAGAATCCCAGGCTGGTTTGGGTTGGAAGGGACCTTAAAGATCATCCAGTCCCAACCCCCCTGCATGGGCAGGGACACCTCCCACCAGCCCAGGTTGCTCCAAGCCCCATCCAACCTGCCCTTCAACACTGCCAGGGATGGGGCAGCCACAGCTTCTCCTGGGCAGCCTGGGCCAGGCTCTCACCACCCTCACACCAAAGAATTTCCTCCTCATGTCTCACCTCAATCTCCCTCTTCCAGTTTTAATCCATTCCCCCTTGTCCTCTCCCTCCCTGCCCTTGTCCCAAGCCCCTCCCCAGCTTTCCTGGAGCCCCTTCAGGCACTGGAAGGTGCTCTAAGGTCTCCCTGGAGCCTTCTCTTCTCCAGGCTGAACACCCCAACTCTCCCAGCCTGTCTCCAGAGCAGAGCTGCTCCAGCCCTTGGATCATCTCTGTGGCCTCCTCTGGACTCTCTCCAACAGCTCCATGTCCTTCTTGTGTTGGGGACCCCAGAACTGGCCCCAGCCCTGCAGGTGGGGTCTCAGCAGAGCAGAGCAGAGGGGACAATCCCCTCCCTGGCCCTGCTGGTCACACTGCTGGTGACACAGCCCAGGACACAATTATCCAAGGTTCCCAGTTCCAGCAGCTCTGTCAGCAGCTCTCAGGCTGGTGCTGACACCTCTGTTGGCAGCAGGGAGGTGTCTGGTAGGGCAGGATTATTGTCCCTGTCACAGCCTGGTGTTTAGGTGTGAGCTCCCAGCTCAGCAGCACATGGTGGAGATGCTGGGTCCTTCCCACCCATGCTGGTGGCTGGCAGCCTGTGGGCAGCACCTCGGGGTGCGTGGGCTCCCTGTCCCCCTGGAGCTGTTTACAAACTCTCCGCTAAACGCTGCTCGTGGTGTCAGGGTTTCCTCCTGCCTTCAGCAAGAGCCTGTCTGTGAAACAAGCTGCTCATTCCAGCTCCATGTGGCTGTTTGCTGGCAGCAGCAGCCATGGACCTCTTCATCAAATCATGGAATAATTTTGGTTGGAGAAGAGCTTTTAAGACCATCAAGTCCAACCATTCACCCAGCCCTGCCAAGGCCATCACTAACCCATGTCCCTCAGCACCACATCTACACAGGCTGGAAATCCCTCCAGGGATGGGGACTCCACCCTGGGCAGCCTGGGCCAGGGCCTGACAGCCTTTTGGGGGAAAAAGTTGTTCCTCACTGAGCTGCTCCAACTCCACTCCACCCCAAATAGCCCCATATTTACCCTGTGCAGAAGAGGGTTGATCTGCTGCCCATGTCTGACTTTCCCAGTATTCTCTGGGATCTCTTTTTGAGCACAACACCCTCATGAAACAGGGTCTTCACCTGCTCTGCAGACATTGCTGATGTACACAGCACCTGCCTGGAGCTGCCAGGGTGGCTGAGGTTTCCACTGAGCAGCTGCAGCCTCCCAGGAAATGTCAGAAAGCATCAATGACTGTTTCTGCCGCTGGGGCAGCAGAAGTTGTGCAGATGAAGCGAGAGAGCTGGATGTGCCCAGGGCTGTGTGGCTTTCTCAGCATCCCAACTGCTCCATCTTCTTGGTGGTCAGAGCCCAGCTGGATGGAGGCTGTGCTGGGGGCAGGAAGCAGGGCTGGGGGAGAAGCTCAGCATGACCAGCCCAGAAGCCACCCGTGTCCTGGGCTGTGTCACCAGCAGCGTCACCAGCAGGGCCAGGGAGGGGATTGTCCCCTCTGCTCTGCTGAGACCCCCTGCAGGGCTGGGGCCAGTTCTGAGGTCTCCAGCACAAGAAGGACATGGAGCTGTTGGAGAGAGTCCAGAGGAGGCCATGGAGGTCATCCCAGGGCTGGAGCAGCTCTGCTCTGGAGACAGGCTGGGAGAGCTGGGGTGTTCAGCCTGGAGAAGAGAAGGCTCCAGGGAGACCTTAGAGCAGCTTCCAGTGCCTGAAGGGGCTCCAGGAAAGCTGGGGAGGGGCTTGGGACAAGGGCAGGGAGGGAGAGGACAAGGGGGAATGGATTAAAACTGGAAGAGGGAGATTGAGGTTGGACATGAGGAGGAAATTCTTTGTTGTGAGGGTGGTGAGACCCTGGCCAGGTTGCCCAGGGAAGCTGTGGCTGCCCCATCCCTGGCAGTGTTGAAGGGCAGGTTGGATGGGGCTTGGAGCAACCTGGGCTGGTGGGAGGTGTCCCTGATCATGGCAGGGGGGTTGGAACTAGATGATCTTTAAGGTCCTTTCCAACCCAAACCAGTCTGGGACTCTATAAGCAGTGAGTAAGCAAGGAATGGGCTGCAGAGGCCATAATAGCAGCTACTGACCTTGAACTGGTGGGGTGGGGGGTTGTGCCTGGGCTCTGGCCATGGTGTGTCTGTGCTGCCAGGCTGCTGCAGCTGTTTGCTCAAGCAGGTTTGTTTTCTTTCCACCTCCAGACGTGGCAAATGAAGCTATTGTCATTTGTGTGTGCTCCAGCCCGAGAAGCAGCAGCTGGGGAGCTGCAGGGTCCATTTTGAGGAGTCAGGAGGGGGCTGAGATGGGGCTTCCTGCAGCTTTGCCTCGCCTGTCCCACCAAGAACCTGGTCCAGGGTAGCTCTTGGGGATGTGTCCTCTCTTTGTGCCAATCTCCCTTTTCAGACATTCCCACTGTGACAGCCTCCCTCCATTCCCACCCTGCAGGTGATCAAGTACACCCTGGACCCTGTCTGGAAGCCCTTCACTGTGCCTTTAGTGTCACTGTGTGATGGAGATGTGGAGAAGCCAGTCAAGGTAACGGGGTCCTTTGGCTCGTGTCCTGGTGTTTGGCCTCTGGGGTCAGTCTTTAAACGTCCAAGTTCCTATGGCTTGTTTGGCAAAAAAACCCAAACAAACTAAACCAGAACCACCCCCAAACCCCAGAATAAACCTTGTTTTGGGGTCTCCAACAGGAGAGCCTGAGAACTTCAGCAAGTCTCCTCGCAGGAGAGGAGGTTACTGTGCCTGAGGCTGGTTTGTGCTCCCTCCTCCCCAGGTGGTGTGTTATGACTATGACAGTGATGGAGGACACGACTTCATTGGGGAGTTCCAGAGCTCGGTGGCCAGGATGTGTGAAGCTCAAGATGCCCTTCCAGTAAGTGCCAAGGTGCTTTTGGGGAAGAAGAAGGAAGGGGCTCCTTGGGGCAGGTGGAGGATTTCAGTGCTTGTACTGAGACCCTCAGCCTGTGCCAAGAAGTCAAGCCCGAGCTCCTTTCTCCTCCCACCCACACCATGAGTGACCCAGGGCACTGTTGTGGCTAAAGCACCTGAGCTGAGGAGAGAGCCAAGTCACCCTGGGCTGACAGTCCAGCTCTGCTGAGATGTTGGAAGCAGCACCCATGGTTTGGGGGGTGTCCCATGATTTGGAGGGTCAGATGGGAAGGTGTGACGTGCTGCTGGGGCTGTGTCTGCTGCCGGGGCAGCTTGGTCCCCAGGAGTGCCAGCCCCTGTGCCACTGGACACTGGTTGTGTGGCCAAGGGTGTCCCTGTGTTCGTCCCAAAGAGCTGGCCAAAAGCCTTGGCAGATGCCACCTGGTTGAAGGCATCTGGTGAAGACCCCTGCCTAAGCAGAGCTTTTCACTGCCATCTTCACTAGGATTGCCAAACCAAGAGGAGGTCTTGGCTGAGATGTGAGTGTGTGTAAAACACCACGTGTGGTACAATGAGAAAAGCTTCCTGGCTGGGGAAACTGAGGCACAAAGGTGTGGGGTGGCTTCTCGTGATCTGGGTCACCCTTTTGCATGCTCAAGCTGCTGAGGGAAAATAGAGAAGTGGGGACAGAGGTGCTGTGCTGCAGAGTGAGCACCACATCTGGAGAGCTTGCAGGCTGGGAGCAGCACTGCCCAGCCTCAGGCTGACTGAGATGGGGGGAAGGCTCATTGCCATCTCCAGGGCACCAGCAGGCTGCTGTGAGCAGGTCCAGGGCCATCAGCGAGTGGTTTGAGCACTTCTAAGGCTATCACTGGGCTGGTCTGAGCAGGTCCAGGGCCATCAGTGAGTGGTCTGAAGACGTCCAGGGTCATCACCAGGCTGGTCTGAGCAGGATGCTGAGGGAAGGGACACACTTAATACCCTCATTATTCATGTGTTTGACCTGTCCCATTCTGTAGACCCCTGTAGCCTCACTGGGGTGTCTTGGTTGCCACGTATGAGGTCCTGGGCATGGAGAAAGCCCCTGGAGAGGAAAAGCAGCCCCTTCCCAAGCAGATCTTGTGCCTCAGTTTCCATCACTAAATTCTGGTAGCTCCGTGTGGTTTGTTTGTGTGTCTTCAGCACTTTGAAATGCTTGGAGGGAGGGTGGCCACAGGATGTGGCCACTGGTGGCACCTGCAGAGCCCAGCAGTGCTCTCACACTGGTGTCCATCTCGTGTGTTACAGCTGGAGCTGGAGTGCATCAACCCCAAGAAGCAGAAGAAGAAAAAGAATTACAAGAACTCTGGGATCATCATCGTCAAGTCCTGCAAAGTGAGTCCAACACCAGGATGTTTCCTTTTGCTCCTGGCAGAGCTTGAGTCTTCCTGAGGTCCCCCCACCCCTTCTCCCTGCAGCACCCTTGCACCTCCAAGCCCAGGTCCTGTGGACCATGGATAAAAGTGGGATTTCCTTTCTGACTGGGTTCCTTTCCACTTGGAGCGTCTGATGCACCAAGTTGCTGGTGCCACCCTGCTCCTGGGTGGCCACAGACCCAGGAAGACTTGTCTAGCACGGGCAGTGTCTGTGTGAAGCCCAGGCTGTGGGTGCTTTCCAACTGCTTGCTGCCTCCTTGGGGGCAAGGGTTGGGTGTGGGTGGGAAAGGTTCTTCATGGGAGCTGAGGTGTTGGTGAGGTCCTCCCTTCACATGGCAGCAGCACAGTGGGCAAAGCACCAGCTCAGCCCTTCCCACGCCAGATCTGCAGGTGCTATGACCACAGGGAGAGGATCTTCCATTCAGTTCACCATGATGGATGCTTCCAGCTCTCAGAGATCCCTTTCCAGGCCTCCCACCCCAGCTTTGAGCCAAGACATGATCCTTCTTGACCCCACATGAAGTGCCAAAATGCTGCCACGGGTGACCCAAGTGGACTTTCCCGTTGCTGCGCCACGTGGCTGAAGGTCCCTGAAGGTCCAAGCTCACAGTGACCTCTGGCTTGGGCACTTTCTCTCTGGTTGTTTTTGGTTTTCTGCAGTGGTGCATGTTGATGACACACTTTTTTTGGGGGGGGTTTCTTTCAGATAACCAGAGATTACTCCTTCCTGGACTACATTCTGGGAGGCTGCCAGCTGATGTTCACTGTAAGGACTTTTGCTCCTCTTTGCCCAGTCGTAGGAACGTGTGTGTAAGGGTCAGAACTGGGGAGGGAGGTTCTGTGCCAGACTTGGCACCAGCTTGGGTGCTCCAACCAGGAGCTGCCCCATTTTGCTGTTAAACTGTGTGGTTTGGAGGTTTTGAGGGGTCATTACTGTGATGTTCAGGTATGTCCAGAAGCATGGTGGGACCTGGCTTGATGCTGGCTGAGGGTCAGGCTTGCACAAAGACCTTCTGACCCTTCACAAAATGTTACCAACTTCTTTGAGCACCCTGCATTTTTTTAATGAAAGCTCTCCTTATTTTGAAGCCATCTGAGAGGCTTTGGGCTCTTGATAAGTTGTTTTTCTGCATTTTTAGTGGCATCTCTGGGTTCTTCCAAGCTGGACCATAGCTTGTCAGGAGTTACTAATGGATGCAGAAGTGGAGGGGTTTTAATGCCTGCAAACTCGCCTGGTGCAGCCTCAGCAGAGCTGTGGGCACTGGCAGTGCTGCAGTTTGTGTTTTGTTGTTTTGTCTAAAAAACACGATGGGGGAAGAGCAGGAGGAGGAGGAAGAGTTGCCATGGGAACAGGAGCGGCGGGGAGAGCCAAGGGCTGGGTGCTGGAGAGCCAGCAGGAGAGAAAACCACAGAGTTTATCTGGAGATCTGCTGGTTGCTGGAGGGTTTCTCCCCCTCCCAAGGGCACCTCTGGTCCAAAACCTGGTGCTGCACTACAGAGAGGCCTGAGGTGGGAGGAGGACACTTCCACATGCACCCCAGTGGTCCGGGCAGGCTGCTGGTGTCCTCCCCACCGAGGCAGATGATGGGGAGAGAAGGGCTGAAGCCTTGGAGGAGAGGGACATGTGCCCTGCCACTTGCCTCTTGCTGGGGACAGACCAGCTGCCTCCTCTGAAGTGTGTTCCCCACGTGCTGCTCCTGGGGGCGTGGGCTGTACAAGCAGGGCGTGTGCCTGCCTGATCCCCTGAGCCCCCTCCCTGTGCCTCAGTTTCCCTCTTGCTCTCTGATGGTGCGTGTGGTGGCTTGGCAGGAGCTGGGCTGATGGGTGTGGGTGCTCCAGCAGTGAACTGCTGGTTGGTGAGGCTGTGAGGTTGCTTGATGAAGAAATTG
The DNA here is from genome assembly GCF_020740795.1 of Apus apus. Taxonomy (NCBI): domain Eukaryota; kingdom Metazoa; phylum Chordata; class Aves; order Apodiformes; family Apodidae; genus Apus; species Apus apus. The sequence goes on along the minus strand of NC_067292.1, from coordinate 20,460,456 downwards.
GGTTTTCGTAGAACCACAGGGTTGGAAAGGACCTCTGAAGATCATCAATCCACTCCCTGCGTGGGCAGGGACACCTCCCAGCAGCCCAGGCTGCTCCAAGCCCCATCCAACCTGCCCTTCAACACTGCCAGGGATGGGGCAGCCACAGCTTCCCTGGGCAACCTGTTCCAGTGTCCCACCACCCTCATCATACAACCTCTCTCCCTTATCTCCAGTCAAACCTACCCTCCTCTAGGTCAAAACCATGTCTCCTTCTCCTATCAAGCCTGTTTTGCCAGCCACCCTGACACAGGGTGGTGACACATCCTGGACTATGGCATCTTCTTGCCTCACTCTGGCCAAGGTCCCATCTCAGCCCAGTGGCAGCTCATCCTCTCCCATTATGGATCTGGAGCCAAATCCCTGGTGAATCCCTGGAGCTCAATTTAGCCACTGGAGTTATTCTGGGGTTTGTGTTTGCTGAGCAAACAGGGCGGGCACAGTTGCCTCTTCCCAACTCTTCCTTCCCAGTCACTTCCAATTGGGTGGCTCAGCCTCTTCTGACCAGAGGTAGCTGGGGCTGAGATCAGCATTTCTGCAAAAGGCTTTAAATAGAACACCTGGTTGAGGAGGGAGAAAAATGTCTTGCTGACAAAGTCCCCTGAGAGCTCAAGGTAAATTGGTCCCCAGGGAGGAGCAGCTACAGGGCAAGATCTGCTTAGGACTGTGGGTCTGTGGCCAAAGGCCTTGAGATCCAAATGCCCAGGTGGCCCTGGCTGCTTTGGTGTCCATGGGGCTTCTCAGTTCCTGAGCTAAATGCCTGGGAGATGAGCAGCAAGAGTCCTGAGCTGGAGCTGGTGGTGGCTTCAGGAGCAAGGGCTGCTCCAGGACACCTTCTGGCTGCTCACTGGTGACACACATGGGTGCAGCAGTGAGGGGCTTTGCCTCACCTACTCTTTAACACCTTTTTTTTTTAGGGAGGGTGATGAGCTGGCTTTTATTAAACTTCTCCAAAGTTTTCCAAAGAGGTTGGGGTCTTGGTGGGACCATGTGTGGAGCTGGAAGGTGATGGAGGCTGGGTGGCCAGCTCTGGGGTGGTGTCTGCTAAGGGAGAACAGGACTGTTCTGGACTTCTCTCTTGTCCCCCAGGTTGGGATTGACTTCACAGCCTCCAATGGAAACCCACGAGACCCCTCCTCCTTGCACTACATCAACCCCATGGGGACAAACGAGTACTTGTCAGCTCTCTGGTCTGTTGGCCAGATCATCCAGGACTACGACTCGTAAGCACCAGGCCCTCCTGCCTCCAGCCTCCTGGAATGGATGTGCCTTGAGTTCCCCTCAGCAAAGCCAGGGCTAAGGAATACCTTGGGAGAGGTGACCATATCCCTTGGGATGCAGGAGGGGGAGAGGGTGAGGAGAAGGTTTCTCCTGTTCCCCCAGAGGTGGATCAACCAATACTGGGACTGCTGGGACCCACTACTGGTGGCAGCTGGAGAGTGGCAGCTCAGGGCTTTATTGGTGCAGAGGCAGGTGGCCTCAGCTTGCTGGTGTTTGGTCCCTGGCCACCCTGAGGTGGGCAGCACAGGACAGTATCACCTCAGCCATCAGTAGAGGAAATACAGGAGAACTCTGCTGATCTCACTGTGCTGGCTTTTGTCACCAAAGCAGGGAGTTGATTGGGTTTTAAATGGTTCAGATCTGCAAGAGTCTCAGGTGTTTGGGCAAGAGGACACTCCTGATCCCTGTGGGTGGCAAAGCTGAGCTGGACTCTTCTCTCTAAAGATCAAAATCAGAGGGGAACATCTATTCCTCTCTGCTCAGCTCTCATGATTTTTAAAGTTTAAATGTTGCGTGGGGAGCAGGGAAGGCTGGCACCTATTTTAGCTGGCACCTGCTCTGGCTGGCACCTGCTCTGGCTGCCACTTGGGCAGCTGGTGGCGCCGTGTGAGCCCGTGTGCTGTGTGCAGGTGCTCCCATGGGTTTTTCCTTCTCTTCTAGAGACAAGATGTTTCCTGCTCTGGGATTCGGCGCCCAGCTCCCACCAGACTGGAAGGTGAAACGTTGTGGCCATCTGTGTGTGTGAGACGGGTTTGTCCTGATGTTGCCTGGGCAGGAGTGGAGCTGCTGGGGCTCCCCAGCTTGGATCTGCCAGGGAAAAGCAGACGGGGAATGGGTGGGTGGGGGATTTCAGCTGGTGGAGAGTGAGGTGTGACTGGGTGGTGGGTGGGGAGGGAGCACAGGCAGCCCATTCCACCCTTCTGAACTGTCATGAAAGCAGCATCTCCCTGGCATTCATGAGCAGAGCCAGGAGTTGATTCCTCCTGGCAGGAGGAAGGAACAGTTCTGGGCAAGGGAAAAGGCCCCTGGATGAGTGTGTCACACAGCAGCAAATCTTTGAGCTGGGTAGCCTTGACGTGGGGTGGCACGAGCAGAACCTGCAAGGACAGGAGCAGAGCGGCTTTCCCAAAAGACACCTTGATGTTTTGTTGGTGTTAGGTGCCAAAGGGTACCAGGAGGACCAGGAGTATCCTGCTCCTCAGAATGTTGGAGCATCTGGCTCCTTGGGTGGGCAGGGCTTGGGGATGCTCCTGCACCCACACAGGGCAATGGGGACCATCTTCTCACAGATAAAAAGATACCTCAGGACACCACCAGCATCTTTCTGGGTGGGTCTTTTGGCTGCTCATGTCAAATAGGCATTTTCTTTCAGCTCAGAGGGTTTGAGGAGTTCCAGCTTCAGGCTGGGGTTGAACCTCAACAAACCTTTTGTGTTCTCTGGGACAGGAGCTTCACCCTCAGCTGAGCTCAGCGTGGCACTCAAGTCACGAGCAGCCGTGACCTTGTCTGGGAGGCTCATCCCTGCCAGCCCTCGAGGCCAGGGATGTCCTGCCTGCTCCAGCTCTGCACTTCTATCCACTCTTCCTGGCAGCCAAAATTCATGTGACTCGAGCAGGAGCTCTCACTGCTTGCCAACCACAGGAGGAGATCCCTCCATGTGCACTTGGCAGCCGATTCATCCTCCTTGGCCAGAAAATGTCTCTGGTCTGTCACTTCACCAATTTTGGTGGAAAAATCTGGGTGGGCACCTTCCAAGGACCAAGAGCCAGGGATTTGTTACCTGGGAGAGGAAGGGGAATGGAAAAGGCAGTGGGGACAGAAAGGGTATGGCAGCTCGTGGTGGCCAACAGGACTAGGGAGGGATTGTCCCCCTGTACTCGGCACTGGTGGGGCTGCAGCCCAAATCCTCTGTTCAGTGTGGGGGCTCTTGCTACAAAAAAGACACTGAGGTGCTGGAGAGAAGGGCAATGGAGCTGGGTCCAGAGCACAAGTCTTATGAGGAACAGCTGAGGGAGCTGGAGGTGTTCAGTCTGGAGGCAAAGAGGTGAGGGGAGACCTGCTGGCTCTGCAGCTGCCTGAGAGGAGGTTGGAGCCAGGGGGGTTGGTCTCTGCTCCCAAGGAACAAGTGATGGGACAAGATGGAACAGCCCCAAGTTGCACCAGGGGAGGTTTAGATTGGATATTTGAAGAAACTTTTTCACTGAAAGGGTCATTAAACACTGGCCCAGGCTGCCCAGGGAGGTGGTGGAGTCCCCATCCCTGGAGGGGTTTCAAAGTTGTGTAGATGTGGTGCTGAGGGAGATGGGTGAGCACAGGACTTGGCAGAGCTGGACTAGATGATCTTAAAGGTCTTTTCCAATCAGAACAATTCTGTGATTCTGTGCTGGGGGAGTGGGTGAATTGTCACAGCATCCCTGGATGCCATGGGAAAGGCATCACTGGGCAGGTTCCAGGTTGAGGATGCCAGGGAGGCTGGGGAGAGGGGGGTGCTCCTCCTCTACCCACCCCATGGCTGTCTCCAGCAGCCAAAATAATTGCCTGTGCTCCCTAAGTGCTACCAGGAAAACCAGCTCAACTTGCTCCAGAGTGATGTCTAAGCCCACATAAACCCCAGTGGAGAGCAGCTCTGCCTTCCCCAGGTGCTTGGCCCATGCCTGAAGGTCACCAGCCCCAACACCCGGGGTGTCCCATGGGCTCTTGGCATCCTGGGAGCATCACCCTGCTCCACTTGGGAGCTTCATCCCTCCCTGACTCACCTGGTCACTGAACCATCACTCATCTCTCTTGCTTAAGGGATTTTTTGGCAATCAAGGCTCACTGAGTAGTTTCCGAGTGACACACAAATTTGTGAAAAGTTCCACATTCTTTGGGACTATGGAGATGATCCAAGGGCTGGAGCAGCTCTGCTCTGGAGCCAGGCTGGGAGAGTTGGGGTGTTCAGCCTGGAGAAGAGAAGGGTCCAGGGAGACCTTAGAGCACCTTCCAGTGCCTGAAGGGGCTCCAGGAAAGCTGGGGAGGGGCTTGGGACAAGGGCAGGGAGGGAGAGGACAAGGGGGAAGGGATGAAAACTGGAAGAGGGAGATTGAGGTGAGACATGAGGAGGAAATTCTTCATGTTGAGGGTGGTGAGAGCCTGGCCCAGGTTGCCCAGGGAAGCTGTGGCTGCCCCATCCCTGGCAGTGTTGAAGGGCAGGTTGGATGGGGCTTGGAGCAACCTGGGCTCATCCTCCAGCCCACATGCAGGGGGTTGGAATGAGATGATCTTTAAGGTCCCTTCCAACCCAAACCAGTCTGAGATTCCATGATTCCCAGCCAAAGCAGCAGTTCTCCATTGAAACCCGTGCCCTGTGTCCCCCTGGGGAGCAGTGTGGCCAGTGATCCTCCCGGGGGGACACAGCAAAGAGTGGTTCTTGTACCCCCAGGCTGGAGTGGAAAATGGGGAAATCATTATGAGATAAAGAGTCGTAGAAATGGCTCTTGGTGCTCCCGTTGCCATGGCTCCGCCAGTGCTTCCAAGCGCCGGGCAAAGTGAGATGTTTTGCACACAAAAGTCTCCTTGGAAATGTCAGAGAACATCTTGTGGTGTAACAGCTCCACACAGAGCCCCGAGCAATTTCCCAGGAGGGAACAGAAGAGGGAAGCAGATGGGATGGTTTCTGGGGGATGAGCAAAGACAAGGCAGCAGCAGAGAGAGTGAGGCTCAACATTGCAGCCCCACCAGTCACCCCAAGTTTGGGAGGTAGGATCATCGAAAGGTTTGGGAGGGAAAGGACCTTTGAAGCTCCTCAGTCCAACCCCCTGCATGAGCAGGGACATCTTCAACCAGAGTAGGTTGCTCCAAGCCCCATCCAACCTGCCCTTCAACACTGCCAGGGATGGGGCAGCCACAGCTTCCCTGGGCAACCTGGGCCAGGCTCTCACCACCCTCACACCAAAGAATTTCCTCCTCATGTCTCACCTCAATCTCCCTCTTCCAGTTTTAATCCATTCCCCCTTGTCCACTCCCTCCCTGCCCTTGTCCCAAGTCCCTTGCCAGCTTTTCTGGAGCTCCTGACCTGAAATTTTTCCAGGAATGGGACATCTCCCATTTCTTTGGGCAACCTGGCCAGTGTCTCACCACCCTCATAGGGAAGAATTTCTTCCTAATATCTGGTCTGATGGGGTTGGCCAAAGGAAATGTCTTTGTCCCCACAGAGCTCAGTGTCTCCAGCCAAAGCTGGTGGCTTTGCTGATGTGCCACCCCCCAAGGCTTCCCCTTCATTTCCCTTGTTTTTCACATATAGGGAAACTGAGTCACGGCAGGGATCGCTGGGGGAGGTGGCAGAGAACCTTCTGAGGGATCAGTTCTCCAGCACGGGCTCCAGCTGTGTGTCTGCAAGGTGCATCTGTAATTCCTGATGGGCAAAGATGGACCTGCAACCATCCCCATCCAGGCCTGGAAGAGGACCCAGCCTGGATGGACTCTGTCCCTTTGGGGTGGTTTGGAGGAGTTTCTCCAGGCAGGTGACCACCATCTGTGTGCATTTCATTGGACTCCACAGAAACTGCTTTTCCAAGCAGAGCTGATGAGGGAATGAGATCCTGTTTATTGTTGTCCTTTTGGGAGATGTTTCAGCAGAGACACAACCCAGGCAAACTCCCCAGGAGGTTTCACAAGGCTCCTGCCAGGCTGGGATCTGCTGAGGTGAGGAGCAGAGCTCCAAACCATTCCCTTGCTGCTTGGAAGAAAGAGGAACCCTTCCTTGGCACTGCAAAGTCCCTTTGGCACCTGCAGGTCCCCCTTCTCCAGAAATACTCACATGGCAGAATTTGGAATCTTTTCTAAAAAAAAAAAACAACAAAGGAAGAAGTGAGGCCTTTACAACTGAAAATGAAGCAATGTCAGTTTGGTTGCCCCCAAATTGAGGTTTCGACAAGAAAGGGTGTGTGCAAAACAAGCAGAGTCTTGTGTTTCAGCCCCTGGGGTTGCTGGTGGCTGGAGTGTTGCTGGTTCTGCTCATCAGCCACAGAGATCCAGGCTGGTGACGTTGGCCAGCTCTGCAGCACGAGCAGGACTTTGGGTTGACCTACTTTGGTTTGGTTGCTATTTCCCACCCTGCAGCTTCTCCCAAAAATAGTTTCTGCTGCTTTCGACACAATGCCTGGTCTAATTGGGAAGTCTGAAGCAGATGTGTGTTGCCTTTGCAGCCTCAGGAGGACCTTCTGCTTCACACTGTGCTTGAGAGGACAGTCATTTGGCCAGCCTTGGGAATACACGTGTCCCCAAGCCATCCCCTGGCTGAGAAGCTCAGCAAACCTCCACCCATCCGAGAGGGAGAAAATATCCTTGTTTTGTAACTCTTAGCACGAACAGAGCGGGAGCTTTTTGTTTCAGAGCCCTGGAGCTGGTGGCCTGAAAGCCCAAATCACCCCCTTCCACCTTCAGAGGTGCTGGGAGAGGCAGTCACATGTCCTTGGTGCTCCTGCGGGTCCCTTTCCTCCTTAGGGTGCTGATTGCAGGAACACCCGAGGCCCCTCAGCTGAGGGTGGGTCCCCAGGCATGCTGCTGACCCGTGCCAACACTGGCAGTGTTCATGCTGGAGGCCAAGAGTCCTCCTGACTGTCTCTTGCCTCTGCTGGCAGTGGTGGGTTCAGAGCAGTGGCTGCCCAACGTTTTTTGGTTCCTGTCTGCAGGTGCTTCCCATGGAAGTAGATGAGGAAGGGTTTGTGGGTCATAGTCAGCTCTGCTGCTTGGTGTCTCTGGCTGGGCACATGCAACTAACCAGGGCCAGGGGTGTGCAGGGATGTCTGCTGTCCTACAGGACCTCCTCATGAGAGCATCTCTCTCAGCTTGGGAGGAGGTGGTGGGAAACCTGAAGGATCTTGCACCTGCCTTGGAGGAGGGATGGTTTATGGTCAATGAAAACCAGCCCAGACTGTGCTGGGCCTTGCTGCCCACCTGGCCCGAGCATTCATGTCACCTCTCCTGTGCTGCCTTCCACCCTCATTGATCACCCAGATGATGAAGCTCATAATCTGCTGGCTTTGCATGGTAGCTGACCTGCCAGATCAGGTCTTCAGCCCAGCTTGTTTCATGCCTGTTCCCTCCTGCTGTGGGAAGCCCTGTGGACCAACCTGCTCTGATAGCTGTAGAAGAATGTGGTGTGAGAATTTCAGGTGGCTCCATGATGGGGAGATTGAGGACCCACTCCCCCTTCCAGTGTTGCTGAACCCTTGTTTGTCTTTGCTGCTCCTTGCTGTTTGGGCAGCAGAGGCCTGGGAGGTCTTGCTGACCCAGCAGGATGGACCGTAACATCTGGGACCACTGGGTCCTGCCCCAGAGGAGCATCAGCCCCAAACCAGCCTTGCAGCATCTGCTGAGCTGACAGTGGACAACCTGCTCTGTTTGCTAATTTGGGTCTTTTCTTCTCCCCAGGTGTCCCACGAGTTTGCCATTAACTTCAACCCCACAAACCCATTCTGTTCAGGTAAGCATCTGCCAGGGCTTTAAGGCTCCTTAGATGCTTTCAGTGTCTTCTCTCCTTCCCTCTGCAGTTGGCCAGCAACACCTCAGGGATGGTCCTGTCAAGGCAGAAGTCATCAGTGAGGCAGAGCACGTGCTAAGGGAGCACTGGGAGGAAAGCAGGGAAAACTGGGAGGTGTGTAGGAAGGCCCAGAGTAAAATGCAGCTGGATTCCCAGAGTGTGGAATCCGCCTTCGCGCGGATGTCTGGTGGGTCCTACCAACTGTCTGCTCCTCCAGCAAGCCTGTGAGAAACACCAGGCCTGGTTGGCAGATGGGGAACTCGGGCTGAAATGTTTCATTTGGCAGCTGAGAGCTGCTCACAGCCCAACCTGCTCAGCTCTGTGGGCTGCCCTGGGCTCCAGATGGTCTCTGCTTTGGCCTCTGCCCCAGCAGAACAGGGCAGCCCCCAAACCCCAGCTGCTGGTTCATGAGAGCTGGTGGACATTTGCTCTTCTGCTGCCCTTGCTTCCTCCAGCTCCTCTCTGGGGCTGTGACGTGTTCACTGAAGCTGATTTCTGGGGCGCAGGAGCCACCACCCTGCAGGTCCTGCCAGAGAACTGATCAGTAGTGGAGTTGCTCGTTTTTTCTCTGCCCACTCTGTCCCCCTGCATCCAGCCATGGAACCTGCTCTGGTGTGAAGGGTCTCCAGGGACGTGCAGGTGCCAAAGCTGGGAGCTCCAAGGGTGCTTCTGGGGTGGCTTTGCTGCTCTCCCCAACCTCTGCTCCCTGTCAGTCTGGTGTTTGGTCGTGCTCAGAGCCAGGAGCTGCCTTTCTTTTGGCTCCTCCTCTCTGGCTGACTCCCAGGATTTCTGCAGAAACCTGAGGAAAGCCACCTTTGACTATGGGATCTACCAGGGCTCTCTTACCCAGAAGGTCTGAGGACCCTTGACAACGTGACTGATGAGCTCAGCCCTGGTACTGGGAAATTTGAGTTGAGGGGGATGAAACTTTCGGAGTTGGATGAATTTGGGGGGAAAACATAAATGTGTCTTAACTTCAGCTCCCATGAAGCTTATTTGGATGTGTGGTGGGTGTGAGCTGTGGCACGCTGTAATGTCTTGCTTCTCTGCTGTCCCTGCAGGTGTGGAGGGCATTGTCCAGGCGTACTCAGCCTGCCTGCCCCACATCCGCTTCTACGGACCCACCAACTTCTCCCCCATCGTCAACCACGTGGCTCGCTTCGCAGCCCAGGCCACCCAGCAGCAGGCTGCCTCTGTGAGTCTGTGAGATCCCTGGTGTGGTGGGGATCCCCTGGGGATCCCCTGGTGTGATGGTGATCCCATGATGATCCCATGAGGTGATGGTGATCCCCTGGTGTGACGGTGATCTCCTGGCATGATGGTGGTCTCATGGTGTGGTGGTGATCCCCTGGTGTGGTGGGGATCTCATGGTGTGGTGGTGATCCCCTGGTGTCGTGGGGATCCCATGGTGTGGTGGGGATCCCCTGGTGTGGTGGGGATCCCATGGTGTGGTGGGGATCCCATGGTGTCATGGTGATCCCATGAGGTGATGGTGATCCTCTGGTGTGACAGTGATGCCATGGTGATCCCATCAGGGTTGGTACTGCATGATGCAGTCTGGGATTCAATGATTCTGTGATGTCCAGAGCTGCTCCTTGCTGTGGGGACCTGATACAACCATGTTTGGACAGGGACACCTTCCACCAGCCCAGGTTGCTCCAAGCCCCATCCAACCTGCCCTTCAACACCTCCAGGGATGGGGCAGCCACAGCTTCCCTGGGCAACCTGGGGCCAAGTTTTGCTGGCCCAAGGCAGCTCAGCTTGGCCATCAGCACCTGTGTGGCAGGAGTTTCCTGGGGGTAGAAACTTTCCTGCTTCCTGCCTGGAGAAGGGCTGGATCACACCCAAACCGTCCTGCCTGGGGGGACCTTTTCCAGCCTTGCCTCAACTACCATTGCTCTTCCCAGAAAGCAGGAAATACTGAATTTGCTTTAATCCAGCACAAATCCACATAGTCCCTCATTTCTCTTGTGTTCTGGCTGGGCTTCGGTGGGGGAGGAGAAGCTCCTCAGGAGCAGACACTGATGATATGCAAATTGCACCCCTCTCTTAGCACTAACAGCTTAATCAAGGGAGATTTTAAACAATGGGCACTTAACAGCCCTGCCTGGGCTCCATGTTTGGGGTTTTTTTGGAAGCACAAAGGGTTACTGATGAGGGGTCTCCGTCCCCCGGGGTCTTCTCCTCTCTTATCCCACCAGCCCGTGCAGCAAAGCTACCCCTGGTGCCACCAGCCCCGTAGCCACCTGGACCTGCCCTCCTCTTCCTCCTGCTCTCACTCCCGACATTTCAAATACAACCCAACCCCCCTGTAGTTTTTCCATGGCAACACAGATCACAACCACCGGAGATGGCAGGGATGGGAGGAATGGGATGTGCTGGGGGGTGTGAGGGTTGCACATGATTTGATTCTCGGGGAATTAATCAGCTCTGGGGAGTTAAATCCCACCTTTCCTGCAGGGTCCCTGCAGCCAACCCTCCCCTTTCCTTACGCCCCCTGCTCCGGAGCCTGAGCCTAGTTGGCTGATGACCAGGAATCATCTCCAGAGCTCCTGGGGGGTTCACAGATGAGTCACTTTAGCATAAAAGAGGTGACAGGGGAAGGTGCTACCGGGCTGGTGTGTCCATGCAGCCCGGGGGGCCCAGCCTGAGCCCCAGCAGCACTGGTGGTGGCTCAGCAGAGGTGACACCCCAGCCGGGGCCCAGAGGTGCCACCAGCAGCCTCTGCCAGTGACTGTTCCTCCACCACTGGCATCGATCCCTGGGGAATGTTGTGCTGCTGGGAGCGATGCTCCCGGGGAGCCACAGCCCCTGGGGCTCACCCACCAGCAGCTCTTGTTGCCCTGGGTGTGGTGAGAAGCAGCTGGTGAGCTCTGCTCCCCCTCTTTCCCTGCAGACTTCCCAGCGTTTCTCTCTGATCCCATTATGGATTTCATGGGAAAAAAAAGGGAGCACAGGGAGTCAGGTCTTTCTGGGTTCTTCCTTTTGACCATGGAATCACACAATCTTAGGGGTTGGAGGGTCTTGTGAAGACCATCCAGTCCAGCCCCCCCTGCCAGGCAGGGGCACCAGGAGTACATCCCATGGGGGTGTTTTGCACCAGTTTGTTCACAGACATGGATGGGGCAGATCAGCTTAAAAGTCATTCCAGGATCACCTGCTCTCCTGGAGCTTTTGCTCTTCCCCCCATCTCCTTTCCCAGACATTCCTAGGCCCCAGCACTTGTCCTGCTTCCAGTGATGACCAGTGCTGGCCACCACGTAGGACCCTGCAGGTCTTCCCCTGGAGCTTAGTTTTACCCTCCAGGCTCAGATGTTGGTTATGCCCTTCAGACCTGTGTCTCCTCGTGGTTTTTTATCTGAAAAGTTTGGATTCAGGGAAAAACTAATCCCTGGGCAGTGCTCTGCCAGCAGGGCTAACACATTGGAAGGGGTCAGGAAGGGGCCCCTGCCCTGCCTAGGGTGGGGAGATCCTCCTCACACACATCCTTGGGTTGTGTTGAAGCTTGACTGGACTTGTTTGTACTTGGAGTTCATCATCAGAGAATGTCATGGGAAGGCAACGAGTGGGGAAGGTGTCGTGGTTTGGGCCCAACATGGCAACAAAGAGCCAGCCCTGTGGCTGCTCAGTTAACCCTCACACAGCCTGGGGTGGGGAGGACAAACCCAACCAGAAGCTCAGGGGTCCAGACAAAGGACAAGGAGGGATCTTCACTGATTAAGGTCCCAGGCAAAACAGACTCAACTTGGGGAAAAATAATAATTTAATTTCACACTGATCAATGCTCACAGGACACAGACACCCCCAGAGCAGGGCTCACACACGTTACCCCACCCCTCCCTTCTTCCCAAATCCCTTTGTTCCCGGTTTCTCTCCCTCCTTCCCCCAGCAGCACAGGGGGATGGGGTTTAGTCAGGTCACAGGCTGGTGGTTCCTGCTGCTCCTTCCTCCTCAGGAAGAAGATTCCTCACAGTCCTGCCCTGCTCCCCACGGGTCCCTCCCATGGCAGAGTCCTCCACCAACCTCTGCTCCATCAGCCCTTCCCACCAGCCCCGGAGCTGCTCCAGCGCTGCCCGCAGAGTCACGGGGCTTTGGGAACAGGCACCTCCCCTGCCTGGGGGCTTCCACGGCTGCACCATCCCAGGCCATGGGCAGCAAATCCACTGGCCACAAAATCCAAGTACACTGGCCAAGTTCCCCCCTCCTGGAGCCTTCAGGGAATGTTCCACCATGTTCCTCCATGGATGCAGGGGCACAGCTGCCATTTCGCCACGGGCTGCAGGGAAACTTCTGCTTGGGCAGAAGCTTGGGCTTCTTCCCCTTCTTCCTCACCAACCACCAGCTCCCTCTGCCTCTCCAGCCCAGCTCTTCTTTAACTGCTGCTCTGCTCAGATTTTCTCTCAGCCCTTTCATATGTTAATAGCAGAGGTTCATCTATTTTCCCTCTAATGGCTCCTTGGCTGGTTTTGGAGCAGGGGGAGCTTCCTCAGCTTCTTACAGGAGCCACCCCTGGGGCCCTTCCCCCTACCAAAAAACCCACCAAACCAAACCAGAACAGAAGGTTTCAGGAGATGTGGGCTGGAGGAGAACCAAGGAAATGGGGCTTGGGGCAGCATTCCCGCTTGTGCTTTTCCAGGATGGCTGGGCTGGTGATTTGCAGAGGAAATGGAAAGAATGAGGAGAGGAACAAAGAGCTTTAATGTGCTGAAGTGTTTGTTTGCCTCACACACAGGCTCCGTAATGGGCCAAAATGGAACCATTGCTTTCCCCTGAGGCAGAGGAGATGGGTTTTTGGGATCTTTGTGCCCAGCTGGGTCCAGCAGGACTGTGTCCATCTGTCCAGCCTCCATGGGAAGGGGAGTGGATGCCAGTGCTGCTGCTCCACATCCCCCAGCTTCCCAGTGCTGTTGGTGCCTCCATTTTCATCTCCCGGCTGAGCTTGTGTCCTGGCCCCAAACTCCTCCTGGCCCTGATGTGGAAGTTCTGTTCAGGTTGGGTTTTTTCCCATCATTAAGTACTCAGCAAAATATTCTGAGGTGGGAGTTGGTTTCTTGTTTGGTCTTTCAAATCCAGGGAGAGTGGGAGCACCTGAAATTTCTGGGTGTTGGTGGCTGCCCCATCCCTGGCAGTGTTGAAGGGCAGGTTGGATGGGGCTTGGAGCAACCTGGGCTGGTGGGAGGTGTCCCTGCCCATGCAGGGGGGGTGGGACTGGATGATCTTTAAGGTCCCTTCCAACCCAAACTGTTCTGTGGATCTGTGAAGGGGGGGTGATGCAGGTGGTCCTGGGGAGCTGCCAAATTCCCAGGGGGAATTCCCGGCCGCCGAGTGCCCCGCGGTCACCCCCTGGGCCTGACCCTCTGCCCCCCCCCCCCCAGCAATACTTCATCCTCCTCATCATCACGGACGGGGTGATCAGCGACATGGACGAGACGCGGCACGCGGTGGTGCAGGCCTCCAGGCTGCCCATGTCCATCATCATCGTGGGGGTGGGCAACGCCGACTTCGCCGCCATGGAGTTCCTGGACGGGGACAGCCGGGTGCTGCGCTCCCACACCGGCGAGGAGGCCCTGAGGGACATCGTCCAGTTCGTGCCCTTCCGGGACTTCCGCAACGTGAGTGCGGGGAGGGGGTCCTGGGCAGAACGTGTGTGTGTGTCAGGGGGGTGGTTTCTGAAGCCTGGAAGTGGCCCTGGAAGTGGAGCAGCCCTTGGGTAGGAGGAGGCAAAAGGTGGAGGGCACCCAGCTACACCCTGCTCCGAGTGCCCTGGCCAGGCTGGCATGGACCGTCCGAGTTGGTGCTGCAGGAAGGGACAGGCAGATGCAGCCGTGACTGCAGCCCCATCGCCTGCTCCGTCTGAGCATCTCCCTGTCCCTGCTGCCCCTCGTCAGAAGAAGTTAATTACAGCAGCGTCCTATCAGCGAGCTGGGGTGGGTCTGGGCTCATGTCCCTCACCACAGTTCCAGGCTGGCGTCCCCCACATCCAGCCCCCATGAGGTGCCATGTGCTGAGCTGTCCATGTCCTGGGTGTCAGCCCCAAACCCCCAGCCCCTCCCTGCACCCGTGGAAGGGCTGATGCCAGGACTGGCCCTGCACGTGTCCCCTCTGTGGGGTGGCTTCCCACCACCACTGCCCAGCCCACTGTGGGGGCTTGGAAAAAGGCTGATGAAAGAAGGAAAAAAGGAAACAAAAGCTCCGACGTGATGCAGGTCTCCGCCTGGCTGGCTGGGCCAGGAGTCAGCCTGGCTTGGCTGCTGCTGCCATTGCCAGAGGATGCCAAAAATCAGGCAGTGCTCATCTCCCCCTTTCTTGCAGATCACCAGGGTGTCCCCATTCTGTAGAATCCCAGACTGGTTTGGGTTGGGAGGAACCTTAAAGATCATCCAGTCCCACCCCTGCACAGGCAGGGACACCTCCCACCAGCCCAGGTTGCTCCAAGCCCCATCCAACCTGCCCTTGGACACTTCCGTGCCTGTTCTTCCCACCCTGCGGAGGCTGCTTTGTTCCCACCATCCCTGCATTCCCTCCTGGGGGGCTGGTGTGGCCCAGAGCTCCCAGGTGTGGGTGGGATGCAGTGAGCTGGGGCCAGCCCGGCCACGCTGGCTCTGCTCTGAGCGCCGGGTTGTTCCCTCTCTCCCTCAGGCCCCCAAGGAGACTCTGGCCAAGGCGGTGCTGGCGGAGCTGCCCCAGCAGGTCGTGCAGTACTTCAAGCAGCAGAACCTGCCGCCCATCAACTCGGAGCCGGCCTAGAGCCAGACCCCCTGCATGTCCCCACGGCCCGGTGGTCCTGCCGACAGCGCACGAGCCACGTGCTTCGGAGGGAGGAACACCCTCCCCAGGAACACTTTGTACTTCTTAATTTAATTGCTAAATTCTTTCAAGTTGCCCCAGAGAAGCGTCTGGATCCGTTTTGTACAGCCCCGGCGCCCGGGGACACTGGGCAGCCAGGCCAGGCCCTGGCCCCGCTCAGTTCAGTCACTTCTCAGTATTGAATGTACTTTGTATCATTTCAGTGGAACGGGACGCAATTTTTACAATCAAAACTTGCTTTTTCCAAACAATGAAATGCTTAATATATTCTTCTCGTCCAATGAACTGGTCATTGTATAGTTCATGTATTTGTGCTGTGCCTGTACCTCTGTCAGCCCCCCATGTTCATTTTTATACTGTGTACATGTTATATTTGTTATACTCAGGTTAATAAAGAAACTTGGACATTTAAACCAAGGGTCTCCTGGATGGGAAGGTCTGGGAGGGTGGTCAGTGGTGCTGGGCCTTTGAGTCACCCCAGGACGGGCTGTCCTGGTCCCCCAGCTGTTCACCCGAGTGGGATCTGCTGAAGGTGGAGGTGAACTCCCCCATCAGCTAATGGGGGGGGCAGCACCCCCTTGGTCCCTCTGTCAATGAGTATGGATGGCCCAGGGGCGGGCAGCACCCCCTTGCTCCCCCCCCCAAATTAATATGGGTGTCTGGGGACAGGCAGCACCCCTTTGCTCCCCTCATCAGCCAATATATGGGGGGGGCAGCCCCCCCCACCCTTGCTCCCTCTGTCAGTGAACATGGATGTCCCGGTCGGGGGGGGAGCAGCACCACCTCACCCCCTGTCAGCTAACATGGGGGGCAGCACCCTCTCACCCCCCTGCGCCACATGGGTGTCCCGGGTGGGGAAGGGCAGCACCCCCTCACCCCCTCAGCCGACATGGATGTCGGGGGGGGGGATGTCCCATCATCCAGTGTGGATGTGGGGTGGGGGGCAGAGCACCCCGTTCCTCCCCCTGCCGGCAGATAGGGGTGTCCCATTGGGGCAGCCCCTCCTTGCCCCCCGCTGTCCCAGCACTGCCTCGTGCTCTGGGGACGCTCCAGCGAAGCACCTGAGGAACCAGCCCGGGCAGCACCCCAGCTTGGGGCTGCCTTGCCTCCTTGTGCCCCCCAGGCTGAGGAGCAGCAGCTCTGGCTGCCTGGGGGTGATGGGCTGGGTTAGGACACCTGGCAGCTCCCGCCAGCCGCTCGTCGGGCTCGTGCCACCCTCAGCGCTCATGGCTGCTGCTGCTGTGCTCGGCGGGATGGATGGCAGGTAGGAAGGGGAGCATCCTGCAGGGACCACGTCCTGCTCCAAACTCCAGGAGACTTGAGCTCCTCCCTTCTCCCCACCAGCGACTGGAGGTTGGTCTGTGGAAAGCCTGGAGCCCCCCTGCACACACTGCCTCTGCCCCCGAGCGCCGGGATGGCACCAATGTCCTTCTCCCAAGGAACAAGAGATAGGACAAGAGGAAAAGGCCTCAAGTTGCCCAGGGGAGGTTTAGACTGAAGATTTTAAACAATTTATTCTCCAAAGGGCTGTCAGGCCCTGGCACAGGCTGCCCAGAGGGCATCCTGGAGGGATTTCAAAGCCCTGGAGATGGTGCTGAGGGACATGGGGCTGTGGTGGCCTCGGCAGGGCTGGGTGAGCAGTTGTGCTCAATGATCTTAAAGGTCTTTTCCAACCACAAGAATTCAGTGATTCTCTGAGATGTTGGTTTTGCAAAGCCCCCTGGAAAGGAAAAAACAATCAACCACCATCACCCCCCCTTTTCCAAACGGAGTCGCAGCCTTGGACGGACCTTGTGTTTAAAACCGAGGCTGCAGCAGCTCTGCCTGCAGCGCCAGCCTGTGGCTCTGGGGCGTTTGTTCTTTCCATGGGAGCCCCTGCCACGCAGCTGCACTAGCAAGGAAGCCCTTCTGCTTGGAGACTGTTTGTGGAGGCTGGCTGGGTGATTGGTGTTGTTTTTTTTTTAACACCTCTGCAAAGCTGGACCAACCAGCCCAGCCAAGGAGCAGCTATGAAGCTGTCCCTGGGGAGGGAGCACACATGGAGCAAAGGGAGAAGATGCTTCAAAGAACGACATCTAAAGCCACCCCTGACTGAGGTGCTGCTGGAGCTGCTGTTCTCCAGCAGGGCCCCGGGGTGAGGCTGCCACCACAGCTGCCCCCTCCGAGTTGTCCTCCATCCCTTGCACACTTCACAGCCCACCTTGTCTTCAAGCACAGCAGTGCCACGTCAGATGGTTTCTGGGATATATATGGGAAGATATATGGGACCAATGGCTGGAGTGAGGAGCAGGGCCAGCTCTGCAGCTGCTCTGCAGGGCCATGAGAACAGCAGTGCTGACCCAGCTCCCAAGGCTTGCATGAGATGTTCCTCAAGTTCCTGTTCCTGCTCTGCTGGGAACAGGGGGAAGGCAGGGGCCTCACACCCATGGTTACCCAATTACATCTCCTCCTGGCCTGGTGTGGGTCAACACAACCACCAGTCCTGGTCTCACCTGCCCTGGACCATCACCACCACACCTGCCCACAACCAGCTGCCAAATCCCACTATTGCTGCCCCCATCAGCCTTGTTGACTGCAGGTTTGCAAAGGGTCCCTTAGGAAAACATTCCCAGTTGCTCCCAGCCAGGCCAGGCTGCTCTGATGCTAGAGAAGTTCTGGAGCTCAGTACCAGGGATGGACACCAGCTGCTCATGGCTCTTAAAAACGCAGCTTTTGAAAAACAACCAGCATTTTTTGGTGCCCCACTTCCATTTCACTCCATGGCCAGGTGTGATGAAGGTCACCAAAAGCAAGAGATCTAACTCAGTTCCACCTGAAAACACCATAGTTGAAGTTGCTAAAGAAGAGGCAGGAGCAAACAAAGGAGGAGTCAGGCAGCCCAGGAGAACAGGGGAGGAATTACTGTGTTTGTAAGGACTGATTGTGGAAGGGCTTGTGCAAACAGAGGGTGTTTGGCCAAGGATGCTTCAGTGTGAGCAGAACTCTCCTTTCCTTTGAGAAACTTCAACACTCAACCCGAGGCACAAGTCCTCCCAAAGGCCTGCAGGTCTCACTGCTCTTGGCCCAGCTGCTCTCCTACAAGTCACTCAGTGTCACCTTCCAGTAACTGCCCTGTGGCACCCACCCAGCAGCTGCTCTCTGCACTTGGGAGCACATCCACAGAGCAGGGCTGCTGGGAGGGGACTGTCATTTAGACATTCCCACCTCTGAGCAGTCCAGCTGAGCTGCTCCAACCCACCAGCCTCCCATCAGCACCGTTTGCAGGCAGATGAAAGGCCAGGCCCTCATCCTGGCTCCCTGGTCCACACCACCCCTAAACCTGCCCACACTGGGTTTCTTAGATCCAATAGAGCTTCAAAACCCACAGCAAAGGATGGTGAAGTTCTCCAGCTTCTGCACAAAGAGGTTTGTCTGAACTGGGGCATCCCACCCACTCTGGGTTCATGCTCCTCAGGAAAGTGCTGCAGAAAGGCTGGGTGACTGGCCACACACCTTGGAGCAGAGCAGCCACCTGCAGCTCCTCTGAACCCATCCACGGCCAGAGCTTTCCATCACCACCTCCATGTTTGTAGGACACTGGCTTGAACTTCCCCTGGATTGCGGTTTGAGGAAGGGGCTGGCTGGGTAGAGCAGAAATTGCTTAATGGAATGGGAACAATTATGAATGGCACAAGCTGAGATAAAAAAAAAATGCATTCAGAATGTCTTTAATCATGTAACACTAAAACTTTGTTACAGTGTCATGGTAATAATCTACCCTTCACCATCTGCTTGATTTTTGTTCTGCCCCCATTTCTCAAATACCAAATAAAAATGACATTTGAAAACAGAACACAAGGCTGTTTCCTACAAGACTTCACTGCTTCAAGTGAGTGTTTTTTTGCCTGTTAGTCTTGTAGAAACTTCTTGGATCATCAGCATTCTTGCTTCCCGTAGCAATTTGAAGATAAAGCTCTCTCCTCCCTACCCTCAGACCTTCACTAGATGTGCCTTCTGGTTTGGGGTGGCAAGCTTGTCTCCCAGGCTCTGGATGCATCCCAGGAACAGGAAGTTGGAGGGAGTAAAAGGGAAAAAATAAAAAATACATGAGTTATTTTAGGAGTATCTGCATGTATTAAAGTGGAGAGGTCAGCTAGAAAGGTTATATTTGGGGCAGAAGGATGCATCAAGCACCCCACAGGGCTTTGGAAGATACTCTGCACTACATGACACACGGAGGGGGTTTCCTTATGGACCATCAAAGAAACTGTTGCTACGAAAGACAGAAGAGACAATCTTCCCAGTGGAGTTGATGGTGCCTTCACTGTCTGAGCTGGACTCCGAGTCGCTGCTCCCTGAGTAGGCGCCCAGGCCGGGCAGGATCCCGATGCAGACGGCGGCCGAGGGGCAGTGCAGGGCTGAGCCCCCCGAGCTGCTCCCCAGGGGGACACAGGGGGGGGCTTCTGCAAGAGAGGGACCTCAGTCAGAAAGGAGAGAACCACAGAATCCCAGGCTGGTTTGGGTTGGAAGGGACCTTAAAGACCATCCAGTTCCACCCCCTGCATGGGCAGGGACACCTCCCACCAGACCAGGCTGCTCCAAGCCCCATCCAACCTGCCCTTCAACACTGCCAGGGATGGGGCAGCCACAGCTTCCCTGGGCAACCTGGGCCAGGCTCTCACCACCCTCACACCAAAGAATTTCCTCCTCATGTCTCACCTCAATCTCCCTCTGCCAGTTTTAATTCCTTCCCCCTTGTCCTCTCCCTCCCTGCCCTTGTCCCAAGCCCCTCCCCAGCTTTCCTGGAGCCCCTTCAGGCACTGGAAGGTGCTCTAAGGTCTCCCTGGAGCCTTCTCTTCTCCAGGCTGAACACCCCAACTCTCAGCCTGGCTCCAGAGCAGAGCTGCTCCAGCCCTTGGATCATCTCCATGGCCTCCTCTGGACTCTCTCCAGGAGCTCCATGTCCTTCTTGTCTTGGGGCTCCAGCACTGGACTCAGTTCTCCAGGTGGGATCAGAGTGGGGTCAGGCAGGAGTACAGGGAAGGGCTTCCATCAGCTCTGAGCTGGCTTCCAGCCCCTCACCTGCCACTGCCACAGCAGCAGTGGGTAATTGCAGGATTAATTAGAGCATCAGGCAGCTTTATGCTGCAATAAAACTATTCTGACAGGAAGGACTTGCTACCTCAAGGGATTTTCATTTTTCCCCCTCATCACTAGTTCTAGCCCAGCTCTGTGCTGCCATTACAGCTTTTTATTCTGAAGTTGTCAGTTTGATGCTTGTCAAGTAGCAAACTCAGTAAATAAGAATAAATAGCTCTGCTGCATGTAATTGAATATTTTTTTGGTGTTAGAACAGCATAGTTGGGGAAAAGTTCTATTTCATCGCTTTGCTAGTGAACATCTCCCATCTTTCATGGCTAATTAATTATTTCCAGTGTTCTGAAAGTTTGCTGAACAGAAGGAGGTTGAGGAAGTGCCTTGGGTTGTCATTACACCAGTGCAGCTCACTCTGTTCCTGTCAGGGTCTTGACAGCAAGTCAATCCCAGCCCTGACAGCTGAAAATGCAGCTTCATTTTTACTCTGGTTCCCCAGGATATTCTGAAATAAATTGGTTTCAGGATGGATAACATCACTGCATTGCACAACAGCTGAGTGGGGGGATGAGATGCCTCAAATCACAGAATCCCAGACTGGTTTGGGTTGGAAGGGACCTTAAAGATCATCTAGATCCAACCCCCTGCATGGGCAGGGACACCTCCCACCAGCCCAGGCTGCTCCAAGCCCCATCCAACCTGCCCTTCAACACTGCCAGGGATGGGGCAGCCACAGCTTCCCTGGGCTGCCTGGGCCAGGGTCTCACCACCCTCACAGCAAAGAATTTCCTCCTCATGTCCAACCTAAATCTCCCTCTTCCAGTTTTAATCCATTCCCCCTTATCCTTTCACTCCCTGCCCTTGCCCAAAGTTCCTCCTCAGCTTTCCTGTAGCTCCTTCAGGTACTGGAAGGTGCTCTAAGGTCTCTTCTCCACACTGAACACCTCCAGCTCTCTCAGCCTGTCTCCATAAATGCTGCTGTGAGGAGGAAAGGGATGAGCTGTTCTCCATGTCTCCTGTCGACAGGACAAGCACTAGGCTCAAAATACAGCTGTGGATCAGGTAAAACTCTTCAAGGGCAAAACCAGTTAAGCATTAGAACAAACTGCCTCAGGAGGGTGCCCCTCACTATCTGTGGAGATGCAAGAGCAGCTCAGACAAACATCTGTCAGGAATGGTTTAGGCAGGGGGTGGATTGATGACGTGCAGAGGTTCCCTCCAGCCCTTTCTAGGCAGGCTGTCAGTGCAAAGAGTTCCCATCTCTGCTGCTCTAAGAGAGGACGTGCCAGCTGCAGCCTGTACTGTCTTCCAGAATGAAGGGGCAGAAAACCAAATCCTCTATCAGATGTAACAGCCAGTCAGTTGCTGTTCAGGTGGGAGACAGCTCATGTGCAGCAGACAGGACGTACCTTGATTCTTCTCATCATGATCACTGTCTAGTTTCAACCTCTTCACACTGTTGCCACCATCTGAACTGTGGAAAAAAGAAGAAAGTCTCTCGTTCCTCAAAAGCAACCACTTCATTACTGTGAAATTAAAGTCACATCTTTGTCTCAGATGTCACAGCAAATGCCATCAGGGTCCCCAGTGGCCATCACCACTTCTAACTGCTGCCAACTAGGGCTCCTCAGGGAACATGCAGGATCCTAGAAGTTAACACCTACACTGCAAGTATCACCTGTTCTCCTAGGAAACAGACACACACCTCTGGGAATCCAAGGCAGACCTCTCACACAGTGACCTGAGCTGCCTGTCCCACTGGAAGTGTGAGATGAGGAGTCCAGGAGCTGTATGAGCTCCAGCCAGTGGGGATGGTGACCATGCTTGATGGTGCAACAGAGCTGCCTTTCCCCTTCTGGAGCTTCCTTCCCCTCCTTCAAGCACTGAGAGAGCTTGTTCTAAAACATCTAGGTGTTGCACCCTGTAAGAAGCTCAGTAGGTTTTACATCCATTCCCACCCAGCTGCAGGGTCTGAACTAAAGAGGAAAGCAGTCCCTTTGGGTCCAGAGTGGTGCTGAGGGAAAGGAGCATTACTTGGATTCTTACTCTCCAGAATCCTACAGCTCCTCCTTGTCCCTTCTCAGTTTCTTTTCCCCCTCTGGCATGTTCTCAATCCTAAATCATTCACATAAACAAATGCTTCCCAGCTTCAGCTGAGCGTTTTTAAGCATTAACTCTTTCCTGTCCCTGACAGAACAAATCAAAGGTTATTCTGTGAGGGGAGGAATAAATCCTGTACAGGAACCTACAAAGCTCAGAGATCCTGAGCTCCCCCTGCACTTGGGTTTGGCCATTTTGCTGTAAAAGATGAGATGGCAAAAATATAAGACTGCAAAGCAAGTCCACAATGGTGCTGGCCTGTCAGTTAAGATGCTCTCCTCAAAGAGATGCCATCTGCAGCCTTCAGATCTGCACCGAGCTCAGCCCAGCTCCTTCTCTACCTCCTGCTGGGTTAAGTACTGCTAGTTACAAAAAACAACAAACACTGTTGACTGCTTGTTATCAGTTCAGGGGGTCTCTTCTCTGCCCTCCAAAAACCCAAACAACGAGGCAACCCCCGGTAGGTGGTGGAAGGACTCACTGCAGTTTCCAGACATGCAACTGCTGCTGTCCTGGGAGCTAAACACCACCCTAAAGATAAGCTGCTAAAATAATCTCTCATTCCCTGGGACAGATTAACTCACTGACTGAATTTCTAGGTGTCAGGAATCATCTTGTGTCCTAGACTGTGGGAAATAACTTTGGTGGGAATAACTCTGGTTCCACATGCTCAGTTTCTCTGTAATCTGTAGCAGATGTGTCTGCAGGTCAAGATCAAACCATCAAGCAGCTCCCAAAGCCAGCAAAGAAACAGCTCACAAGCCCAGCTGCCACCCCCTGGGGTGGAAAGGGTGTTGATGGACCACTGCAAATCAGGGAGGAGCCAGGGAAGTTTGCCTGATGCTGTCAGGATCAAAGGGGCACACAAAGCTCTTCTCTCCTAAAACCCACCCATCCCCATGCTGCCCTCAGCACCAATTAAACCCACTCATTTTAGACACATAAATGATGCAAACCTGAATGAAATGACATGAGTGAGGTGACTTTCCAAACAGAGCTGGAAAACAGATTCCCTCTAGGTCCCCAGGCAGGATTGCCCAAGCCTGGCAGTC
This sequence comes from Apus apus, assembly GCF_020740795.1. Classification (NCBI taxonomy): domain Eukaryota; kingdom Metazoa; phylum Chordata; class Aves; order Apodiformes; family Apodidae; genus Apus; species Apus apus. The sequence continues at coordinate 20,437,581 of NC_067292.1, read as the reverse complement.
TAGAATGAAGAGTCACCCACTTGCTTTACACACGCTTCTCTAGTTGAACTGCTTCATGTTTTTCCCACAGCTTGGGAGAGCCTATGGAAACAAGGCTGGTCTTTTCTTCTACCTCCACCCTTTCTTCTTCAGGGGCCAAGGTTCACCTCCCACTCTCTGGAGGCAGTTCTGGCTTGCTTCCCTTTCCACTGCTAACTGGGTTCCGTTCCTCATGAATTTATAGAGGTGTGAAACTAACCTTCTGTGCTTCACAGCTCCTGCCAACAGCTTTGCCTGAGAGAATTTGTTCTTGTTTTCCACTGACTTCATGGGCAATTTCTTCTCAGTTTCCTTCTTTGGGTCCATGCTGACTCCCACTTTGGTGAGAGTGCTGTGAATTAAGGGTTAAGGATCAAGCAGGAAGGAATGGAGAGAACAGACACTTCCTCTCTGATATCTTTAGCCAGCTCTGCTGACAGCACTGACCAAAGTTCATTCACATCTTCTACCAAATAAACTTATTTGTAAAGACATGTAGCTGGCACCTTCAGCCAAGACAGAGGGACTTCATCCTCTGAGTCTGGAGCTCTCTGGGGAAGCCATCCCAGCTCTCTCTGTACAGGTGTCCAGGCAGCAGAGCAGGAGCTGCTGCTCTCAAGTCAGAAAGGCACAACCCATCCAGCACCCAAAACACACCCACGGGCCTGGTGCTGCTTCAGGGGTCTTAGAAGAGCAAAAAGGTCAGAATGGACAAAAAGAACAAAAAGAGAGGGAGGAAAAAAAGGGCAACCTGGTACTTCCCCCTTCTACAGGGATCAACACATTTGTATTCAAAGTTTAGCATTTGTCACTTTTCAGCTCAGGTTTGCAAAGGCCTTAATTCCTGCCACTTTGGCCACCAAGCCCAAAAGCAAGGAGGCAGGTCTGACTGAGGGTCTGTGTGATCCAATGTTCACCCCAAAAAACTGTGACTGCAGAGGAAAACGAAGCAGCTTAGAACAGCGTGAGCAAGGTGGGTGCAGCTGAAACCTGTCGGGAGGTGGAGAAGCTGAAGCAGGTTCTTAGACAAGATAAGAAGGACCTTGGTCTGTTATTAAGGCACTCTCCACTAAACAGATCTTCTGTGGCAGGATCTAGTCCAGCCCTGACAACAGGGCTGGTGCCCACTGTATCTGATGACACATAAAACCACAGGGGTTGGGAGGGACCTCTGGAGATCACCAAGTCCAACCCCCCTGCTGCAGCAAAAACACCCAGGGCAGGTCACACAGGAATGTGTCCAGATGGGGCTTGAAAGTCTCCAGAGAAGGAGACTCCACAGCCTCTCTGGGCAGCCTGTCCCAGGGCTCTGTCACCCTCACAGCAAAGAAGTTTCTCCTCATGTTAAGGTGGAACTTCCTGTGTTGTCACTTGGTGCCGTTTCCCCTCGTCCTGTCACAGGCACCACTGAACAGACACTGGCCCATTCCTGACACCCACCCTGCAGGTATTTGTACACATTACTCAGGTCCCCTCTTAGACATGAGGTCCATCAAAGCTCCTGTTAATGAGGTACCAGTGGATTAACAAAATCTTCTGCAAAACTTTTAAATCAGCAATTAGCAAAGGCAAATCAGCCTCATTTAAAAGGGTATTTGCTTAAAACGCTAAATTGAGCTTTCTACCAGTTACTCCTCTACCAGCCCACTGAGCAGGGGACACAACCACCACCTGGAGCTTCACAGGAGCCCCAGTTACTGCAGGTAAAGGGTGGACAGTGCATTTCATAATGATGGACCATAGTTTTGAAGTCATAGGGTTGTTATTTTTTCCCCACTGAACACCTGCATCAAAGCCCCTCACACCTGCCTCTGAAGCGACACGCTCCGAGTCCCCAGCCACCCCTGATGCCCTCTCCTTCTGGGAATTTCCTAAGGACACAGCAGTCCTCCAGGCTGCTCCCTACCTCAACTGAAAGTCTTATCAGTCCAAATCAGACTGTCCAATTTTACTTCTCTGGCACAGCAGTGCCATCCCGTGGCTACCAGGAGGAATCTGAGAACTCATCCCACACACTCGTGTTCAACCTCCACGTTTTGGTTCCTTACTCTGTCACATTTGAACACTGCCCTGCCAAAGCCTGGCTGAGGGACCCTAAGACCCAAAAGAATCCAAATTATAGGCTTTTTTCACTTCCATGCAGGATGCCATTCCCCAAATGGAGGAGGGGAGAGAAGGCAAGAAAAAAAAAGCTCTGTACTTGAATCCTGACACAGGTTTTACCGCGACATTTGTGCCTCTGAGCAGCTTAAATCCAGTGTTTCCCCAGAAAAGAGACCAAATATCCAAACCCACTGGGTTGACATTCCTCCTATAAACTCAAAAGAGCACCTGTAGATCCAGCACATTTCAGTGCCCGTTTTTTGTCTCTGTAGGGACAATCCATTATTTTACCACAACCTGCAGATGCAAACCCTCCTTTGAAAAGAACACCAGCAAGAAGTTCTAATATAGGCAAGTCATTGTGCACGTTGCTCTGAGGTTGCTTGAAATATTATGGTTAAATAAAAAAGAAAAGAAACAGAATGGGCAGAAGTTCTCAGTTTCTTATGAGATGACCACAAACTATTCTGCTTCCCCTCACCCCACCAGCAGGGAGTTCCACAGTTTGATTCACAGCAGGCACCACCTCACACTGCACACCCCTGCATCAGCCAGAACCACCAGTAACCATCACTGGGACTAAATATATCCCATGAACATCCACTGGAGCCAACAAAACAAAAAAGCATTCCAAATTCATTTACCTGCTTCTGAAGTAAAAAAAGCATCATAATTGCTTTTTCCTAAAGGCATTTCTGAGACAGGGTAGATGCTTCAGAGAACACCTGCTCTAAGCTATAAATCATTAACACCAGGTACTAAGGATCTCTGTGGCAATAGCACCACTCAGCTTTATTTGCTGACTGGTTCTGGTCACCTCCTTGTGTCCACAAACTCTTTCATTTATACCAAAGCATCCTTGAGAACTTGTCCTGTAAGTCACTGATGACTCAAAAGCAATGGGGTTCATCAGGAGGCAGAAAAACCATCAGGTTCTGCACAGGTTCAAAAAACCTCCAACATTTATCATAGCACAGAAATCCTCAAATCATTCCAGCCTCCCTTGACTGGTACTGATTACAGAGAAAAAAAACCATCACATATTATTTTCTAGCACATCTTGCTGAAAATTTGGCACTTAACAGCAAAACCAAAGTGCTATTACCCAAAGATGCTGGGTCTCCAGGGGCTCTGGCTTCTGGAAGGAAGTCAGCAGGTCTGCACAGATGCTTCATATGTATTTAACTTCTCATCCTGTGGTTACCAGCAAGGGAAAAAGTGTCTAGTACTTCAAGGAGAATAAGAGATTGTGCAATTCCAACATTATTTCAAACAGGTATGTTAAAAACAGCCAATATGCTGTTTAAAAACACACAAGGATATTTAATTTTCAATAAGAAGACAAAAGAAAAAGATGAGAAGCAACAGGCTGGTTTGCCTCTATGTTCTCTCTCTCTTTTTATCTATGTTGTTTCATGCCCTCAGTAATGGAAAGAAAAAAACAACCAAGAGTGGGGAGAAGGAAATAAAAGTACCAGAGGGTTGAGGGGGGGTATATCAAACATGACAGTGGGAGACTCAAGCTACAGTGAAAATACTCAACTTGGAAGTCACTCATTGCTGATGTCCTGTGAAGCAGTTTTACAGAAAGTGTCAATGACACAAATCCCAGCTCCTGATGCAGCTGCCATGCAAAGGATATTCTGTACTCATTGAGTTCTTTCAGCTCCTCTTCTCTCCGTTGCTTTTCTAGTAGCTCTTGCTGCCGAGAAACCTCATCAAGGAAATGGGTCTCATCTTCGTCTAAGCCTCTCACCATATTTTCTGAATAAAGGAAAGAATGCACATGGATAAGCCCAAACCACTTAGGGAGCAGCCATCTCTTTTGCCTGACTTCACCATTCCCTCAGAACATCTTCCAGTGGTTCTGAACTGTCCCACAAAGGCAGCTCAGGGGCCACAGCTCAAATGTGACGTTGCTGATGCTGCTGAGGGGGAACAACTGGCACAAAGTCATGGGATAACCCCACGAGCTACCTGCTGGATTCTGTAATTAAGAATTGTTATTATGAACTAAATAATACTCTTTGATTATGATTATTATCTAAAGGCTTTCCAGCTCATGATACTGGATGCTACCAGCACAAATCTCTTGCACATTCCAGCATACAACTGACAGAGGATGGACACAGTTTGAACCCAACTCTATCACTACAGAGAAAAGCAAGACACAAGGGAGCCATGAGATGTTGCTGGGTTTGATGACATAATTCAGGAAATGCTGCTGTAATTAAGGAAAATCAACAAAGTTTTCACACCAGTAGCCTCTGTGAACGCTGCTTGGAAGAGGTAACACCAACCAGGAAGAACCACATGAAGCAATGATGGGTTCATGGATTTGGTTCCAGCCACTGAGTTCAAGCCCATGTCCCCAAAAACTGTCCTTAAACCAGCCAGTAACTGGAAAAAACATAGAGTTTCTCCCCATAAATCTTGCCTCAAAATAGGAAGTGCACATTCCTAAAGCAAATCATGAGTAAGCTGGGATTAACAAAAAAAGCAGAAGCAAGACAATCCCTAACTTCCAAATAAAAATCAATCCCTTCTTAACAGGCAGCTCTGCTGGTAGGAAAGGAGACAGTGGTGCAGCAGGAAGGTCTTTTACTTTCTGCTCTGCAAAAGGGCAATGTTCCTCAATCCAACCTAAAAAAATGCATCTATTTTGCAGAAAGACCAAGTCTTGCTGCTTGTGGTCAGCCTGAGAAATCTTAACCCAAACAGCACCTTCAGTCTTCTTTCCAGTTTAATTCCCCAAGATTTTTTGGCTTTTCCACCTATTTTTTTGATCTTCACCCCCACAGTCAAGTCCCAATCACTAACATCAAGCTAAGAAATCCATTTCCCCTGATCACTGGCAAGTATCTGTGTCTGACAGAAGAGATCTAGAGATCCACTATTATTTGAGGTTACATTTCCTACCCTTTCCAAGTCCAAGAATGCAGAGTTCACTCCAGCACTTGGTTTACAGGTTTCCTGAACCAAAGGGAAGACACTGCAGATCTCCAACAACTGGCTAAGGGAAACAATTCATTGAGGCAGTTATTAGAAGCCTCTCCCAGCCAGGTTGATAGCAGGCACTTTTCTGGTGGCTCCTTAGACAAGAATTGCTGAGTCACATCACCAAAGCTGACTGGGATCAGAAGGTGACTGAAATAAACTCTCCAGCTGGGAAGGATCCTGTAGGTACAGCTGGAGACTCCAAGGCACTTCTTGCACAAGAGAAACTTCACAGAGACAGGAGGAGACTTCTCCTGACCATAATCATTCAGAAAGAAAACGTCTAAAGCTGCAGTGCAGAGAATACTGAGCTATTTTTCATTTCAAATGCTGTAACTTTCTATGAAAATTATTATCCTTGGAAGAGGAAGATACTCTTGCAAGGCTGAAGAACCTAGCAGAAGGAAATGCTGGTCTGTGCACCTGTTTTTATCTACATAGAAGGTTTAGAGAAGCCAAGTCTGTGTGTTCATGCAAACACAGCTCTTCCCAAGTCTCATCCTTCATTCTGATGCAAAGGACCCCCTCCATCTCCTACTCATCCATAATTCCCAGGGACAGAAAAAAGACTTTGAGTATTTTAAGGCAAATTCAAGTATCTTAGGGGACAAATCTTGTCACAAGTTGCCAAACTGGGCAGGAGTGTTACCTAACAGGACTGAAAGCTTGTGCCAGACTTAAAGGTACTTAGTTGGATGGGGCTTTGTGCAACCTGGTCAGTGGGAGGTGTCCCTGCCCATGCAGGAAGGTTGGGACCTGATGATCTTTAAGGTCCCTTCCAACCTTCACCATTCTATGATTCTAAACCACAGTTTCATGCAAGAGGAATTCTAGACAGAATCCAGTTGCCAACTGGACCTTAAAGAACACAGCTGGGAGGGTAAAGCTTCCAGCTAAAGAACCAAAACCGATCAGAAACCACCTGAAAATGAAGTCCCACAGTATCATCCTCACTTCTCTTTAGACAGAGCCAATAGTTCCCTTTTTCCCAAAATGGTTGACTTAAGAATTTCCTAGTTCTCATTAGCATCCTTGCACTCAGCAGCACAAACAAGAGGTGGTACAATGCAAAGGCTTTTTTTAGAAAACCAGAAATTCAAACACTGGTAGAAATTAGGTTTCCATTTCACTTAGAAGAGTTAAATATTTACTTTCTGAATCAACTCCTGTATGCTTACTTCTTCCAACCAGTAATCTGAGGCCTCACATCAATTTTGTGTCAACTAATTCCAGCTTGGAAATGTAAGAACTGCTGCAACAGATTTCTTTGCATTGATTCAAATAGGAATCAATAAAAAGTGGTGTTAAAGCTCAAGAGTCACAGAACCAGGTTACATTTTCAGGGATTTTTTTTTGATTGAATGTGCCCAATAAGCTTAGTGTTCCATCCTGCCCAGGAATGCAGCTTCACAGCTGGCAGTAACTTTGGAGTTTCACATGTCAGCAGTGCTGCCTGGCTGCCCACCACCTGTTACCTGCAGGAATATCTACCACCCTTGAAAAATCCAGGATTTCAGGAATACTTTTCTGAAGTCTCTCTCTTGGAGAGGCAGACAAGACACACAGACACGTGCCTGGTGTTGTTCAGAGCTGCTGCACACAAGGCAGTGGGTGGGATTTGGGTCAGAACAGTGACTGCTGGTGCTTACTGAATTTAAATTGCTCCTCAAACTCCTGCTGCTTCTTCTCTCTCTGCTCCTGGAGTCTTTCATACAGGGAGCGTGGGTCGTAGGCCTCCTCTGGGCATTCTGAGGGGAAGGAACAAATCAACACACGTTAAAAAACACCAAGAGTTTAGCTCCTTCATGTAAAAAACCTCTGACCTTGCAGAATACAAATCACCTTTTGGTTCCCTCTCCCACAAAATATTCTCCCATCTCTTCCCTAGAGCTATTCACACCTCCCCCATACCTTTAGGATCTTCAGGTTTTCGGACCTTTTCCCACTCCTCTTGTCTCCTCTTCCGCCGCTCCTCGAGCTCCGCCTCGGACACAAACCTCTTGTTGATCACCAGGTCAGCAGTTCCATCACCCCCATCCATCGTGGAGCTGCCCTAAAAAGACCAGGGGAGACACCAGGCCCTGACTGCACTGCACACCACGTGCTGAGGGACACAGCTCCTCGCTGCCCGGCACCACCAGCTCTCGCTCCTGCCTCGCTCCTTCCCACCAGGAGGGCTCCCAGCTGGCTGCCTGTCCCAGGCTGCTTTTCCAAGTGTCACATTTTAATGGAATTTTGCCCAGCCCACCTTGAACTTACCTTGCTGAAATACATTTTTAAATTAAAACCATTTAAAAAAACCCCACAACCCCCCCCATATGCTTTTATTTCAGTTCTTCCACCTCTCTGCTCTAAGGGAGACACTTTGCCCTCACTTGACCTCATTTCTTAAAAAAAATCCTGGAAAATGTGGTGAAAAATCCCCTGCTTACAGTGATTTCCAGCAGTGCTCAACAGTGAGAAGGGAAAAATGAGCAGCTAGTCTCTCCAGCCTTCAAAAGCCTTTTCCACCAGTGCAGGCTGGGCCTGGCCAGGCTGGGGGGGCCTGTGTGCCAGGGGTTCAGGAGGGGAGAGAAAGGGGGAATTCCCTTGGGCTGGAGCAGGGCTGGGACTAGAGACCAGGAGCAGCCCACGTGAGCCAGGAGCAGAGCACCCATGGCACCCAGCACACCCTCCCTGCCCCAGGAGCCCCCCCAGCCAGCACTGCCCAGGGACCAGCTCAGCCCTGGGTGCAGGGGGATGCTCTGAGGAGCCCCCTGAGAAGGAAACTCCTCAAGCCCAGGGTTTGTGCAAGTCCCAGAGCGGCTCCTGGTTGGGCTCGGTGATCCTGAAGGTCTTTTCCAACCCAGGGAATTGTGTGATTCATTTCAGGATTTCTCCTGCCAGCTCCAGGCTACAGAGTGAAACCCTGGGGCTGTTTCACACTTCCAGCCAGTTCATGCAAGTCCAAGTTCAACCACACACAAACACAGCTGCTCCTTTTAAGTCAGGATAACCTGTTTTTTTCTAGTTCCTTCTTATTCCCTTGCTAGAACCCCATCCCATAGCTGAAGGACTACAGATAACTGCCCCCTGCATAGGCAAACGTTCTTCATTCAGGATCTCATCCTGTATTTCAGGCCTAGAGAAGAACTCCCTGCATTTCTTCTTCCAGGAAGAGAGGGATGCAGCCCCCCAAAGGATGGGTGGAACCAGTTTGTTATCCTTCCTTCATCCCCCATCCTGCAGGAAGCAGAGTCCTGGAATTCTCACGAAACCTGATGTTTCTGTGGGGCACAGTTTGTAGTACAAATGACAAGTTGAGGTTTCAGGAGAAATCCAGGTCGGAGCACTGGGCAGATGTTTGTTACAGCAGGATGAGAATTCCCAGAAGAAGAGAAGACAAAAGAATTCTGGTAAGAAGTGGGGAAGGGAAGGGCAGACCAAGACCTGGTGATTTTATCTTTTGTTTCTACTTTTTTTCCTTGCTCTTGTTTCTTTTCCAACACCTAACAAGAATCCACCCTCAGGCAAATCCATTTTCCCAAAAGTCTGGAACATCTGCCCTTAAAGGACATTTCTGAAGGTGCTTTGAGCTGGAAACACAGAGAAGGTGAGAACTGAATCTCCCTCCTGCATCCACGTGCAAATGCCAAGACCAGCTTCCCACCCAAGTGCTGCAGAAACAAGGTGACCTGGTTCTCCACTTGTGTCACCTCAATCCCATCCATGCAGGGAGGAAATGGGGGGTTCCTACACCTGGGTGACAAAGTCATAAAAATTAAGTGAAAGGGGCACTGAGGAAGGGAAGTCCTGAGGGGACTGAAGCCTTCAGCACCAAACCTGCTGCCTCTGCTTCACCCAGCTCACGGGGACAGTGTATGGGAATATACCTGAGGTGGATTAAGGTTTCACTGAGTTGACACACAGCTCCAGGGCTTTCACTACAATCCTGGAAATTAGTGTCTGACCTAACACATTTCAGCAACCAATAACTTTACTGACAACAGCCTGAGGCACAAAAACGGGGCAAAAATGAAACTCAAGCAGCATCACATGCCAGTCCATTTGTACTTCTGAAACTGGCTAATCCTGCTGGATTCCCTGCCCCCCCCCCCCCGATCCTCCAGACCAGACAAAACACACAGCTTAGAAACTGTCCCGTGTCGTGGCCTGGTGACCGTGCCCCTGTGAGGGACACCGGGAACGACAGAAACGTCCCACCTGCAACCCCCACCTTTTGACACCGCCGGGACCGAGATCTGTGACACTTCACGGCCCCCGCGGCCCCGGGGGCAGCGCGGACCGGGAGCCCAGGCGGGTCCCGACCCCCCCGCGCAGCCCCAGACGCTCAGATCTCGCTTAAATAACGGGCCCGTCCGCCCGGAGCGCACCGGGCCTGCAGCTCCCCGGAGCCGAGGGGAAGAGCCGCTCCCCGCCCCCATCCGCCCCGGGCCGGAACCCGCCGCCGGTTCCCGGGACCCTCCCGGGACGGGCCTGCCCGGGCCCCGCCGCCCGGCCCTCACGGCTGCCTCCGCCTGCCCCCGGCACGGCCCGATCCCCTCCGCCGCGGCACCCGCGGGCCCCGCAGCCCCTCCCCCGAGCCCCGCCGCCCCGCCCGGGCCCGCCGCTCCCGCACGTACCGCGGGCCCGTCACAGCCAGAGCCGCAGCCCGGCCCCGCGCGCCGCCATGGATGCCCCGCGCAGGCCCGCCGCCGCCCCGCCCCTTCCGCCCGCCAGAGCCAACCGGGAGAGCTCTTCCTTAGGCGCCCCCGCCCCGCCTGGAGCCAATCCCCGCTGCCCTTACGGAAGGCACGGCCGGAGCGCCCCGCGCTGTGATTGGGCGAAGCGCTCCGGCCGGGGCGGGGCCCGGGGCGGGTCGCCCGGGAAACGGCGGGGGGCGGGCCCTGCGGGGGGCGGGGCCTGCGGGGGGGCGTGGCCGGGCGCGGCCGCCATTTCCGGCGGCGCCGCCGCACAAAGGAGCGGCCGGGCGGGCCGGGCCGGGCCCCGCGGCGTCCCGGGCGCGGAGGTACGGGGGGGCGGGGAGCGGGGCTGCGGGAACGGGCAGCTCCCGCCGCGCCCCGGTGGTCGGCGGCGGCGGGCCGGGAAGCCGCGGGTGCCTGAGGGAGGGCGCGGGGCTCGCCCCCGCCCAGCCCGCCGCTTGCCCGGGGCGGAGTCCCGGTGGGTGCGGGCCGGGAGGGCCCGGGGTGAGGCCCGGGCGGCATCCCGCCCTCCCGGGGTGTCCGTGGGTGCTGCCCTGGCCTTCGGGCGGTGCCCCGCTCCCCGGGGTGCAGCCCCGGGAGGCCCCGGGGCCGCTGAGACCTCGGGCTGCCCGCTCCCGGCCAACCGGGGGCAGCCCCCGGGGGCTCTCGGGGGCACCGGGAGCTCGTCCCGGGGCTTGTGTGACTTGCAAAACGCGGGCAGGGCTGCAGCGGCTCGGTGGGGAGGGGATAAAGGGCCCCGCTGCTCTGGGACCCCCGTGGGGGCTCAGACAGAAGCGAAGGAATTTCATCAAGCCCTTGGGTGTTGTTTTACATTAGCGTAACAAAGTCAGAATCCTGAAGACTCGGTAGCACTCCCGAGGCAAAAGCAGTCCTGCAGAGCAAGCGTTCTGGCTCTCGCAGGGCGCACAGGAAGGTGTGCAGGGAGCATGGACCAAACGCGGTTATTTCTCTCTTGTTTTCCGTGCTCGGGCAGCAGAGCCCGAGGGAAGAACCTTTCCTGGGAGCGCGGTGACACCCTGGCACTGCGTTGCTTTCAGTCCAGTGCTTAGAAAGCACGTTTCCCTGCTGCTGGGAACATGCTGATACCGTTTGTCTCCTAAGCCCTGTGATTCTGCCCTGCTTGTTGCTGTTTCTGTCTCCCATATCTTCATTTTTCCCATTTAAAGGCTGTTTCTTGTGTTGTGCTGCAGTAGGTGCAATGTCCCTCCGGGGTAGAGCCTCAGTGTAGGTCCTGAGAATGACTCTAGTCATTTTGGTTGCATTTGCTGTTTTCTTATTGCAAAATCTTGCTCTGAATCTCTGGTATCCAGCCCGAGCCCAGAGTTCATTTTGGTGCTCAACCCACGTTTATCAGGGTTTCTCCTGCAGCAGAACTTTGAAGCACAGCCCTAAGAGCTGCCTTTTCTCTTCAAAATGTATTCAGCCTCCTGGATCCTGCATTGTTTTCAGAATGCTGATGTGTTTGGTGTGCTTTTCCTTTTATGTCTGTGTCAGTATTTGTTTTCTTCAACATCAGGAAGAGGGTTTTTCTCCACTTGGTACTAGTTTTGCCTCAGGTTTTTAATTTTTCTGTCCTTTGTCTTGCGGTGGCTGCATTTATTTGGTTTGGTGTTTGTTTTCCTCCTGCTGGTCCTCAGTTCAGTTGTTCTGCTTTACTCCTCATTTTCTGTGCATCCATCAGTGCTGAGAGATTATTGTCACCTGGAGACCTACAGACATCTGTCTGCTGCTAATCTCCCCCCTTTACTTCTCAGTATTGAAACCTTGGCTGTTTCCCTGCTAAACCAGACACATTCTTAACAGTTCTCATCACTGAGATGTTCCCTCACATCTTGTCTCCTCTTGCATGACTGGCTGTGGGTTTCTGGAGGACCATGCAGTCTCAAAACTTGGCAGATCATTTGGAGAGTCTGGGATGTTGAGAAGTGTGAGGTTCTGAATTTTGCTTGTTGGTTGTTTTGATGGTTTGTTTTTTGTTGTTTTTTTTTTTTGCATTTATCCAAATGCGAAGAATTGATCTGTTGTTTGCTCTGATCTAAATCTGGCCTGTTCTTCTGCAAGTGCTTCTGCATGTGTCTTTGTTCTCTGCCCAAGCCTGCTCAGCAGAAGAGGTCCTTTCTTCTGCTGGCACCCTTCCTGTATCCCTTCCTCAGGACATTGCTCTTACTGTTTTGGGTCCCAATCTCTGCTTGTTGTTCTCCTTCACAGACCTGGTGGCATAGGTTGTGTGTTCCTCCTGGTGTGTTCCCTTCAGATGCCTGAAGCACAGCTGTAGTTACATGCTCACCTCTCCTTGTCTCTTCCCTTTCCATCCACCTCGAGGTTCCTACTGACTCCAGAGTTCTCAGTATCTTCTTTCTTTCAGGTGGGTGGGAAGCTCCTCCAGGATATTTTAATGCAGAGTTTTGCATCGTGCACATCTCCTGTCGTTGCTCTTGCTGATTGCCTTAGCTTGGGTTTGGATATTTACCTGCTGCACATCTAATTCAGGCAGCCCACAGGCCTCTTTATCAGCTGGGATGCTGGTGTGTGCTTCCTGGGAGGTGGGGTTATTGGTTTCCTTGAAGTCTCTAATCTTCCTTCTCATTTATCTCCACCCTCCTGTACATGGAGTTCAACTGCAGCACCTCCTGGTAGCCACTCTGGCCTGGTGATTCAGGGACCACCCAGTGGCTCCCTTAGTCTCACTGTTATCTTGCTCTGTGCTTTCCTTACTGCTCCTTTCTTCACTCAGAAGGGTCGTGGTGGTTTTTTTCTGCTCAACTTCTCAGTTCTCTTCCTTGGTACATTTTCAGTGTTTCTACATGGGAGGTCTTGGCTCTCAGCATTTTTCATTTGCTGTGAGCCTCATGATGAGCTTGCATCATGATGACTGCAGCACAGCTCCAAGTGACAGAATCCCAAACTGATTTGAGTTGGAAGGGACCTTAAAGATCCAACCCCCCTGCTACAGGCAGGGACACCTCCCACCAGCCCAGGTTGCTCCAAGCCCCATCCAACCTGCCCTTCAACACTGCCAGGGATGGGGCAGCCACAGCTTCCCTGGGCAACATGGGCCAGGGTCTCACCACCCTCACAGCAAAGAATTTCCTTCTCATGTCCAACCTAAATCTCCCCTCCTCCAGTTTGAACCCCTTCCCCCTTGTCCTCTCCCTCCCTGCCCTTGTCCCAAGCCTCTTCCCAGCTTTCCTGGAGCCCCTTCAGGCACTGGAAGGTGCCCTAAGGTCTCCCTGGAGCCTTCTCTTCTCCAGGCTGAACACCCCAACTCTCCCAGCCTGTCTCCAGAGCAGAGCTGCTCCAGCCCTCCCATCTTCTCTGTGGCCTCCTCTGGACTCTTTCCAGGAGCTCCATGTCCTTTTTATGTTGGGGCTTCAGAACTGGGCACAGTTCTTCATCAGAGTGGAGACTCACAAGAGCCCAGTAGAGGGGACCATCCCTTCCCTGGCCCTACTAGCCACACTTCCACTGGTGCAGCCCAGGACATGGCTGGTCTCTGGGCTCTATCACACATTGCTGGCTCTTGTCGAGCTTCTTTATCCACCAGTGGAGCAGAGCTTGTCATGTGCACCATTAACTTGCTGCCCCTGTGTCCAGAAGGAAACCTGAAATGATCTCGCCTTGTAGTACCCTGCAGGCAAGCTCATGTGATGAAGTTTGTCCCAGTCTGCTTCATTGTAACTGTTTTTTGTTCAGTGTTTTGAACTGTTTGGGACTAGAGTAATTTTTCCTCTCTTGATTGCTCAGCAGACTTTGAATTCACTCCTTGTGTTAAAGCAGCCCAGGCAGAGGTGCTGTCCTGGGCTTCATTGTCTTCCGAGGGTCTTGTTAGAGCTGTGTCATGTTGTGCCTTGTTTCCTTGTCCCCTGACAATACACTGTTTTCCCTCCCTGGCTGCTCTGTGCTGGCTGAAGCTGGCACAGCGTGGTGGCACCAGCATGAGCTTGATTTCCTCTTCTATTCTCCATCGTGTTGCTGAGGTCTAAAGTCAGTCAGACATTCATGCTGACTCACAGGTTGGTGAGTGACCTGTGCATCATGACCTCTCCTCAGCTCTGCTTGCAATGACCTGATACCTTGATCTGCCACTGCTGGGGCCAAGCTTGTGCTTGAGGTGCTTTCCCACCTCTGCCACAGAAGCTCCATGGCTGTGGGAGGTTTTGCCCACCCAGGAGTGACGTTTGCTGGCTCAGAGTCTGGGCTGAGGGGCTGCTCAGCACTTCTGGTTCACTTGTTAATGGGGTTGGGGGAATCACCATGATCAGTACCAAGATCCATCCTTGTCCTGAAACATCTCTTCCTTGGAGAAGTGGTGGTTTCCCTCCATGCAGAACACTTACAGCTGTAGTTAGTTTTCTCCTTTTCTGAGGCTTTTTTTTTTTTCCCTGTATAAAGTGCTTTAAGTTTCTGAAAATGACTGGTTTTGCTGGACAGAGGAGAAGGCCAGGACATAGTTGAGGACTATCTCCTCAGCAGTTGAGGACGTAGTATCTTAGGGATTGGAAGGGACCTCTGAACATCAAGTCCAACTCCCCCTGCTGCAGCAGGAACACCCAGGGCAGGTCACACAGGAACGTGTCCAGACAGGGCTTGAAAGTCTTCAGAGAAGGAGACTCCACAGCCTCTCTGGGCAGCCTGTCCCAGGGCTCTGTCACCCTCACAGGAAAGGAGTTTCTCCTCATGCTGAGGTGGAACTTCCTGTGTTGTCACTTGGTGCCGTTTCCCCTCGTACTGTCACAGGCACCACTGAACAGACACTGGCCCATTCTTGACACCCACCCTGCTTGTATTTGTAGACATTAATCAGGTCCCCTCTTAGTCTTCTCTTCTCAAGACTAAGCAGCCACATCTTGATGTGAAGTTTTGATGTGCCTTTTTGGATTGCTTGCCTCAATGCATGTGCACAAGCTGATGTTAATGCAGCTTGAATGAGAGGACAGGCAGTGAGCTACATGCCAGAAGGTTCTGCCATTCCCCCGTGGATTATACCTTCCTGGAGACAGTGGGGTGGGCTAGAAAGGGATCTCAAAATATAAAATCCAGCAGACATGCTGATGCTGTTCTTCTCCAAAAGCAAGGCATGGAGAAAGCTTGGGGTTCTTCACAGTTTTGACAAACATTCACCTCCTGGTGAGTGGAGAGTGATTGTGTTTGCACTCAGACTCCAGTCAGTGGAGTGAAAGATTAAAAATACATAAATAATGGAACAACAGGTGAGTTGTTCTCTCTTTAGAACTTTTACCCCTCTAGAACATTGAGTGAAGTAGTATCTAAATGTAATTATCAAAACAGTTTAATCTTAATTCTCCTGAAATGCCTCACAAAATCATTAGGAGAAGCCCCAGATGATTATGACTCTGTGTTGTTCCTGATGACAGGCTTTTGAAAGATTCTTAATATCTTTTGGAGTTTTCTGACCTTTTTGGTGCACAGCCACAACAAACAAACATGGGCACACACTCTTGTTTGGACCATTCTTAGGCTGCCTTGTGAATCATGTAGATGCTTGTTTTTGTCCTGCTTCCTAACCCACGTGTGCCCATCCAACTCTTCACTCAAGCAGTTGATCCCCTTCTTTTTGGCCGTGGGAGCTCCAAAAGCCATTTACCAAATTCCTCTTGAGTTTCTTCATTCAGGTGAAGGCCTTAAAACACCATGAAACAAACCTCACAGCTCAGTGGTAGGAGGAGGATACCTGTGAAACATGGAGTCACTGGCTCTGTTGTTGACAGGGCTTTTTAAAAGTTGGGGACAAACTTTTTTAGCAGGACCTGTTGCAATGGGACAAGGGGTGATGCTTTCAAACAGAAAGAGGGGAGGTTTAGATTAGACGTACAGAATATTTTTTTATGCTGAGGATGGTGAGTCAGTGACCCAGATTGCTCAAAGAGGTGGGAGATGTCCCATCCCTGGAACCATTCAAGGCCAGGTTGGATGGGGCTTGGAGCAACCTGGTCCCTACTTACTGCAGGGGGTTGGACTGGGTGGCCTTTAAAGGTCCCTTCCCACTCAAACATGCTGTGATGCTATGATAGAATGGCATGTAACAACAGGACAGGGGGGAATGGATTAAAACTGGAGGAGGGGAGATTTAGGTTGGAAATGAGGAGGAAATTCTTTAGTGTGAGGGTGGTGAGAGCCTGGCCCAGGTTGCCCAGGGAAGCTGTGGCTGCCCCATCCCTGGCAGTGTTGAAGGGCAGGTTGAATGGGGTTTGGAGCAACCTGGGCTGGTGGGAGGTGTCCCTGCCCATGCAGGGGGTTGGATCTAGATGATCTTTAAGGTCCCTTCCAACCCAAACCAATCTATAAACCACCTGGATGTAACACTTGTGTTACACGTGGTCACCCTCTCAACACTAGGATCTTTCCTGGTAGCCTTGTAGCAGGGCAGACAGAAAAGATCTTCAAAGCATGATCTGAAGGGACAAATGGCTTGACATGGAGCTGGGTTCCTGTGTGTTTGTTTTTAATAGTTGAGATAAGGGGTTCCAGTGACCTGCCCAGAGCTGTGCATCACGTTCTGCAGACTCCAGATCTGGAAGCCCCAGATCAGGGATCGCACTTCCCACAAGTGCCTCTGAGGCAGGTTTGCTGACCTACTGACCTGCATGTTCTGTCTGACTTAGGTGGTAGTGCTTTGAGCTGGATCCTCTTACAGGAGGAAGGAGAATCAGAAGGGTGTCTCCTGCTCTGCTGGTGCAGCCCTGAGCTGACTAGCAAAGAAGAAGCTGCTGGCTTTCTGTGGCTGGCCAGGAAGGTCCCAACACTGGCTGTCTGCTGCGGGCACTGAAAGATTTGCCACACCTCCGTGCTGCTTGAATTAACAAGGGGAACTACAGTTTCCTGCTACACTGTTAGTTTGAGATGATAACCATAATGTCATAAAGTGACAAACTTGGTGAGGCTGAGAATAGGAGGGTCTAGACACTGTCTGCTCTGCTCTCCAAGGTGGTTGTCAGACAGCTGACAGTGCAGGCTTCCAGCTGAGGCTTTGCTGTGTTCTTCAGCAATGGTATCAAAATCCTTTACACATCCCCAAGTGTTTTGGGTGTATTATGGATTCAGAATAGCTTAGTCATGCCATCTAGCTGGACTCCTTGCTGTGGTCTGCAGCGGGAGACTCTTCTGCCTTCAGCAGTTCTGTACCTAACCTTGCTTTGGAAGCAAGCCCAGCTCTGACAAACCACAGAAAGGAAGCACCAAGATGAGCAGGTAGACAAGAAACAGCACAACTCTGGGTTGTCACCTTTTTGTCTCTGTTCCATGAAGCTGGTGACTTGCTGATGAGAATCTGCCCGTCCCCAGCAGTCCCCGCTTTTGAAGCATCTTTCAGTAGCCCAGGTGCCTCTGCGCTAGCCCGAGATCTAGTTCCTGTGGCAGGACTGTGGGGTGTCTCTCTTGGAGCTGCTCAGTCTCTTGATTTGTCCCTCAAAATGCTTTTGTAGTTTCTTTTGTTCATGCCTGAGGTGTTTTGAACTCAGGATGTATTATTGCAGATGACTCCATGAGTTGATCTCCATGTAATGTAAGAGAACTCTTCCATTGGTGTCTGCATCCTAATGTAGGTAAAGCCTTCTCCTTTCTGGGATGGACTATTACTAAATTTACTAGAAAATCTTGAAAGAAATGCATTGGATTTTTGGTGGGGTTTCTTTGCAATTCTGCATTTCTGGACCAGAGGCTGCACTTTTCTCCCAGCCCTGTCTGTTCTGGAATTTCTTAGTGCTTTTTATTTTGAATCCTGATATTGTGAATGTTTTTGTCAACATTTAGCAAAGTCGTTTGTTGTTGACAACATCTGTAACTTTTCAAGGCAACAAGGAAGATTAGCTTGAATTAACGGAAGGATTTATGTAAAAGCCTCCAAATGAACATCTGTGCCACAACTTCATGTGCTGTAGCTAATCAATTTGATTTGATGTGCTTGTGTCCCTGTGGTTTGCAGGATCAGTGTTCCCTGCCATCTGCAGGGCATTCTCCTCTTCCTGCCACTTCTGTGCATTATCTTCTGCTCCTTGGGCAACTGCTGAGCTTGTAGAGCCCTGCCACGTCAGCCTGCTGGAGGCAAGTCTTGTTCAGCTTCCTCAGAGCTGTCAGATACCACTCTCTTAAAAAAAAAAAAAAAAAAAGATTATTATCTCAGACATGTTAATCTGCCTCGAAGCCTTGCTTTGACTCTGGAAATAAATGTAATGAGCTGTCTCCAGTCTGGGGAGAAGGGAACAGGGAAGTTGTTCTGCGTGGTTGATGCCAGTGTTGAATGAGTGGTTTAGACATTCAAAGTGTGGAAGTGCAGCTGAGGTTTTCTGCAGGTCGTGGTACCAACGGCTGTTCCACCTCAATGATGGTGAAATGAGAAATCATCACCTGTGAGGTAGAAGAAGCTGGGAGGGGGTAAATGCTTCTTTTTCTCTTTCAGCCAGAGCTGTAGCAGAACAGACTCAGGTGCTTGAGGAGCCCTGGGCAGTGGTCTCCTTTGCCGGAGGTAAGGGAAAACCTGAGAGGGGATCTAATGAATGTCTATCAATACATGAGGGCAGCAAGAAGGCAGGACAAGCTCTTGTCACTTGTGCCCTGGGACAGGACATGGGGCAATGGACTCAAACTGGAGCCCAGGAAGTTCCACCTCAACATGAGGAAGAACTTCTTTCCTGTGAGGGTGACAGAGCCCTGGGACAGGCTGCCCAGAGAGGTGGTGGAGGCTCCTCTGGAGACTTTCCAGACCTGTCTGGATGCCTTTCTGAGTGACCTGCCCTGGTTTTGGTCCTGCTCTGGCAGGGGTGTTGGATTTGATGATCTTTGGAGGTCCCTTCCAACCCCTGACATTCTGTGATTATGGGGAGGGCAGGAGTCCCTTTATCAGGCCTAATTTGGAGACACTAGTTGAAGTGAGACCTTAAAGTTTGCCTTGCAAATTGTTGCGATTTTGGTGTTCCTGCATCACCTTAAAAAAACTGATTTAAGGGAAGTAAAAAGTCAAAGTAGTTCAAGGTGCAAGTGACTAGAAAATGTGACTTTCACAGTGAGTCTACAGAAAAAACCCAACATACTGTGGTGGCAGCTGGTCTCTGCTTCTTCTTTCCTCCTTGGCTATTGTCACATAAGTTTGAAGAGGAGATCACTACTTCAACTACTCTGTTTCTGGCAAAGCTAGACTTCCCTGGAAAAGACTGCAGGATTGAAGCCCAGTTTTTTGCATAAGCCCTGCACAAGCCTGGGGGCTTTCACTGGTGACAGAAGCTGGAAAGGTTTTGAGGTGCTCAGTCTCTTTCCCTTCATGTGAAGCAGGCAGGGTCAAGGTCAGTCTGCTTTCGGTTTTGGGTGCTCTTACGCCAGCAAGAAAGCAAATAACTGTGGCAATGGCTGTGTCCTGCAGTGGTGACACACTGCATGCCAGTAAATGTTTCCCATTGAGTCTGGACAGTAGTCTTAACCCTCTGGGATATTTTTAAAGAAAATAGAATTAAATTAGAGGCTTGCTTCAGATGACACAATGTGATTTTGGGTTGCTACATGCAAAATAACTGACCAAGCACTGACTTGCTCCTCCTGACCCTGCGGTCTACCTCTTGGGTGTGCTGCATGGACACCAAGTCACCCTTTCTCTTTAGTACTGCAAGTTTTACAGTTGAGAGGTTGACCTTCCCCCCTATTCTGCCTTTGTGAGGCCTCATCTGGAGCACTGTGTCCAGTTCTGAGCTCCCCAGTTCATGAAGGACAAGGAACTACTGGGGAGAGTCCATCCCAGGGCACTGAGATGCTGAAGGGGCTGGAGCATCTGCCTGTGAGGAAAGGCTGGGAGAGCTGGGGCTGCTCAGCTGGAGAGGAGGAAACTGAGGGGGGATCTGATCAGTGCTGGTCAATAGCTACAGGGGGTGTCAGGAGGATGGGCCAGACTCTTCTCAGGGGTGCCCAGTGGCAGGACAAGGGGCAGTGGGCACAAACTGGAGCACAGGAGGGTCACGGCAAACATCAGGAAAAAATTCTTCACTGTGAGACTAATAGAGTCCTGGAACAGGCTGCCCAGAGAGGTTGTGGAATCTCCTTCTCCGGATACATTCCAAACCCACCTGGACATGTTCCTGTGGGATCTACTGTAGATGATCCTGCTCTAGCAGGGGGGCTGGAGTAGATGATCATCAGAAACCCCTTCCAACTCTCACTGCTCTGTGACTCTGTGACCTCAGTGTGATCTGAGCAAGTCTCAATTTCTTGTTACCATTGTATTCCATTTACTGGGAATTCTTGGCTTTCATCACCAACCTGATCATTCCAAAGCTGATGTCCTCTCCATGGTACAAAAGCTTGTCATTGCAAACAGCCTCTTCCCTCCCTCTTATTCCTGTACTGCAGTTGATTATCTTGCAGCCATTCCTAGTTGTTTCTTCCTTGTGGTAGTTTGAACTTTTCATCTGACTGGCATCACAAATATTTCCATCTCTTCCTTTTTGGGAAGGATCATTTATTTGGGAAAGATATGCTGAGGAAAATATTTATAATTATTTTATCTCCTTAATAGGAAGTTGCTGCCCAAAACCCTTGCAGTTTTGCTTTTGAAAAGCTGTCAACCTTACAGTGTAGTTTCCTGACTGAGCTCCTGTGTTACTCTGCTCTAGAGAGGAGAAACTGCTGGTGTTGCTCTTGTTGTGGTGGCAGAAGTTGGGAAAGTGGTTCCAGGAGCTGAAACCTTCTTTACATGCTTACGTGCATGAGGTTTTTTGTTTGCTTGGCAACACGCTCCATTTCATGGGAAGGAGAGGCATTTTCCATCATGAGGCAGTGTTATGGTTGGCTGTAACCAAATATTTGAGGGGATGAATCACTGACTCTTGGGTTGCTCATTGCAGAGAAAATGAGGCTAATGCCACTTGGAGCTGCCTCCTCCATTGGTGTGTTCTGTCGGATGATGGAGAGGAGGCCTCTCTTGGGCATCCCTGCTGCCAGGCAGGTGCAAACCCACTCCAGGAGCATTTATTTCGATGGCTGATGAGTTCATCTTTCTCACTTGGACTTGCAGCTGTGGCAGGTTGGTCAGTCTGTGCAGCTTGCATCTCCTTCACACATCTGTGCAGGTCCTTCAGCCTGCCAGGAGAGCAGCTGCCTTGCTGCGGTGGGGACGGCCTCAGTGGAGGCGTGTGGAGTACGGGCAGTCCTGGTGGAGCTGTGCAGGGCTCAGAGGCTGTTGCTGGAGGTGGTGGCCCAGAAGCTGCTGTTCTCCTCTGCAGGAGGAGTGTCCAGCCCAAAGGGGTTCTGAACCTGGTGTTTTGTTGAGGGGAAAATGTGCTGGGGGGGGCTGCTGGGTGGG
Organism: Apus apus; assembly: GCF_020740795.1. Lineage (NCBI taxonomy): Eukaryota > Metazoa > Chordata > Aves > Apodiformes > Apodidae > Apus > Apus apus. The sequence goes on along the minus strand of NC_067292.1, from coordinate 20,416,458 downwards.
TGTCCTGTGGGTGCTCTCTGGTGTCAAGGAGGAGGTGTTGGACACTGGTGTCCTATGCTGTTCCCACAGTATCTGTTCAGGGTGAGGGGTATTGGTGCTTCTTAGAGAATCGAACCTTACATTTTGATCATATATTTGGCAACTTCATAGTCCTGCACCCCAAAGTAGCATCTGATGATCAGAATTTGGAGTGAATGGATGACCCTGTGTGTGCAACAGCAGGTGCTGCCTGCTGCCCTTACCTGTTCTTGCATTTAAAAACGTGGGGTCAACCTGACATTAAAATACCATTTGAAAGTAAAGTAGAAGTGCTATCACTTCTATAAATCTGGCTGCTGTTGTGAACAGCTTTCCTTGTCTTCTTGCTTTCTAAATTTATCAAAAAACTCCTCTTCAGGGAAGTGCAAAACTGGTGTTTTCACGCTCAGTTGCTTCATCTGAAGACTTTTAGTTCTACTTTAACTTGCACTAATTGTATAGGAAATTATGTTTGCACAATGTCATTGTAGCCCTGGCAGGAGGCAAGAGGTTTCTGCTCCTTGATCTTGTGCTGGTGCTTAGGTGTCTCTGAGGTGCTGGCTGTTAGTGGATGTGGGTTAGAGTGTCCTGATGTGATACTAAAACACAAAAGTCACAAATCGCACTAAATTCATAGAATCATAGAATGGTTTTGGTTGAAAAAGACCTTCAAGATCATCCAGCCTCAACCCCCTCCATGGGCAGGGACACTTCCCACCAGACCAGGTTGCTCCAAGCCCCATCCAACCTGCCCTTCAACACTGCCAGGGATGGGGCAGCCACAGCTTCCCTGGGCAACCTGGGCCAGTGTCTCACCACCCTCACACTAAAGAATTTCCTCCTTATGTCTCACCTAAATCTCCCTCTTCCAGCTTAAAGACATTCCCCCTTGTCCTGTCACTCCCTGCCCTTGCAGAAAGCCATGTGGGTGTGGAAATTCTTCCATAGCACAGTTTTCAGGGAAACTAACTTTGGGTCACAACATTATACTGGAAGACTGCTAAATTTTAAAAGCAGTTACAGTGACTCTTAGCTGTGTAACTACCAAAAAAATATTTCAATCCTGGATTATGAAATGTTAGTTCCCTTCCTTAGCTGTGTTTTAATAGAAGAACAAACACGTGGCTCTTGTCTCAGGAGACTGAGCAATTGATGCTTGGGTGACTGCAGGAGGGAAGAGCCTGTTGCTGTGGTGTGGTGTTGTGCCCAGCTTTAAGTATCTGCTGCCAGGTAGGACAGGAGGCTTATCTTGGTCTGTCCCAATACTTTGTTTTGCTCCTTGAATTTTTTTTCTTCTTTTTAGACAAAGTCTTTAAAAAAGCCCCAACAAACTCTTTCTCTTTTCCTTGCACAGAATTTGCAAGCAGACACCCCTGTGAAGGGTTTTTGCCATTAAAAACATCACATTTGTGTGTCCAGGTTTTGTTGAGAGTAGGGCTTGCAAAAAATAAGCTTGAAGTTGGATTTAAAAATTTCTTTCCATCTCTGCATGCGGAGATTGTTGCCTCCTATTGAAACAAATATATTTCATTGTTCATGACATGCAAAGTGCTTTTGGTTTTGTGTTGTGTTGCTGTGGTCTTCCAGTTTGGACAGAAGCAGAATTGGTCATGCTCATCACTTGCATCTCCCTCCTCTCCTCTGTTTCCTTGTGCCATCCTGTGGCTGACCTGAGCTGGTCTGATGTCCTCACCTTTTTGAGAGTGAGGCAGCTGGGATGGTCACTGCAGCCTGATGCTAAAGTCACTGTTCACTATAATCTTGTAAAGCTGTCCTTAAAATAATGCCAGTTCAAATGCAGTCTGGTTTTAAAAGACTTTTTATTAAAAAAGCTTTCCCTTTGCACTGCGGAACTTCTTTTCATGCATTCATGCTCTGCTCAGACAAGCTGGTTTGCAAGGTGGATCTATCAAAATACACTATTTACCTTATGTTCCTAATTTCAGTTTGAGCTTGACAGTGAACTCCTTGTACATGATGGTGAGCAACAGCCAAGTGCTGTCAAACTCAGCTCTTTGCTAAATAAAGGGAGTTTATCCTGTCATTTCTCTTTTCCCCTTTATCTGATCAACTTTTATGGTGTACTTGATCTTATTTTCTGCTGTCTCCACTCTACTTGAGAGTGATCCAGAGCAGATACTGTTGCTTCCCTTCCTCCTGTAACCAGCAATTTGAGGGGAGGAGCTGGTCACTGCTCTGCCCTTGGTGCTGTGGTGGCTGCAGTACCAAGGCTGCACAAACAAATTGGGGTTTCTGGAACTGTGGCTAGTCCAGATGCCAGACTGGTTCCTTGAAAGATCTTCCCTTGTGAAGGCTGGGTGTGGCTGGAAGTAACTATGACTGGATGTCGGTGTAGGGAGGAGGTGGAATACACCTACCTCAGAGCCCATTGTCAAGCAAATTGTTCTTTTTTTCACCCCTCTCTGCAGGGACTCTCCAGTGAAGCTCCCTAAAGTGAAAGCAGAGTTGCCCACCCTACAGCCTGGCCCGGTGCTGCCCAGCAGGTGCAACCACCTCTGCCCCAGGAGGTCCAGTCCACATGCTCCTGACCATACCTACGGATGAGTTCAGCAGATGGTGTTTCAATCATGCTTTAAGCTGTCAACCAGAAAACCCAGGTCTCAATAATCACTTTGAATCTTGACTTAGGTCTATTTTTGTTTCCTTAGGTAGCTTTTTACTCATTGCTAATACCTAAAATACAGCTTTTCCATATGTGTTTTGGTGGCAAGGTAGATTCACTGTGTTAACATTTTTCAAGTTAGAGAAGAGCTGAACTCAATTCAGATTCTACGTGTGTTGATTTTACATTTTAGTAGTATGTTACTAAAGTGACCTTAAATGATCTGGATTCATACCTGCTGTTCTGGTTTGGGCCCAACACAACAAGGGAACAGCCATGTGGCCTCTCACTCAACTCCCCCCCTCACACACACATGCTGGATGGGGAGGACAAACCCAACCAGAAGCTTCTGGGTTGAGACACAGGACAAGGAGGGTTCTTCACTGATTAAGGTCCCAGGCACAACAGACTCAACTTGGGGAAAAATAATAATTTAATTTCACACTAATCAGTGCCCACAGGACACAGACACCCCCAGAGCAGGGCTCACACACCTCACCCCACCCCTCCCTTCTTCCCAAATCCCTTTGTTCCCGGTTTCTCTCCCTCCTTCCCCCAGCAGCACAGGGGGATGGGGTTTAGTCAGGTCACAGGCTGGTGGTTCCTGCTGCTCCTTGCTCCTCAGGAAGAAGATTCCTCACAGTCCTGCCCTGCTCCCCACGGGGTCCCTCCCATGGCAGAGTCCTCCACCAACCTCTGCTCCATCAGCCCTTCCCACCAGCCCCGGAGCTGCTCCAGCGCTGCCCGCAGAGTCACGGGGCTTTGGGAACAGGCACCTCCCCTGCCCGGGGGCTTCCACGGCTGCACCATCCCAGGCCATGGGCAGCAAATCCACTGGCCACAAAATCTGAGTCCATTGGCCAAGTTCCTCCCTCCTGGAGCCTTCAGGGAATGTTCCACCATGTTCCTCCATGGATGCAGGGGCACAGCTGCCATCTCGTCATGGGCTGCAGGGAAACTTCTGCTTGGGCACCTTCTTCCCCTTCTTCCTCACCAACCACGGGATCTTCACCCCAGCACTGTCTCTCACCTGTCTAGTTCAGCCCTTCTCCCTAGAGTGCTCACTCTGCTCACCTTTTCTCTCAGTCCTTTCGTATGTTAATGGCAGAGGTGCATGCATTTTCTTTCTAATGGCTCCTTAGCTGCTTTTGGAGCAGGGGGAGCTTCTCGGCTTCTTACAGGAGCCACCCCTGGGGCCCTTCCCCCACTACCAAAAATCCCACCAAACCAAACCAGCACACATAGTTCTTCCTTAGGAAGACATGATTTGCCTTTTATGTAAGTCGCATCTACTGGTTTCTTGTTGACTGAGGAGCTCAAGGCTGGAAGAGCAGGATCCTGAGCCCCTGTGCCACCTCCTGTTGTGGTCACGCTGCTTACAGAGTGAAGCAGGCACGTTGTGATGCTAAAACCTTTCTAATGATCTGTGCTTTAGGAATTTCTTGCACCAGAAGTCAAAACCTTTCATTTTTTTGGCTATTAATATCCCTTGAGGGATTTTTTTTTTCTCTAGTTACCCTTCAGTTAATTTCTTACTACTGAACTTTTCCCTGTGCTAGAAGAGAACACATTTCAAACTACAGAAGAGCCTGTGGGAGCAATTGAAGTGTTTTTACAGTGACAGCTGAACATCCAGAGGCTTGCTCATAGGGCCAGGATCTGGCTTCCCCAAAAATCCTGTTCTTCTCTTGTCCCACAAGGCAGCCAGTGACTGCAGGGCTCGGGTGGCAGGGGGGCCTTTCATGTTTGAAAGGTCTTTGACTTTCTTTTGATTTTTATGGTGCTGCATGTCTGCTGTTAAATAGATTATTTAATTTTAGAACAGCAATAACCTGCTGCAGGATATTCACTATCATTTCTAACTTAAATGCTAAACTTGATTCTTAAAATAAACACACATGCTTAGTCTTAAAAGATATTTATTCTCACATGCTTGAAGCGCATAAGTAGAGAAATGAAGCTTTTTGTAGGGCTTTATTTTAGCTGATACTTTATATAATCATAGAATCATTTGGGTTGGAAGGGACCTCTGAAATCATCCAGTCCAACCCCCCTGCTGCAGCAGGATCACCCAGGGCAGATCACACAGAAATGTGTCCAGATGGGGCTTGAAAGTGTCTAGAGGAGACTCCACAGCCTCTCTGGGCAGCCTGTCTCAGGGCTCTGTCATCCTCATAGCAAGGAAGTTCTTCCTCATGTTGAGGTGGAACTTCCTGTGTTGTCACTTGGTGCCGTTTCCCCTCGTCCTGTCACAGGCACCACTGAACAGACACTGGCCCATTCTTGACACCCACCCTGCTTGTATTTGTAGACATTAATCAGGTCCTCTCTTAGTCTTCTCTTCTCAAGACTAACCAGCCTCAGGTATCTCAGCCTTTCCTCATCAGGCAGGTGTTCCAGTCCCTTCATCATCCTTGTAGCCTCTGTTGGACTCTTTCCAGCAAATCCCAGTCCCTGTGGAACTGGGGAGCTCAGAACTGGACACAACACTCTAGATGTGGTCTCACTAGGGCAGAGTAGAGGGGGAGGAGAACCTCCCTAGAGCTGCTGGTTCTATAGAAATACACCCTGTGGCTCAAAAACTAACTTGTAATAAAATGGGCTTTAAAATCCTTTTGCTCTTGCTCACATTCTCAGTTTAATGATTTGGAGAGACTGCCCCACAGTCTCAGTTGCTGGTGGGCCTGCGTTTGACCCAAACCATCTGAATTGGGAACAAAAGAATGACTGAGAGTCTTGGTTCCCAAACAGGGAGAACTGGGCTGATGCCAGATCTGAACAAGCACAGAGAAAACACCCCTTTCAAAATCCCAGTTAGATTTGCAGGCATTAAAATGGTGTCTGTAATTCCTGTTGATCTTGGAGTTGGTACTTGGTGCTTCTTTGGTTGATAACCCAGTTGATGTTGGCACATTCCAAAAACACACATTTATGCCTGGGTGGACCCAACACTCAGTTCACTGTTACATCTGTTGTTTGTTGAGATAGCAACCACTGTAAAGAGCTACTAGTCTTAGGATTTTTTGCTATTTTGTGGAGTCTGTCTAGAAGTGATACTGAATATTCCTGATTTGAAAGGAGAACCTGAAATGTGCAGCCTTCAGCTGGGTGGCTTGAGCAGTACCCCTTTATAAAGGGCAAAGAACAAATGAAACTGTTTATATTTACCACTCAAAGGGTAAAAAGATTTAAGGACATAGTTGTCCATGTGTATCCAGAAACTGTGGAAGAAATGGGAAATAGTGTAAACAGGAAGAGTGGGTGGGTGGGATCTACTTACTCAGTGAACTTCTTCCTTCTTTTCCTTCCTTTCCCCTTCCCTGCAGATGCAAACCTGACATTTACAAGGTGCTTTATCCACCAAGATTGCTTCTGTTTACTGAAATAGGAATGATTCTGTTGTTGTTAGAAATAGTAAAACTGACTTTTCTTTTGGGTTTGTTTTTTCAGACCTCCTTCTGGATGACCAATGCGTATTACAGCCAATTCTATTGGAAACTAGGTCTCCACCTTCCCAGTCATTCCAGCTGGTAGCAACGCTTACAATGCAAAAAGATCACAAGTCAGGACCACACAAACACTGCTCTTAAAACTTTCTAGATGATCGTAGTTGCTTTGGTTGTGTTCTATGCTAGCAGAAGCCTTTTCCAAGGTGTCCTGTTGGCGCTAGAGCACCACATTCCCCACTTCCTGGGGGCTGGCAACATGGGCAACTCCTGTGTTTGCCGCGATGACAGCGGAGCAGAAGACAACGTGGAATCTCGGAGCCAGCAAAGGGAGAACAGCAGAGCACGTGTTCCTGAAGCAAGGAGCCACCCAAGGGACCCTGTCCGTCCACCCAGGAGGGGTCGAGGGCCTCATGAACCAAGAAGGAAAAAGCAGAATGTGGATGGGCTAGTGCTGGACACACTGGCTGTCATTCGGACGTTGGTAGATAAGTAAGTACCTCCTCAAGGAATAGTTCAACATGAATGAAAATGTTCTTGTCTTCTCTCAAACTGTGACTCCATCCTCTCACCGATCTGCACCTGACCCTCCCTGAAGCAGCCACGTGTTTCCATCTGGAGGCTTAGGAGAAGAGCACCTTCCCTAGGTAACAGACGTAGCTCCTGACTGCCCAGGTACAGGCTCTTCCAGGAGCTGAGGAGGTTTCTCTCAGTTCCTGTATGTGCCTTCACCCAGGTGGGATGAGGAGCCTGCTCAGTGTTTCTTACCTGACATAAATACACAGTTTAGGAAGCAATGAATGCTCCAAAGTTGGGGCACTTCTGTCCTAAAAATTGGTGGTTGTGCAAGTTTGCTGTTTTCAGGCTGTATTTACTTCTTTGGAAATGGTTAAGCAAAAAGGGAGAGCTTTGATCTTTGTCAGCTTCTATAAACAGACTGAGGTTTGCTTTCCAGTCCTGACTACTTTTCCAAGACTGCATGTTGTGACTCTGCAGCTCATGATCCCAGTGTTGCATTCCTTGCATGCTCAAAGCATCCCTTAAGGGTGTGGGGGATGTTTATGGATTCATCTTTATTTTTTGTTGTTGTTTTGTGTTGCTTTCTACAAAGCTTTCAAAGGACCTGCCAAGTGGTGAGTGAAGTTAGGTCAGGTGCAGGCTAGGACCTGGAAAGGCCAAAACAGAAGGAGGAACAGTGTTGTAACATAGTGTTCTGGTGGTGTTTGAAGGTGGTTGTTTAAAGCTGGTGTTTAAGGTAGATGAAGCTCAGCTTTGATTCATATACTTGCATCCTGACTCTGGAACGTGCCTGCAGAGGAAGAGTTTGCCTTCCTGCTGTAAAGTACTTTCAATGGAAATACCAGGACACGTTTGGGTTTTTTTCCCTGAACATTTAAATCTAAGGGGTTTGGGTTTTTCTTGTAGAGGTTTTATTTTGTGGTCTGTCTTCAAATAATGAGGTTAAAATCATGGCAGATTTTTTTAAAAGTCTCTCCCTCATCTCACAGGCCTTCCCCTTTCCCCTCAGTCCAACCCTGTGAGCTGTTTCACAACCCTTTTCTGCATAGTTGAGCCTGTTCCTGTGGGTCTTGCAATCAGTTTTGTAATCTTGTAAGCACTTTCCTGAACTGCTGAGGGACAATAAGCACAGTTATTTCACTGACCCTGGAGTCCTGTTTCAGACATTTCTGAAACTACTGTATTTTTCTGTACAGACTCCAGTGAAATACTTTCTTAGACTCACATAATCACATGGGTTGGAAAGGACCTCTTGACTTGAGCCTCCTCCTCAAAACCCAGGTCTAGCTGGGGCAGGTTGCTCAGGGTCTTACCCAGCCAGGTGCTGAACATCTTCAGAACATGGAGATCCTTCACCTCTTCGGGTCCCTGGTCCAGTGTTTGACCATCCCCATGCTTTAAATAAACAAATATTTGTAAAAGTTGGAGTTGCCCATGGTCCAACACATCCCTGTTGTTTCTTGTCCTGTTGCTATGCACTTCCAAGATAGAGTTGCAACAGCAGTATGATTGCTGCTCCTTTCTACTACCCCCCTTAAGGATGAACAACCCCCTCTCTCTGAGCTTCTGCTTGTATGTCTTGTTCTCCAGCCCTCAACCATCTTGGAAGCCTTCTGCTAGACACACTCCCTTACACCAATGTCTGTCTTGCCCCCCAAAATGGGCTGTACTGATGTACTGGTTTCCCTTAAGGCAGTTGATAAGACACAGCTACATATTATAAGTTGCTGCAGGTAAGACAAAGACTCTGAATGATGGAGGGTCTGTTCACAAGGCAAACCATCTAAATGTGTCTGAAAAAAAATCTCAGGAGTCTTTCTCCTGCACTTGAAGCTAATGATAGCTCTTTTTAAATAGCAATGCTCACTTGGGGGCAAAAAATAATCCATGTCTGGAAATCTTGATTTTCAGTGTGAGTGGGGGACTGTAGGAATAAGTATGTTCCATTATCACCTGTTCCTCCAAGAGCCTGATGTTTCAGTTTTGAAAACAGAACTCTGACAAATCTGTGTCAAAAAATGTGCAAGAATCAGGTCAAACTTGAGTGAAGGGGTGTAAGTAACAGCAGGTTGGAAACGGGCTTCAGTGTGGTAGTACAGCAACAACAGCAAAAGGTAGTGTGAAGAATGGAAGGCAAAACCCTTTTTCTGACAATTTTTTTCCAAATTCAAAGTTAATACCTGGGGAGAGTGAGATGAATTGGAAATTAAGTTGTTACGCTGTGATCTGCGACGAACTGCTGCTTGGTTTTCTCGTTGGGTTTCGTGTTTGTTTCACCCAAATCTCAAAGCTCAGACCTAAGAAGTATCTTGACAACTGTCCTTTTCCTCTGGTATCTAGAGGCAACACCTTGCTAGAAGGGGAGGAGAGAAGTTTCATTGCCTCTTCTCAGAATAAATAAGTACTAATTTTTGGAGCTGATAGCAAGTTCTGCTTTCCAAATTAAGAAACCAGCAGAATGACCCTTTTGTTTTGAAAGGAGGAAGGAAGGTGTGTTCTGGAGGGAATGTTTTGCTATTTTAACCACTTCATTTCCAGTCAATGAGACAGAGCTCTGCTCAGAGCTGACACCTGCTCCTGGGACAGAGTCAGAAATTTTGCTGATAACAATTTCCTCCTTTTTTTTTTTTTTTTTTTTTTCATAATCCTTACTTGTACTTAGGGTTTTGTTTTTTATTTTCTTCTTTCTCTGAGTCTTTACATCCTTTCTCTGGACGTGATTCTGCTTGCACTGCTTTGTCCTGCTGGGCAGATTAGTTTCCAGAAAAAAGGCAAAGGTATGGGGGGGTAGTATTTGTTTCCAGTATGATGGTAATATAAAAATGTAAACTTCATTTAAACTTCACCATGTAAATATTTGAGTGTGTTAATGTTTTGGTAAGAAAAGCATGCATTTAAATCCTATCTTTTTAGACAAAACTAACACTTTTATTTTATCATTAATCACTCCAAAGGATGTAGCTTTACTATCTACATGATTAATCTGTGTTGAAATTTTCTCAAATTCATCTGTATTTAGCATTTCTGGTTTCATGTCAGGGCTGTGTGGTAGAAATGGAGTGTGGAGCCTATTTCAGCCTGGGGTTAGTTCACAATGCCTCTGTAGCACTGAATAAAGCACTTACGAGATGCTGCTGCATAAGCTTTTTCTGGACCTGGAGATGCTCACTGAATAGGGTTTTGAGCTCTTGCTTTAGGGGCTTTTCAGCAGTGGCTGCTCAGATAAGCACCAGCCAGAGGTTCTTGCCATTGCCCCAGCAAACCAAGTTGAGGAACTGCTTTAATTCAACTTTTTCTATGTTAGAAAGTCCATTGGGTTAAACATCTTCTGTTCAACTGCTTTAACTGTTTCTTACAGCTCTTCTTAATAAGTTGGAAGTCTGTGATGCTGTTGGGTGGCTTGCCTTTCAGTTTTGTGGGGTTTTTAAAATACATTTCTAGATTTAGCTGAGAATTTCTGGAGAAAAAAAACATAACATGTTTAAGCCACGTCCCTTGTGCTTCACTTCAGGCCCTCTGGCATGTGTTCCTCTTGCTGCTACTCCAAGGAACCCTGCTAATGAACAGCACAGTGCCTAAGCACTCTGGTTAGCTTGTAGATAAGGATCATTTAATTGATCAGCTCTGGTAGGTGTGCAGCTGTTGGCCTGAGGCCAGAACAAGGCTCAGATCCCAGCTGTGTTTCAGAGCTGCCAGTGGCATTAGCCTAGCCTGTGTAACTTTGGTTAAATACTGACCGGATTAATTTTCTGTCTGTGTATCATCATTTTATCTGGTGTATTATGTTGACTCTGCATAATTTTTGACCTGTGTAATATCTCTTGCAGTGACCAGGAGCCTCCTTATTCAATGATCACGTTGCATGAAATGGCAGAAACAGGTATCAAGGCACCATGTGGGGCATTGCAGTTGTGACTCCTAAGCAAACAAACCCCTCTTTTCTTTGCAAAGAAAAACACACACTTGGCATCTACTGTGTCTGGCTGTGGCTGTAGGGGTGTGGGACCCACAGCACAGCCCTGCCCTTCAGAGGTTGCACTGGGCTCACTGCATTTGCCTTAGGTTTTTGAGCTTCTGACATGAGCTCCACAGGAGCAGCCGTGGGGTGGCCAGACACCCTGTCATGGCTTTAAACCCTGAGCCATCAGGAATGTCTGCAGGCAGGGAGGCAGAAACAGCCTGTCTAGTTATCTAGACATGCTTTAAACTCTTGTCCTCCTGTCCTGGCAAGTCGTACATACTTTTTCTGTTGGGTTCTTCTCTCCTTAGTCTCTACTGAGACAGTTATTCCAGCATGTTCCATTCTCCCAGCTCGAGACCTCCACCAGATTTCTGGTTTAGCTCAGTTTTTTCCTCTCCTAGTATACTGGTCTGAGGAAAGGTATTTCTAGATCAAAAGAAATTAATCCACCTGATTTTAGATGTTACAGTAATTAAGTAAAATGGTTTTGGGGTGGAATGTGACAACAAAACTCAAACCTCAACATGTTACTTGGGTTTACTTGTCATTGGTGAAGGGAGGACAGAGGCTCTTCAGCCTCACTCACCTGTACACAGGTACAGACTATATTTTTCACTTCTAAGGGCGCTAGTTTCTTGTAAATCTGAATCTGTAGTAGTTTAACATCTTAATGTGGGTTCTTGTTTACTTGCAAGTAGAAGCCCTTCTCTGCTCATGAGACAGTGAGAGCTGTTTCTTAGGAAAGTAAATTTGCTTTAGCCAACCAGGCACACAACAAGCTAACAGTTCCCACGGGGTCTGTGTTACCTGAGGGACCTCAAGAAGAGCTCTGTGATTCTGGCTAGAGGAAATAGTTCTTCAGTGTCATCATGGATGCAGCATTTAACACCTCAGAGCTGCCACTGGACACTGAGCTCTTGAGTATCACACTGAACAAAGTGCTCGCCCATGCTGGCCAGGAGTATTCCTTCCTAATGCTGGTGGGAACCACAGGATGCTCTGGCCTGGGCAAGACTGTTCTCCAAACAAAAGAGGGCTTCACTGACACCTGAGCTGTAAACTTTTTTCTTCTTGAATTTAAACTTCTAAACTACTACAAGCTGTGACATGGGTTTAAAAAGTGAACTGTTTTGTGTTTGGTTTTTTTTCTCTGTAAACTCACTGTGTAATTCTGAGAACATCTCGCTTCACATTTATGGCTGTATTTCAAACACTGCAGTGTTAATTCTGAGCATTACTTCTGTTTTGTGGTTCACAGATGAAGGCTGGTTGGAAGTTGTCCAGTCTTTAATTAGAGTTATTCCATTAGAAGATCCCCTGGGACCAGCTGTTATAACACTGCTGCTTGACGAATGCCCACTGCCAACAAAAGTGAGTCTGAAGCCTGTGTGTTTATCTGGGGCTGAACTTGAGTTCTTGGTGGCTGCCACACCCATGGCAGCTTCTGGGTGGGTTTCACCAGTGATGCAAGACTGTCAGCTCTTCCAGAAATAGATGTCATTTGGGGTTTTGAGTAATTTGTGGTGACTTGGTGTCTATGTGCAACTCAAGGGTAGACCATCTGTAGGAGAATAAAAAAATAATTAAATTCTGGTCCATGAGAAGGAAGAAATAAGTGGCCTTTGGTGTTTAGCTGCTTTTATTGCTACCCTGTCCTGCTGTGCAGTGAAGGTGTTCAGGTGCTGCAAAGGCAGGGCAGGTTCTGCTCTTGAGTTCTGCAAGTGGTGCATTATGAGTCACTTGGATCTGGTCCTGCCCTGCAGCAGGGGGGGTGGGAAGGGAAACGGGGCATTTTTATACTATGAAATAACAGAATCCCAGACTGGTTTGGGTTAGAAGGGACTTTCAAGATTATGTAGTTCCAACCCCCTGCATGGGCAGGGACCCCTCCCACCAGCCCAGGTTGCTCCAAGCCCCATCCAACCTGCCCTTCAACACTGCCAGGGATGGGGCAGCCACAGCTTCCCTGGGCAACCTGGGCCAGGCTCTCACCACCCTCACAGTGAAGAATTTCCTCCTCATATCTCATCTAAATATCAGCATAAAACCATTCCCCCTTGTCCTCTCCCTCCCTGCCCTTGTCCCAAGTCCCTCCCCAGCTTTCCTGGAGCCCCTTCAGGCACTGGAAGGTGCTCTCAGGTCTCCCTGGAGCCTTCTCCTCTCCAGGCTGAACACCCCAACTCTCCCAGCCTGGCTCCAGAGCAGAGCTGCTCCAGCCCTTGGATCATCTCTGTGGCCTCCTTGGGACTAAATACAGTTTTGGCAAATCTGAATACTTCTCTTTTTGCTGGCCACTGATCTGGTTTTGGATGGGAAGCAGACCCAAGGGGTTCACACTGTTTTGGTACAGGTGGTGTAGTGAGGGCTTCAAGATGTGACCACTACTGAATCCCTTGGCACGTGATGATTGTGCAGAGACCTTGTCTGTCTTCACATGCTTGTTACCTCATTGCATCAGAAATAGGTGATGACATCATTGCAGCTTTCACTTCTTAATCTACTTTCTGTGCTGCCAATTTTAGTTTTGAATTTATATTGTTAGGGATATAAAAACCTGGTAGCTTTTTGTCTTGCATAAATGCATGAATGGCAGGAGAACTAGTCAAGCTTTCTAATTACCTGAAGTGAGGTTTTTTTCCTCTCTAGGTTGTTGATTAAAGTCATCTGAGACTTTCACAAGTTAAATGTTGTATAAACTGTCACACAGGCTGCAAAGTGATTATGAAAACAAAGCTATGATGAGAAATTCTGCCTGCTTCCAAAAAGAGATCAGGAAATGGAGACCACTGTGAATATTAAGAGTGATTCTCTGTCTTTTGTTCAACTATACAATGTACTTGACAATCAAATGATCTGTTCTTTGAAAGCCATATTACTTTTATTTAGGTTCTTAAGTTTTAAGGAGTTAGCTGTGAAATAGTTTGTTGGGTTTTATTCCTGTGCTGTCTCTTTGCAGCACAAGGAGCTGTGGGATCTGCTGGTCACATGCAATCTAGTAAAGTGTTTGCTGCTGTTCATTTTCTTTTATTCAGGATAAGTTTAAATTGCTGGTCTGAAGGGTTTTAAGTCAGTGCCCCACTGGTGTGGCAGCTGGGGAACAGCAGCAGGCTGCACTTGCTGTTATTGTGGGCTAGAAAGTTATAATGGCAGCACAGTAAACTGTTTATTCTAGAAAGTCTTTATTTAACTCAAAATAGTTGATCTCTGTGATGGTTCTGTTAGTGGCTAAAAGCAATACCAGTATGTTAAGAGTTTAATTTTAGTGAGGATTTTCCATCCCAAGTCTGTGGCTCAATCATCCTTCCTCTCTTTCCTCTTAGCATCAGTCCTGTCCATCAGTCCTGGTTTGTCCCTTCTCTTTTGGGCTCAGAATGACTTCTCAGTGTTACCTCTGCATAGACCTTGGGCTGTGGCTCAGAACACAACTCCTAAGAAACAGTTATTCACCTTGGGCAGTACTCGTTTTTTCTCTGAATGGCTCATTGGTGACCTCAATGTGTGGAGCTCTTCTATCCAAATTAGGTCCTAGCCCGAGATTATGCAGCTTCAGTCTGAATCAGCTGAAACTTTGAAGTCTGAGAAGTTAAGGGGGGTTTGGAGCTTTGTGGGCTGGGGTTCTCCCTGGGGAATAACGTGTAGATTAACGCTTAACTACTCTGAAAATGGAGGGTACATTCTCAATCTGTCTTGAATTTTGTCTGTTCCATACTGCCTGATGAAGCAAGTTAAAGCATGCCATTTTGATGTGTTACCCTCATGGGTTACTTCCTGAATTCCTGTGGCTATAGAAAGCCATTTGTGCTCTCCAGAACACAGTTTATGATGTCCTGCCAAGCTGGCAGCGTCCTGAATTCATGATGGAGGTGTGGGCTCTTTTTTGGGGGGGCACCTCAGCAGTCCTTAATTCTAAAGCCTAAACCAGCCCTTTTCTTTGGCAAATGCTTTTAGGGCACTGGAAACATGAGATGGTGGTGGTGCCATGGGTGCTGGGTGGTCTTGAGCAGACAGAGGCAAACAACTCCCTGTTGCTGTAGGAAGCTCACCTGTGTACATCCAGAGGTGTCCTGAGTTGTTGATCACAACAGCAATCTGGTAGAAGTTTTAAAGTTTAATTTCTCTTCCCATCAGCTTTTTTTTTGGTCTCCTCTTAAAAGAGCCAGGCTGTCTGTGATGTGCTGCTGTCTGCTACACAGCACAAATAATGGCTATACTGGGGGGGGAAGCTGTCAGCAATGTTGAAGAGGTCTCTGATTTTTTCTTTTTCAGGATGCATTGCAAAAGTTAACGGAAATATTAAACTTAAGTGGAGCTGCTGCCTGCCAGGATGCTTGTCACCCTGCCAAACACCGGAACACCACGGCAGTGCTGGGCTGCCTGGCAGAGAAGTTGGCAGGTAAAGGCCTGGGGCTCTGCTGGGAGTGTGGCTCACTGAAGCTTGTGTGTGGCTCACTGAAGCACCTTCTGCTTTAGCGCCGGAGGTGCAGACTAGTTCAGAAATGTTTCCTTACAACTGAAGAGTGTCCTGCATCGTGGAATGATGCAGAGAATGGCTAGAGAGCAGCCCTGAGCAGGAGGACCTGGGGATGGTGGCAGGTGAGAAGCTTAACATGAGCTGCCAGTGTGTGCTGGAGCCCAGAGAGCCAGTCATGGTCTGGGCTGCATCAAAGAGGCAGAGCCAGCAGGGCCAGGGAAGGGATGCTGCACCTGTCCTCTGGTGAGACCCCACCTGGAGTGCTGTGTCTGCAGCCCTCAGCACAGGAGAGACATGGAGCTGCTGGAGAGGGTCCCAAGGAGGCCATGAGGATGATCCTAGGGCTGGAGCAGCTCTGCTCTGGAGACAGGCTGGGAGAGTTGGGGTGTTCAGCCTGGAGAAGAGAAGGCTCCAGGGAGACCTTAGAGCACCTTCCAGTGCCTGAAGGGGCTCCAGGAAAGCTGGGGAGGGGCTTGGGACAAGGGCAGGGAGGGAGAGGACAAGAGGGAATTAATTAAAACTGAAGAGGGGAGATTTAGGTTGGACATGAGGAGGAAATTCTTTGCTGTGAGGGTGGTGAGAGCCTGGCCCAGGTTGCCCAGGGAGGTTGTGATGCCCTGTCCCTGGAGGTGTTGAAGGCCAGGTTGAATGAGGCTTGTGCAGCCTCATCTGGTGGGAGGTGCCGCTGCTTGTGGCAGGGGGGTTGGAACCTGAAGATCTTTAAGGTCCTTCTGACCCAAACCATTCTGTGATTCCCTGGAGAGGCCTTGTGTGACCAGCTCTGCTGCTTAATTAAACTGTTGAACAGTCACTACCTTCAGTCTGAATGTGCCCTTCCCTGTCCCAAGCACTTTCAAAGATCACATCTTTCTGATGCCAGGCTATGGATTGTGAGTCAGGGTGTGTTTGTGGTCTGTACACTGATAATCAGTCTTGTCTGTAGACCTGTCCTGGCTGTCTGTGAATTACTGGGAACAAGTTGTTCTTTAGCCAGTAGGCAGGAGTACCAAACTGGTCATATTGGAGGCTGTAGAGAAACAAAAATCAACATGTATTTCCAATAAACATGTATTGTCCTATTGTAGCTGGCAGGAAAGATTCTCTCTTCTGAGTTACTTAAAAGAAAATTGCTGGGATTCTTTTTAAGGTGACTTTTTGTATAGAATGTGTTAGTCCCTGTCATTTCTGGAAGCTGATGATTCAGTTTCCTTCCTGCTGAATGTCAGGTTTCTATCTATGTTTTTTGCTCCTTTTCTGAAAATGAACAGGAAAAAGAGGAAGGATTGTCCAGTGTCACCTAATGGTTATGACTTTTTTTTTCATATTTCTGTCAAAAAAAGGAAAGAACAAGGGCAGGAAGCATTTTTATATTATAACACTTCTACCCTGTTGCACCAAATCCAAATGAGAATCCTGTATCTTCGTGGATGTGGAGCAGATCTCATGGAATCAGTTCAACCAGCAAATCAGTTCATGCTGTGCTGGAACCCTTTGCATTTGTTAGAGTCCACAGACAACAGAGGGTGGTTCCTCTGTTCCTCTCCTGATGAAGCAGGCAGTGTTGCAGGGCATTATTTTTTCAGTCGGCTGCTGCAGTTTGTGTCACTCACTATCCACTCACCTATATTAGATGTTGAGCTTTGCTGCTTTTGGGCTACTGATAAATGGAGCTGGTCTTTATACTTTGACTCTGGAAGTAAAGAGGAGCAGTCTCCTTTTGAAAGCACCAAGCAGGAGGGTGCTAAGCACAGAGATTTGGGAGTTTCTGCAAAATATCAGAAGTGTGGCTGAAACTGTAGCCATTTCAGCAGTGAACTGAATAACATTAGTCATTTGGCAGTAACTGTAATTATTAAATGTGTAGCAAATACTTGGCTGGAAACAATGATAATTGTTCTATTTTCTACTTCTTAGGTATTCTTTAATTTGTTGCCTTTGTGTAAAAGTTGCCTGTGATCACAGAATCAATGTCAGGGGTTGGAAAGGACCTCCAAAGATCACTGAGTCCAACCCCTCTGCCAGAGCAGGACCAAAGCTAGGGCAGGTCACTCAGAAAGGCATCCAGACAGGTCTGGAAAGTCTCCAGAGAAGGAGCCTCCACCACCTCTCTGGGCAGCCTGTCCCAGGGCTCTGTCACCCTCACAGGAAAGAAGTTCTTCCTCATGTTCAGGTGGAACTTCCTGGGCTCCAGTTTGAATCCATTGCCCCTGGTCCTGTCCCAGGGCACAAGTGACAAGAGCTTGTCCCTGCCTTCTTGCTGCCCTCATGTATTGATAGACATTCATTAGATCCCCCCTCAGTCTTCTCTTCTCCAGACTGAACAGCCCCAGGTCTCTCAGCCTCTCCTCATAGGGCAGGTGTTCCAGTCCCTTCATCATCCTTGTAGCCTCCCTTGGACTCTCTCCAGTAGATCCCTGTCCCTCTGGAACTGGGGAGCCCAGGACTGGACACAACACTCCAAGTGAGGTCTCACCAGGGCTGAGTAGAGGGGGAGGAGAACTTCCCTAGACCTGCTGGACACACTCCTCCTGATGCACCCCAGGATTCCATTGGCCTTCTTGGCCACAAGGGCATGTTATTGTCCCATGGTAACTTGTTGTCCACCAGGACTCCAAGGTCCTTCTCCAAGGAGCTGCTCTCTAGCAAATCACCTCCTAACCTGTCCTGGTGCATTTGGTTGCTCCTTCCCAGGTGCAGGACTCTGCACTTGCTCTTGTTGAACCTCATGAGGTTCCTCTTTGCCCAGCTCTCCAGCCTGTGATGATCAGTAGGTGGTAGTTCCCATGGATGGATTTAATTTTTTGTCTTCTTGTAGGTCCTGCAAGTATAGGCTTGCTGAGCCCAGGGATCTTGGAATATTTACTGCACAGCTTGGTAAGTGTCTTTGGTCTTTGCATCTATGCACAGCCATTATAATGCAATTTATTTTCATTGTTATTGTTCTTGTGAAAAGTTAGGGTCATCTTTGGTAAACACTGGCAACTGATGTTATAGAAATTTGAGATTCCAGGGAGCCTGTGGGATCTCCATCCTTGGAGATAATCAGAAGTCAGTAGGACAAGGTAATCTATTCAAACCAGGCCTCAGCAGAAGGGTGGGTGGGATGAGCTCTGGAGCTCCCTTTCCACCTAAAGCATTCTGTGACAGAGAAGCAGCTTTTCTGATCACCTCTGCTGGGTGTTTCTTCAATAACTTTTCTTACTGCCCATGTTTAGAACTTCCAGTCCCACCCGACAGTGATGCTCTTTGCACTAATAGCCCTGGAGAAGTTTGCACAAACAAGTAAGTATTAGCCTGAAACTGCCCTTAACAGCCTTGCTGTGGTTCCTGCTGCCCGAGTGTCACTTCCTCCACCTGCTCACACCTGGGAGCATAAGACTGGGGTGGTGGGAACACTGATGTCCATTTGTAGGCAAGAAGCAATATTTGTTGTTTCAGTGACACCCCTCAAAACCCTTCAGATATTTGGTGAAACTCAGTTAGAAATTGCTACAGAAGGACTTCTGACATGAGGTCCTTGTCACTGAGATCGGCCTGGATTAGAGATGGGGGGCAGCTCTGATGGGAAGCAGCTCTGATGGAGTATTTGCAGACAGGGAAAAGAAACATGCATTGCTTCACTGACACCAGACCCACAAACCCTGAAAGATTCACTGAAACTCCCTCCTCAGCCTAGAAATTGCTACATAAAGATTTATGGCATGAGACCTTTGTTACTTGGAAAGAAATTGATCTGCATTAGAAGAGCTGGAGAACAGCCATGATCCCATGGATCTGATGGTGCAACTCCATGCTGGGAAGTGGCAGCCCAAGATTGGCATCTCCAGTCTCAGTCCGTGTCATGCCTGCCTGGGGCAAGAGTTTCCTGCTGTTTGTAACATTAAGGTTTGCAGTGGTCAAATGTTACTGGTTTTATCTCAACTTATGGCTGGTTCACAGCAATTCATTTTTTTTTTTTTGCTCTTAAATTGCAGGTGAAAATAAAATGACTGTTTCTGAGTCGTGCATTAGTGACCAACTGATCTTGCTAGAGAAGTGGACAGATAACCCAGACTATTTAAAACGCCAGGTTGGATTCTGTGCCCAGTGGAGCTTAGACAATCTGTGTAGGTATAATGAAGGGACGGATTAATTTCACATTAATTTTTATTATTACTAATTAGTACCTTAATAATTTCACTTCTCCTCAGAGAGGGGGGAGTACGTTGTGTTTGTTTTTATTGTTATTTTAATGTAAATATATCTGACTGCTTTTGTAATCACTCTTCTTAAAAAAAGAGGGGGCCAAATAAATCCAGTGTCATTGCATGGAAGGGGAGTTTTGTCAAGGAAAATGGTTGTGAAGGGAAGGGGTTTGTGCTCTGGGAGCTGGAGCTGCAGGGAACAGTCTCCTTTGCACCATGTTCCCTGTGACTCTCACTCCAGCTGGCATGCTGAGGAGCTCAGGGCAGCTCTATCTCTGGGTGGAACAGCTGGATTGCTGACACCCTGGGGATGGTCACCACTGTGAGCAAAACCCAGCAGTGCACAGGCTCAGAGAATCAGTAGGACTTTTAAGAGTAAAGATACAGTCTCGTGAGCAAAAGTGAGAAGATTTGACCAAGCACTGTACTAGCTCTGTCCTTCTGGGTGACTGACAATGATCAAATCCATTTTAGTTGTGATTTCAAAGAATCATAGAATAGTTGAGGTTGGAAGGGACCCTAAAGATCAGCAGGTTTCAACCCCCCTGCCGTGAGCAGGGACACCTCCCACCAGAACAGGCTGCACAAGCCCCATCCAACCTGCCCTTCAACACTTACAGGGATGGAGCAGCCACAGCCTCTCTGGCCAACCTGTTCCAGTGCCTTCCTACCCTCATGGTGAAGAATTTCTTTCTGATGTCCAACCTGAATCTCCCCTCTTTCAGTTTAAAACCATCACCCCTTGTCCTATCACTGCCCTCTCTGGTGCAAAGCCCCTCCCCAGCTTTTCTGAGGCCCCTTCAGGCACTGGAAGGTGCTCAAAGGTCTCCCTGGAGCCTTCTCTTCTCCAGGCTTAACACTCCAACTCTCCCAGCCTGTCATTTTGAGGGTGGAGCAACTCTAAGGACCTTGTTGCTGATGCTAGTTAGATAAATTTGGGGAACAGCTCTTGTCAGGCTTGATGGAGCTTCAGCCAGCTTATGGAAGGCCAATGTCATTTGTGGTCAGTAAATATCTGTGTAAGTGTTGCAGCAAGTTTGGGTTGTATGGAGGGGCCTGAGCAGTAGTTGAATGTGTCTGTGTCAGCAACATGACACCCAGCAGGAGAAATGCTGCTGAGCCTTCCATGTCAAAAGAGGATGCAGGGAGAAAGAGCTGCTCTGGTTCAGTTCAAGCTCATCCCCTGCCTGAAAATGAGAGGGTAAAAAAACCTTTGAAATCCTTGTTTTTCCCTTCCCCTTTTTCCCCAGTCCCAACATCTTTTCCACTGTGATGGATCAGAAAAACTCTGCCAGCTGAAAATGCAAATACAATAGTACACCCTGAAGCAGTGGATCCTGGTTTGAGCTTGGATGCCTTGTGGGTTTCCTGAAGGTAGTAATTGGATTGTAGGGGTTCTGCTCAGAGGTGCAGGTCACCTTGGCAGTTCAGAAGGTGTTTAACAAGCAGAGTATTGGAAGCGATGCTGTTTGCATGCAGGCAAAGTAGCAGTCATGGAATCCCAGACTGGTTTGTATTGGAAGGGACCTTAAAGATCATCTAGATCCAACCCCCTGCATGGGCAGGGACACCTCCCACCAGACCAAGTTGATAACTGGATCCTGGAGAGTTTGATTGTCACTGTGTGAAATGTTGCAAAGAAAGTTTTGCTGTGGCAATGATTAAAACTAGTTTTCTTTTGCAGTTTTAAAAGAAGGGAGGCAGTTTACATATGAGAAGGTTGACTTGACCAACATTAGGGCTATGCTGAACAGCAACGATGTCAGCGAATACCTGAAGATCTCACCCCATGGGTTAGAGGTAGGATGTCATTTTGGGATTTCAACCTAAAACAGGAGGCTGAAGAAAAAGGCAGATTTTAACTATTTCTGTTGGCTGCTTGCTCCTGTGACTTCCTAGAACAAATCCAAGTTCACTCCCAGCTTTGTATAGAGAGCTTGCTTTGTCAGAGGGTTTTACCATCACTGCACTGATCTCAGTTGTACAAGTGTTCACAGTAAAGTCACAGCTCCACCTGTGCCCCATAACATCAGAAACGTGAGGATGATGCTTAAGAGTCAGCTGTTTTTTCACTCACTTTGACTAAAATTGTTCACAGAGTATAATCATTGCTTACCCTGCCTCCCTGTGACAAGCTTACAGCAGCAGGATTTTTCTCAGCCATGTTTTTCTTTCTTCCTTTATTACTTTTTAGAAAAACTTCTTGGACTAGAGATGAATTTTCATGAATTAATATTTAATCCCTCTCTGTCCTCCACATGATCCATCAGCTAACAATCAATGACTTTAGTCTTCCTGCCTTGGTTGTCTTAGTCTTTAAATCTTTAAATTGATGCTGTCAACTCTCTACTTTTTCCTTTTTTCCCCCCTTGTGGCTGAACAATTTTCAGCCTACTGGCTACTTGGTGTGACAATTGGTGTGAAGTGAGATCACTTTCTGTCTGAAATGCCCCTAAAATGTTGCTGCTGTCTTCTTAGACACCAGAAACATGACCCAGGGGAACAAAGGGGTTTGTTTGGATGCTGATGTTGCAGATGATTCTCTCCTGGGTTGGTTTTGGCAGGCTCGATGTGATGCCTCCTCCTTTGAGAGCGTCAGGTGCACGTTCTGTGTGGACTCTGGGGTCTGGTACTATGAAGTGACTGTCATTACCTCAGGAGTGATGCAGATAGGCTGGGCCACCAAAGACAGCAAGTTTCTCAATCATGTGAGTACCTGTGATGTCAGATAGCCTATGGTGGAATTTCAGTGCTTTTGTACTTGCCAACACCAAGGAAAATAGCTGTGTTTGTTCTGTGGTTATAACACTGAGCACTTCAGTGTTTCCTCCAGCTTTCCTGTACTTCCCTGAACCTGTTTTTGTTGCATTTAGTGGGACAAGAAGGGCTGTGTTGTCAGTGCTGCAGCCTGACTGTTCACACAAGCAGAGCAGCTGGCAGTGACAGCTTGGAAGCTGCTGCTGTCTGGGAGCTGCAGGGCTTATCTCTTGTGGCTTGGTCTTTTTTTGGAGGTTCTTCAGGTAACACCAGTGGGTGCTGCCTGGTTTTGTGAAGTAAACAATTGCTCCCCAGGAGCCAGCAGATTTTCATGCACTCACTTTTACACCAGTCACCAATTAGCGATTTGATTGCTCTCTTTAACATACTTTTCTATTAAATTAACTTTCACAAGGGAAATAATTCCTTACATTGGCTCACACATAGTGTGGTATTGTTGGCTCTGCTGGTAGCAGCAATATGGTGCAGGTAGGGTATGTGAATGCTTTTTAAAAATTATTTAAAAATAAGGGAAAAGATTAAACCTTCTGTATTATAAAGTACACTATTATTTTGTAGTTTAATTTGCTTTCCCTCTCATCCAGATAACTTATTGTTTTATTTTTAATTTTAAGTATTCTTCTTCCTACTATTTAATAGAATAATATCATACAATTCCAGACTGGTTTGGGTTGGAAGGAACCTTAAAGATCATCCAGTCCCAACCCCCTGCATGGGCAGGGACACCTCCCACCAGCCCAGGTTGCTCCAAGCCCCATCCAACCTGCCCTTCAACACTGCCAGGGATGGGGCAGCCACAGCTTCCCTGGGCAACCTGAGCCAGGGTCTCCCCACCCTCACACTAAAGGATTTCCTCCTCATGTCTCCCCTAAATCTCCCCTATTCCAGTTTTAATGCTACTTTACTGTAAAAATGTTGTACTTCCTAGTGTTAATGCAAAATGTGCCATGTACACGTGAAGTCCAAACCTCTAGCCAAAGAATTATATCTAATGTCAGCAGAGGTGTAACTAGGACCTCTCTCTCCTTAAATCTTTATGGTGACTCTACTCAACTCAGTGTGCTGGAGCATGTTGGCTTCAGTATTTCCATAATACTAAGAAAGGGTCATGATTGCCACCCAAAAAACCTGTCTGCTTGGGCTTAGAGAGGACTTTCCATATCACCATCCTCCCAAGTGTCCATTCAAGGTGATTGAAGTACAAGGTAGAATTTTAGTACAGGAGCTGTGTATGGCCCAGCCTGCTGCCAGTGAAAATACAGCCCTGGGGCTTGAGGTTGACACTTCTACTGTCTGGGTTTGAGAAGAAAAAGTACCCTTAGCCCTATTTCATTGTTGTAATTGCATGGTTTTCCGTTCCTACTAGGAATTTAATTTAGGAGACAAATCATATCTATGTATTGAACGTAGAGATAAGCAGTTAAAACTGCTCATTTAAGATTATTATAGAAAAAGTCATTCTGCAGCTGGAGAAGCTAATCTGAAGATAGGCCAAACACATGAGAGTAGATGCTGATGGTGGGGGGATGAGAGAAATACAGCAGGGGGGTGAAACACATCAGTGGCAGGAAACCCAGCAGGAATGAGAGGAGCAGCTTTTCTCACCATTTTAACTCTTCTGGGAGCTCCATGGTCTGGCTCCATTTCTTCTAATTATTCATGTAAATAACATTGTCCTCAGCTGGTGGAGAACAGGCACATGTCTCTGCATCACATCCCACCAGTCCAACGTTTCTAAGGTGGGATTGCAACTGTGATTTAAATTTAAAAAACCCAAATCAGGAAAACCTAACAATGCAAAAGAAAACAACCACAACCAAACAGAAATACCCTCCAGACCTGTCATGAGCTCTGGAGACACTGGGCGTAATGCAAACTGTTGACAAAAAAAGGCCCTGTGTCTGCTTCTGGACTGCTAAGAAGCTTAAAAGATTTTTGCCACTTGCAGTTAAGGAGCTTGGGCTAAATGCATCTTTCTGTCTGCACTTCTTGTGCAAGGTATGAAAAGTGGAGCTGTCACATCTCTGAGCAGGATGGTTTTCTGCTGCTACAGCTCTTCTGCTGGTGGCTAATGCTGCTGTTCTTGAAGTCAGTCAGGTGTCTGCCTGAAATACAAGGGTATGATCTGCTGGGCATGGCACAAACACAGTCCTCAGAGTAGCCATATGCTCTTTATTTACAGCATGTGTAACTAAAAGCCTAGTCCTCAAGATGCCATTAAACACCATTAGCTGGGCTTAGCTGCAGTGTGGGACATCAGAGCTTGTGGAATCAGACACTGTCTAGTGTTGCCTCTCCAGACAAACCCTGCTGACCACGGGGAAGTTTATCTTCTCTGATGCCTTTGGGTTTCATGATTGGGCTCTCCTACATGACAAGTCCTTCTCACACTCTGAAACCTGTATTTCTGTGTTTATCTTGGACCTTGGGACTATTGCGTGGTAACCTTTTCACAAAGTGAGGGAGGCTGGCATGGAAAGGAACACAATATGCTACAAATTAGCAAAGGGACTATGGGTTTGTTCTCTTCCTCTGCGCTCCCTGTTCTGGTGGCACTTGGTTATCTTGTCAGGGAAGGTTTTCCAACTCTGGTGCTGGGGCTTGGAGATAAGAGAGTGATTACACTTCTGTGTTGACTTTTAAGATGCTAAACATTAGCTATTTGGTACTAGCTTCTGATTTAAATAGTTCCATAGACAAGAGTGACTTGAGCTCATGGGGAATAAAAAACACTTCGGAGACAATAGAATTATGGAATCCCAGACTGGTTTGGGTTGGAAGGGACCTTAAAGAGCATCAGGTCCCAACCCCCTGCATGGGCAGGGACACCTCCCACCAGACCAGGTTGCTCCAAGCCCCATCCAACCTGCCCTTCAACACTGCCAGGGATGGGGCAGCCACAGCTTCCCTGGGCAACCCGAATAGCCCTTTCTCTCCTCACCCCAACAAATTCCTTTCAATGCAGACATGAAACCAAGGCTAGTTTGAAAAAAAGGGTTTTCATGGGGGTGGGAGCAACTCTTCCTGCTTTTGGCTGAATGGCTTAGTTGACTAGCAATCAGCTGGGGCTTGGGAGTGAGGAATGGCTGCAGACTGGAATGCTTTGCTCTCTTCCTGAAGGAAGGTTACGGCATCGGGGACGACGAGTACTCCTGTGCGTACGACGGCTGCCGGCAGCTCATCTGGTATAATGCCAGAAGTAAACCACATTCCCACCCCTGCTGGAAAGAAGGTATTCCCTCCCTCTTCTGCTGGGTATCCTAGTGGGGTTTTCTGCACACTTTTTTTTTTTTTTTTTTTTTTGCCTCTTTGCAGGTGTCTAGAAACCAGTTCATTACAGGTGTGAACAGAGCAGTGACTGCCCTAATCCTGATTTAATAATTATCCCAGTTTAATAACTATTGTGCCTTTACTGGTCTTTGCAGTGGTTGAAATGTTTGAAGTGGGTACCAGGCTCTTGTTCCACTATCTGTGTAAACAGAATCTTGTTGGTTAAATGCTTTTTCTTTTCTCAGGAAGGGTACTAATCATTGCAGCAACCAACATTGCTGGACACTTAGACTTTTCTCCAGATGTTTGTAGTTCTACAAAACAGGGTTTAAACAACCCTTTCTGGGCTGAAAGAGTTCTTTTAGAGAGCAGCATAAATCTTGATCTCTGAATTAGACCTTTTTTTTTTTTTTTAAGGAGAAGTTGCACTGTCTTGCTTACTTTAAATTCTTGGATAGCTCTTTGGACAGCAAAGTTCTGTTCTTGATCTCAGCTTCAAAACCTTGGCAGAGTCTGGGCATGTCAGGCTTGTGTGAATGGTGCCACCTTCTCTTCCAGTAAAAACTTCTCCCAAGGATGGCTAAATTAAACACTTCCTACAAATAAATAGCACAAGCAATATTGGAAACTTAGACTTTAGCAAGTGTGTGTTCTGAGCTCTTCAGTGGGTGTAAAATAGCCAAGGAGAGACAAAGTTCAACTTTTTTTCTGGCTGTGGCAAATACCCTGCAATACTTATACAGCTGTGTAGTATTAATGCTCTGAAAGAATTAATTACTTAAATTTTTTTATTATTTTCTCCTGTTTTGGTTTTCTTTTGTCTGTCTTTATCAGTGTTGCTTCCTTTTGTGCTTTTGCAAACAGTTCCTTTTAAGCAAGGCAACTCATATTGAGATATGTGATACTTACAACAAAGTGTTTCAGCTTTTGGCATTTGGCAGAAGTTACATTTTTAAATTATCTTTTCTTTTTTTATGTAAGGAGACACAATAGGATTTCTACTAGATTTGCAAGAAAAGCAAATGATCTTCTATTTAAATGGAAACCAGCTTCCTGCTGAGAAGCAAGTCTTTTCATCTGCTGTGTAAGTATGTGCTCATTTGGAAGGACAGTGACCTGTAGGGGTTTTAATTATATTAAGTTTTTTAAAAATTATATTGTATTTTTAATTACATGAAGTGTTTCCCATTTGAGATGGAAATGCATATTTGTTTACCTGAAGCCATCATTAAGCAGGTTTCCTAACTGAAATCAGTGAGGAGGATTTAATTTTATAGGTGGATTTCAGGGTCCCAGATAAATACTTTGCACCTTCCACTGGTAGGTTCACCTCAGTGTGTTCTCCTGTCAAACTAGCACAGCACTGAAATGGAGGAACAAATATTGAAACAGAGGAACAAATTCCTTGTAGTGCTTGAGGAATTTTTGCTCTTTTAAAAAATAAAGCCCCAGTCCTGTGAATGAAGGGTGGGTATTAACTTGCTGCTGTTCACTGGGGCCAGTTCCTGTAGTTGTTGAGTAGTCAGTCATGGGAAGACACCTCTTGGGAGCCTTGCAGAAAGGGGCTAGTTTCATTTTGCCAACTCTGTTAAAATTAACACATGGGGAACTCCTCTGACCCTCATGGAGAGGTTCAGCCTTTTAGTTCTTAAAAGATAAGCAGGCAGGATGCTTGAGAAAGAAGCTTGCAGTGCTGCTTAATTAACAGCACTTTGTAAATTGTAGTATTACAGTGCTAAGAACTTCATTCATGGTTTCTCCACAAAATGAAGGTGCAAGCATAGAGTAGCTCCAAGAGCTGCAGAGTATCTTGTCTGTCCAGCTGGCAGTGCTCTGTTCTGCATGCAGAGCGTGTCATCTGGGCACCCAACAGCTTCTGTTCCTGGGTTAGAACTTGGGGTGTTGCCCAACTTGGGCCCTTCCAGTAAATAATCCTGGAAGAGGTGATGCTTGTGGTGTGTTTACACGGTGGCTGTAAAGAAGTGACAGCTGTCCTGAGGTGATGCTGCAGGACAAGGAGGAATAGCTGGGTGTTGTGCTGAGAGCTCAGACCTGCCTTCCCAGGTCCCACACCACAAGTGTCCGAGTGGCCCAAGTTCCCCAGATTTGTGCCTGCTCAAAGAAAGCAGGAGAAGGGGTGGCCATGGAGGTGGCCCCTGCAGTTGATGCTGCTCCTCACAACTCCAAAAAACAGCAGTACACTTCTCAGTGTGAAGAGGATCAGGCTGTGGGCTGTTCAGGTGTGTATCTGCTCTTAGTCAGCAGCCCTTATCGTCTGGCTCCGTCGGAAATTCCCACAAACCCTGAGAGTGAACAAAGAAGTTGAGAAAGACACAAGGAAAGTAAGTGCAGCTGAAAGAGGGTGTGTCAGAGGCTCTTCCCCCAGCTAGTGTAGAATACTTCTACTGAAGGGACTTGTCACTTTGTTTCAGGGTATGTTTTTGTCTGGTAATAGTTGTGAAACTTGTCAAGGGTTTTACTTTCTTTACTGAATCACTTCTCAGTCATTCTAACATGTCCTTGTTCATCCTTTTGCAGATCTGGCTTTTTTGCTGCAGCTAGTTTCATGTCCTATCAACAATGTGAGTTCAACTTTGGGGCAAAACCTTTCAAGTACCCACCACCAATGAAGTTTAGTACCTTTAATGATTATGCCTTTCTGACAGCAGAAGAGAAAATCATTTTGCCCAGGTAATCTTCCTTCTAGTTTGAGTGTGTCTGTGTCCAGAGAAATGAAATGCTTCCCTCTGAGCTGCAGAGTTGTTTTTTATGGGGTCACATCTCCATAGGTCTCTTCAGCAAAGGATTAGACCATGTGCTCAGTGGAACTTTATCAGTAGGGCAGGAGATAAACAGCCAAAATGCATTGCATTAAAATATTTTCATAATATAAAGCTAAATTAAAATTTAGTGTAGTACTGCACAGTCAACTGTTTTTAGTAGGAGTGGCTCCTGCCCTCTAAGAATGATTAGGTTGGTTGAGGAGCTATAGTCTTAATTAAAAAAATGGTTTTTTTTAAATTGACCTAATTTGGGATTTTGGCAGTGTGGAGTCACTGAATGACTTGAAGCTGTCCTTTTTAATCCAGAGGAAAATGTCCCCATCTGTGAATGATAGAACTAACAAAGGTTCATCAATATACATGTGCCTTCCCACCTAAATATAAATCAAGCCAGATAGAAACAGGTTGGGATACATTTTTCCTTAACTTACCAAGCTTTTGGCAGGAGTAAAAACCAACAGCTTTTCTGGTTTAGGTCATTAGTAATAAAACAATGTACTGGAACACAAGCAGTGTAATCTGGGATATCCTGTAGCCCAGATTTGCAGCTGTGTCTGAAGATGGCCCTTGGAGCAGAGCTGATGTATGTGGTTGAAATCATCTTTTGTTGCTCCTAATTGAGGAGACTGGGGTACCTCTGGCTATAATAAAACTTAGACACTGGTTTTGAATGATCTAGTTGTTGGATCAAGTGTACCTCAGGTACTTAAGTATCTTAGTGTTCAAAAAGAAAGGAAAAAAAAAAAACAACAAACCTTACTTTGAGTCACAGGCTGGCAAGTTTGAGGCTTCTGAGATTGTCTTTATGCAGAGAAAATCAGGAGCATTTGATACTGCCATGTAGCCAGGGTGATTAACATCTGCTTGTGGCTGCAGGAGCTTTAAGTGAGAGTCTGGTTTAACCCCTTCAGGTGGTCTGGTGGTGGTCACCCCCTCTCCAAAGTGGGTGCTCTCCTGTCTCATCCTGGCCATGTGCTAGAGGAGGGCTTTGCAGCTGCTGATCCAATGTCAGTCTGGCACTGCTCTTGCAATATTGAAGCATGTGAGAGCTGTTACCTGATTGTGCCAAAAGGTGCACAGAGAAACTCAGGGGGAACTGGTTTCCTGGTGATGCCTGAGGAGGAACGTGGTGCGTTCCAGCCTGTTTCGTACAAGATTGCACTGCAAGCCTGGGCTCAGTGTCCACACAGATCATCCCTGCCCTGCAGCCTGGCCTGTTGGGAAACAAAGCCAGTCCTAAGCTAAGATAGCTTTGATCTTAAAAGTGAAAGGGAAACAAAGGCAAGAGCCTGAGTGGATCCTAATTATCCACCACAAGCTCCTGTAGAGTTATGCTGAGTTTGTTGTGTGGGACACAGTCTGGGCTAGACATGTCACCCTGTCATCCAGCAGTGTGTGTGTTCCAAACCTGGAATGTCCTCTTTAATCAAACAGGAGATTTTTATCCATTTACTCTCTTGAGGCAGTTGCCATAATGTTGGTTTTATTTTCCAGGCTGTTGGTCTTATTTTCCATTTCTGTTCTTTGACATTGTCAAAACATCATAGAGTTTCTAAATGCTTTTGATACGTGGGTTTGGGTGGTTTATTTGGGTTTTGCTTAACTCTTAAAATCCCATAGATATTAAAGAACATTTTTTTGAGGTGTTCAGCTGTGGGAACTGGAACAATTGTTGTCTGACACCCTCTTTGTCCTGTTCTGACAGATCAGAATAGGGAGTTAAGACTATTCTGAATATCTCGGGGTATGTGAAGCCTTTTTGGTGGGGAGTTATGATGTTTCTCAGCAGTTCTGTTGAGGAGCACAGGCAGGTGTAGCACTGGTCTTGGTGCAGGGCTGAGCACAGGTGGGAACCCATCCCTTGGAGTCAGACTGACACGTGTGTGTGTCTCTCTCTGCAGACACAGGCGCCTGGCTCTGCTGAAGCAAGTGAGCATCCGGGAGAACTGCTGCACACTCTGCTGTGATGAGGTAGCAGACACAGAGCTCAGGCCATGTGGACACAGGTAAAACCTTAAGAACAACCCCAAAACATATGCAAGAAGCTGGAAAATTTCTGCGTGGCCAGCAGGTCAAGGCAGGTGATTCTCCTACTTTGTGGTTCTCATGAGACCCCACCTGGAGAACTGTGTCCAGTACTGGAGCCCCAACACAAGAAGGACATGGAGCTCCTGGAGAGAGTCCTGAGGAGGCCACGGAGATGATCCAAAGGCTGGAGCAGCTCTGCTCTGGAGACAGGCTGGGAGAGTTGGGGTGTTCAGCCTGGAGAACAGAAGGCTCCAGGGAGACCTTAGAGCACCTTCCAGTGCCTGAAGGGGCTCCAGGAAAGCTGGGGAGGGACTTGGGACAAGGGCAGGGAGGGAGAGGACGAGGGGGAAGGGATTCAAACTGGCAGAGGGAGATTGAGGTGAGACATGAGGAGGAAATTCTTTGCTGTGAGGGTGGGGAGACCCTGGCCCAGGTTGCCCAGGGAAGCTGTGGCTGCCCCATCCCTGGCAGTGTTGAAGGGCAGGTTGGAGGGGGCTTGGAGCAGCCTGGTCTGGTGGGAGGTGTCCCTGCCCATGCAGGGGGTTGAATCTAGATGATCTTTGAGGTTCCTTCCAACCCAAACCAGTCTGGGATTCTATGAAAATAGTGCTTAGTGAGGTGATTTAAGCACCGAATGGGTAGATGAGGTTGTGGTTGGGGGATTTAGGTTACGGTTGGACTTGATGATCTTCAAGGTCCCTTCCAACCAGGATGATTCTGTGATTCTATGAAAACGTGTGTCCTTGACATTCAGCTCAGGGGGGCCAGATGCAGTCCCTGCTTCTCTTGACTGGTTCCCCAGCATAAAGGCAGTAACCCCTCAGTTTCAGCATGTGACAGAGGGTAACCACAGTAGTCCCACCACTCCCCTCACCCCAGCCCTGAGCAGATTCAGTCCTTCACTCTGTGTCTGTTGGGGGCTGGGGAGCTGCTGTGGCTGCCAAGTCCTGATTTCCTCTCATCAAATGTTTCACTGACAGGTACTTGCTTAGTGCTGGGGCTGTGAAATCCGGGTCATATGAGGAGAGAAAAAGATGCATTATATACTCAAATACTCATTAAATGTTCAAGAAATGGATTGTCTCAAGCCACAAATTCATCTAAAAGCTAAAAATGGGACAGCAGGATGAGTAATACCATAATTACACCTTCCTGCAGTTAAACAGCCTCCTATGAAATGAATCCAGTTAAATCCAGTTCCTTAGTGGTTTTAGAGCACTTGTGGAAGTAGCCTTGCCATGGGTCTTCTGTCTGGGTGCTGCAAAGATGGGCAGAGACATGCCCAGTGTGCCACAGCATGAAGTGGAGAAGGCTTCAGGCTGGGCCCTGGGGCTGGTGTTCTCCAGACCAGCGAAGTGCCAAGGTGACCCAGAGCAGGCAGGTGTGACCTCAGCCAGCTGCACCTGCAGATTTGGATCTGGAAGATGCTGAGCAGCAGGAGCTCCTCCCAAAACCTGGGCATCCACAGCACATCCAGTTCCTGATCTCCCCATGGAAAGCCTTCTCTTGACTGTTTCTAGCAGGCTAACTAAATTGCTTGGTGCTTGGGTTTTGTTTCTTTCTGTGTTTCATGCTGTTAAATTCAGGCTTTCATTGATTTTTCTTCTTCTTCAGTGACCTGTGCATGGAGTGTGCCTTGCAACTGGAGACCTGCCCCTTGTGTCGACAGGAAATACAAACCCGAGTCAGACAGATCTCTCACATTTCATGACACACGTGGAGAGACACCACAGACTTGTTTGTGGAGAACTCCAAGCCATGCTGAAAGGGGAAAGCATCTCTACCCAACCTTAACGCACATCGAACCACAGCCAGATGTCCTGCTCAGCTGCACATCTGTTCCTCTTCCTAAAGGAATCTTCAATAAGCTCTTTCAAGCTGCCAGCCATGGGAGCTGGTTTCAACAGTGAGGAGAGCTGGGAGAGCTCAGCGTGCTCCTGGCTATTGGTTCCTGCAGGCAAGACCAGAGGAGAGTTTCTCTCTCCTTCCCCTTTTCCTTCTCCCCTGTTGCAAGTGCTGAAAAAATTTGCACTGGAAGGACCACGTACGATGCGTTTGAAAAGCGAAACATGTCTCCTAAACCAGGGCTGTTCTGTCTCCTGCTCAGAAGTCTCTATTTTTGGTCAGGGCTAAAAAGAGAATGCCAATGTTTTCCTGTTAAATGTAGCTCCTGCTGGTCAGAGACTGTGTTTTCCAACAGTGGATGTTAAACACGGACCGAGTTGAAAAGCCCCTGTGGAGACTGTAGAGAAACTCACGTTTTAATAACTTGGTGATTCCAAAGAATGTTCTGATTTTGTTTTTAAACGTTAAAAGATGGGTGGTATTTTCAAGTACATGACGTTTCTGATGCTTTTAACTTCAGTACCCACATTTTTTTGTGAGGCTATAATTTTCAGGAAGTCTTCTTAACTAATTATAACGCTGGACTGGAATTAATTTGATATTCTGGGTATTTTTTAAGGTATCATTGAACTTCTTTTTTAATCAGTGTTGCTTCAGAAAGTTATGTTCACTTAGGAAATGTTGAGCTATCTTAAAAGATTGGAGAAGAATTTGGGGCCAGTTTATTTAAAGAAACTTTATTTGGATAGCAACTTCAGTCTTCTTCTGTAGCTCTTGAAAAAAGCACCTTGCTTGCCACGTGTCACTCCTGCTCCAAGCAGGTTTGGGGCCACACTTCATGTTTTTTGGTAGGGATCACACAGTGGGAATCTCTGCTCCAGTTTAATCACACATTTGTGACCCACGTTTGTTAAGGATGCAGTTCAGCAGGCAGCTTTTGGGCTGGTTTACCAGGTTTCTCCAAGGGTTCACAGCGGGTGTCAGTGAAGTAGCACAAGAGTGTGTGCAGTGATGCTTGTTTTGGAATGACTCTTCCAAGATGTGCACAGGTTGCTTTTTTTTTTTTTTTTTTTAAATTATCTGCCTAATAATTTCCTCATTGACACACAACTTGCACCAAACCCATCCCACTTCTTGGCACTGATCCCACAGCAGAGGCTGTTGTAGTGACTTCTCGAGCTGTGATGCATCTGATTTTAAAAATCATTCCTTACCTTGATTGTGCTGAGGCTGCTTCTCCCTGCTGAGCACTCCTGCTTCCTGCTGACCTAGCCAGGAGCTGAGAGCTCTACACAGGTCACACCACCAAGCTCTCTAGCACCTCCTTTCACCTTCTGCCTTTGCTAACTCGAGGGTGCTGGGTTTCATCCAGAGATTTTTTAATTTATTTTTTTTTTAAAGGAAAAAAAAAAGTTTCCATTGGCCCTCTGGAGTACAATGTGTGAACTAGGAAAATTCTGTCCATCATTTTCGTGTTAGACTGAGTCCACAACTGGAGAGCTGCTCAGGCTTTTTGCTACAGTGTGAATTCTCTTCCACCTTGGATGCCTGTTTGGCTCAAGTCAGGCAAACCTGCACCACCCTGCACCTCCTCCCTGACTGGGAGGTTGCCGGTCGGGGCTGAGTCCCTCCCTGCTGGGGGCTGGGGGAGCAAACATGCACACACACCATCACTGCCACTAGGATCTTAGAATTTCAGAATCACTTGAAGTTTTAAATGCTTCCACATGCAATGATTGGGCTTTATCCCTAAGGTCCAAAGACACTGTAGGGAGGAGGTGGGACAGAAACCTTTTTTAACTCTGCCTTAATAGATTCTAGTAACTTCAGGGCTTTGGTTTATTTCCCCAGCCAGGATTAACTGAGGTAAAATTTTCAGAAGTGCCTGGGACTCCTGATCTGTATCAACTGCTGGATGAGATTAAGCTCTTAGGGCCGGGGTCCACAAAGGCTTCTAGGAGTCTCCTGGCCCCTTGACATGGAGGTCACCTTGCTGCCTTTGTGGACGTGGGACTAAATGCCTGTGCTCTTTGTTGGGAAGAGGGGAATGCTTTGGAAAATTTTGCCCCAGACAGTCTTCCATGCAGCTTGGTGCTGGGCA
This sequence comes from Apus apus, assembly GCF_020740795.1. Lineage (NCBI taxonomy): Eukaryota > Metazoa > Chordata > Aves > Apodiformes > Apodidae > Apus > Apus apus. Next base: position 20,382,431 of record NC_067292.1, on the reverse strand, counting down.
GGGGAAGCCAACGGTGCTGGAGGGGGGAGCTGTGGTGCAGAGAACTGTCCTGTTCATTTCACAAAGGGAAAGACTGTGCGACTCGACTGGCTTTCCACGGGGGGGCATCTTTGTAAGGCTGGACCCGCCAGCGCTGGGGCAGCGCTGCCCTCCCTGCACGCTCGGGGCGGGGGAGGCGGCGGCTCCGCAGGCGCTGGGAAGGGGGAACGGATTGCAGCCCAGTTGTCCATTCAACAATAAAAACATCTTGAAGGCTACGTCTTCTTCTCTGTTTTTTTTTTTTGCCTCCGGCGAGAGCCAGGGCTGCAGCCGGCTCGGCAGCAGGGGGGGGAAAGCCGTGCCAGGGGCGGGCAGAGCCGTGCCAGGGGCAGCACGGGGGTGCAGAGCCGTGCCAGGGGCAGCAGGAGGAGCAGAGCCGTGCCCGGGGCAGCAGGGGGGGCAGAGCCGTGCCCGGGGGGGGCAGAGCCGTGCCCGGGGCAGCAGGGGGGGCAGAGCCGTGCCCGGGGGGGGCAGAGCCGTGCCCGGGGCAGCAGGGGCGGGCAGAGCCGTGCCAGGGGCAGCAGGGGCAGCAGGGGGGGCAGAGCCGTGCCAGGGGCAGCAGGAGGCTCCGAGGCCCCGGCAGGGCCCGCTCCCCGCAGGGCCTGGTGCCCGCCCCTCCGCGGGGTGAGGCTGCTCGCTGCCCCCCAGCCCGCCGGGCCCCGCTCCCGCAGCGCGGCCGCCCGCTCCTGCTCCGCCTCCGGCCGCCATGGCGACAGGCACCGCCCCCCGCCCCGCCCGCGCTCTCCCATTGGCTCTCCGGGCTGTGGGCGGGCCCTCTGCCCCCTCCTCTGCTTTCTGATTGGCTGCGGGCGGGGCGGAAGGAAGCGTTTCCCTGGAGACGGGCGGGCGGAGGGCAGGCCATGGCGGCGCGGCGCTGAGCGGCGGTGGGTGCGGGCCGGGCCGGGAGCCCGCTCTGCTCTGGGGAGGGGGAACCGACGGGGGTGGGACACCTGGGCGCCCTTTGGAGAGGGACGATGAGGGCAGCCGGCCGCCTGGGGCCCTTTGAGGAGGAGATGAGGCGGATGGGGAGCCTGGGCCCTCGGGGGCTTCGCTCTCCCCAGGAGCCGGGAATCCGAAGCGGGGGGCAGGGAGAGGCTCGTTGCGGCGCCGGTGCCCTGAGGCGATGCCGGAGGCTGTGCCCGCCCTCCGCGGGCTGCTCCGAAAGCCGGCGCTGGCTACAACCCGGCAAGGGTGGTAGGAGCAGGGTGGCTCTGCAGGCACCCAGAGGCCACCGGCTGCGGGCCCTGCCCGGTCCTGCTGCGGGCCCTGCCCTGCGGGACGGGCCAGGAGCTGCTCGCAGCCGCGGGCCCAGGGTGTGCCGGGACACTGAGCAGCGCTGGGCAGAGCCCCTGGCCTGGCACACGGGCTGGCTGCCCCACGCTTGGCCTATGAGCTCTGGGGTGGCACCTGGAGCTCATCTGGCTTCGTTTCATACAGGAAAGCTGGGGAGGGGCTTGGGACAAGGGCAGGGAGGGAGAGAACAAGGGGGAAGGGATTAAAACTGGAAGAGGGGAGATTGAGGTTAGACATGAGGAGGAAATTCTTTGGTGTGAGGGTGGTGAGAGCCTGGCCCAGGTTGCCCAGGGAAGCTGTGGCTGCCCCATCCCTGGCAGTGTTGAAGGGCAGGTTGGATGGGGCTTGGAGCAGCCTGGGCTGGTGGGAGGTGTCCCTGCCCATGCAGGGGGTTGGGACTGGATGGTCTTTAAGGTCCCTTCCAACCCAAACCATTCTATGTTTCTATGAATTTAACAATTAAATTTGTGTTAATGCCAAGTCACATGTTATTCCTTAGTGCTTTGAAAAGAAGAAATCACCACTGACAGCAGCAGCTTCCCCTCCAGCCTGGCTATGCAGTGAAGATGGAGACTTCTGATGAGGAAAACTTCACTGTAGCCATGTGAGTCTGCTGCAGTCTGTGTCACCTTTTCAATAAGCTAATGGCTAGTTAAAATATCTTAATTCAAACATTTAGTTTACACCACACTGATTAGCAGATTTTGCCTCTTAGGAGAAGACAGGCACAGAATACAAAGCTCCAGGAAGGGGTAACACCAGATCCAGGGTTTAGGTGAAGTCACACTGCAAAGCACCAGGCTGAAAATTGAGGGGGAGAGGGTTGGTGTTCATCTTAAATTTAAAATTTCTCTCTTCTTTTCAAGACAATATGTTGTCTTCTGTCACTGATTCTAAGCAGAGATTGTTCCTCTCTGGATGTGCTCCTTCTAGACATGTGAGACCTTTTACAGTTGTTCTCAGCCAAATGTTGTGCTGGTAGATGTTAGGACAGAGCTTGGGGCAGAAGGGGACATGTCCCTGTGCCTCTGCAGTTGATAGATTTAATTCCTTCAGTTTCTCACAAATTTCCCTGAGACAGGGTGGTGCTGCAGCACAGGTTGTGCTGGCCTAGACCACACCAGATGTGGTGACAAGGGTTCAAACCACAGGGTTTGTGAGTGTGTGGGAATGCAGGTGTGTTTGTGTCCTGTTCTGGGCTCCCAGTTCCAGAGGGACAGGGATCTACTGGAGAGAGTCCAAGGGAGGCTACAAGGATGATGAAGGGACTGGAACACCTGCCTGATGAGGAAAGGCTGAGAGACCTGGGGCTGTTCAGTCTGGAGAGGAGAAGACTGAGGGGGGATCTAATGAATGTCTATCAATACATGAGGGCAGCAAGAAGGCAGGGACAAGCTCTTGTCATTTGTGCCCTGGGACAGGATGAGGGGCAATGGATTCAAACTGGAGCCCAGGAAGTTCCACCTGAACATGAGGAAGAACTTCTTTCCTGAGAGGGTGACAGAGCCCTGGGACAGGCTGCCCAGAGAGGTTGTGTCCTTCTCTGGAGACTTTCCAGACCTGTCTGGATGCCTTTCTGAGTGACCTGCCCTAGTTTTGGTCCTGCTCTGGTGGGGGTGTTGGACTGGATGATCTTCCAAGGTCCCTTCCAACCTCTGTTACTCTGTGATCCTGTGTAGAGACATGGAATCACTGCTATTTTTGCACAGTTAAAATTCCTTGATTTGTCTCAGAAACAGAAACTGGGGTTTAACTGAATACTTCCAATTTTCTGCTGCTGTTAGAATAAGCTCTAAACCCAACAGTAGTTCTTAGTTTCTGCTCTTTTGAAAAGAAGAGTAGAAATGACCCACAGCCAAGTCCCCTGTCCTTTCATGTGGCTGGGAAATGAGGAGCCCTGTTGCCTGAAGTCCTAAGTGGGATGTACCCTTGGACCACTGTGCTGTGCCAGCTCCTCTCCTGATTGTGTCCTGCCCTCTGCTGGACAAGCACACTTTCCTTTCCTTGGCTTTGCTCATCTCCCAAGGCTTAACTGATCAGAAATGTTACTAGACCATTTCTTGGTGATCAGAGGCCTTTTGAAGTCAAGTGTCTTCTCACTTTTCCTGCTCAGAATGAGTCCTGTGGCTTGTTGGGTTCCTTCCACTGCACTGTGATTCTAGAGCAAAAGAACTCAAATGAGTTTTTTACAACTTAGCCTGAAAGAGTGTTCTGCTCTGTTTACTGAAGAGTAATTTGAAAGAGAAATAGACATTGAATTTTAATTTAAATGGTGGTTTCACTGATCAAAGCTAACATGTCTGTTAAATGTCTTATGAGACTTGTTTCCCTTCTGTGTGAGACAAGCCTGTCCTTCATCTGCTGGAGCAGGTAGGAAGAGTCCATCCCCCACCAAAAGATGAGCTCTGAATGCCAAGGCCAAGGAGATCCTGTGGAATATCTAATGTGTCTGAACAAGCTGCACAAGAGTAGATTTAGCCCAGGAATCCAGAGTCCTGAAATGCTGGTACCAAAAGTGCCTTCCCTGGATGACTTCAGATCCACAATGGTGTTTAGTATTTGCTGATTTTTGAATTTGCCTTAGGAGGTGATGCCTTTTCTCTGTAGCATGTGGGGGTGTTTCTTGTGGCATGTAGAGATTTCACTTTCTCCAGTTACATGATCCTCGTCTGAACATTGACTTGAAGTGGTTCCACAAGGCTGAGGAGTTCAGAAGATTCTCTAGGACTCTGTGATCAGCACGTGGGGTTACACAGGGCAGAGAGGGGAAGGAAAGCTGAGGGGAGCATCTGGGAGTTGTGGGTTGGAAAAGGCTTCATTCATGTTCTAGTGACACCCTTTACATCCTCCTGCTCCAGGCCTGGAGGTACCTTACCAGCAGTGCCAGCAAAACTGCATCTGTAGGAACCTCTCTGGGGAAAACACAGTAGGGGCCTGATGAGAAGCCCCATGGAGCAAATTTCCAGTGTCCTGGGTTTATTTTGTATGTTGAAGCTAGGAAATGATTGGGTTATCTTGTAATTACTGGGCTTATTGGTGCTTAGGATATTGTTAACACTTGTTAATTTTACCAGTGATGTGGTTGAGCTTTGTATTCATGCAGCTCTGTCTGTCTTTGCTCTCAGCTCCTCCCCTTCTGACGCTGAGTTTGATGCAGTCGTTGGGTATCTGGAGGATATTATTATGGGTAAGCTCTGCAAGCAGATACACCAAGATGGTGCTAAACATCCTGCAGGCTGCTCCTCTGCCAGCAGACACACACACAGAGCTACAGCAGCCCTGCCTGCCCCACAGCAGCTTTCCTTCCTTTGTGTCCCTGACCTGCAGTGTGGTAAAAATACCCACAAAAAGTCTCTTATGTGCTGTTTGCACAACAAGCCTGCTCCTCAGCTTGGAAACTCTGCCCTCTGCCATACCCTCCTTCAGAAATAAGCACAGTGAAGACACCTGTAAATCTCACCTAGAAATCCAGGCTGGGCAGCCATTCAGCAGGATATGGACAGGCTGGAGAGCTGGGCAAAGAGGAACCTCATGAGGTTCAACAAGAGCAAGTGCAGAGTCCTGCACCTGGGAAGGAGCAACCAAATGCACCAGGACAGGTTAGGAGGTGATTTGCTAGAGAGCAGCTCCTTGGAGAAGGACCTTGGAGTCCTGGTGGACAACAAGTTACCATGGGACAATAACATGCTCTTGTGGCCAAGAAGGCCAATGGAATCCTGGGGTGCATCAGGAGGAGTGTGTCCAGCAGGTCTAGGGAAGTTCTCCTCCCCCTCTACTCAGCCCTGGTGAGACCTCACTTGGAGTGTTGTGTCCAGTCCTGGGCTCCCCAGTTCCAGAGGGACAGGGATCTACTGGAGAGAGTCCAAGGGAGGCTACAAGGATGATGAAGGGACTGGAACACCTGCCCTATGAGGAGAGGCTGAGAGACCTGGGGCTGTTCAGTCTGGAGAGGAGAAGCCTGAGGGGGGATCTAATGAATGTCTATCAATACATGAGGGCAGCAAGAAGGCAGGGACAAGCTCTTGTCACTTGTGCCCTGGGACAGGACGAGGGGCAATGGATTCAAACTGGAGCCCAGGAAGTTCCACCTGAACATGAGGAAGAACTTCTTTCCTGTGAGGGTGACAGAGCCCTGGGACAGGCTCCCCAGAGAGGCTGTGGAGTCTCCTTCTCTGGAGACTTTCCAGACCTGTCTGGATGCCTTTCTGAGTGACCTGCCCTGGTTTTGGTCCTGCTCTGGCAGGGGGTAGTTCTTGTTGATCTTCCAAGGTCCCTTCCAACCCCTGACATGCTGTGATTCTTCTGGGATGTTACACCCTCTTGCCAAGGGGATGGGAGGCAGGTCACTGGCCCTTCCCCAGCTCTGCCTGAACTGCTCCCAGCATGTTTGGCAGGACATTCTTGGGGGCTCTTGAGGTTTCTGCAGGCAGTTTGTGGTGCCTGGCAGCTGCAGGAGCCCTTTGTCACCCTCGGGATGTCCTGGCTCTGCTCAGCATGGAGAGCAGCTCCTGCCCTGTGTTTCTGCAGCAGAACTGCAGCCCTGGGAAGGGCCACCACGGCTGCCCAGTTGGCACTTTGTGAGGTTCTCCTCGTTTGTTGCATGTTACCCAGTTCATCCTTTGAGCTCAGGCAACAAAAGGTGCTCAGTTCTCAGGGCCACTTCTCACTGAGGAGTCAGTGTGGCCAAGGAGGTCGTTTTCAAGCTGCCCAGACAGAACTGGTGCCAATTGGCATCGTGTGACCCTGCCCCCCTCCTTCCCAGGGAGATGTGGGCTCTGCAGCCTCCCTTTGTCTGTCAATGGGGCTGAATATGGAGGAATATGAATTGAAATTATCTTCATTAGGCTTTAGAAAGCTCAAACTGGGCTATTTTAAAACTGTGCAAGTAAACTTTATATTTCACAGAATCCCAGAGTGGTTTGGGTTCAAAGGGACCTTAAAGATCATCTAGATCCAACCCCCTGCATGGGCAGAGAATTTTATATTTATACCTGTTCTGTTGGATTGGGTGCTGACCTGCCCTGTTCATTTTTAGTCTTATTTCCTTCCCCACCTGAAAAAAAAATATTCAGCAACTGAAACTTAATCTGGGAGATTCACTAATATTTTTTAATTTGAGGGGAAAAAAAAACAGGTATTTTGAGTTCTTTTAGGAAAGAAGAATTCACTTTAATAAAAAATGCAGATGTTTTGCTGACTTGAGAGCCTGAACAAAAAGGGGTTTAGAATAAATAACCTTATTAATGAAATACAGAGCAGGAGGATTTTTGCCAATACCGAGTGTAAATTAAACTTAGAAGAAGTAATTGTGAAAATTTTGAGGCCCCAGCACAAAAAGGACATGGAGCTCCTGGAGAGAGTCCAGAGGAGGCCACTGAGGTGATCCAAGGGCTGGAGCAGCTCTGCTCTGGAGCCAGGCTGGGAGAGTTGGGGTGTTCAGCCTGGAGAAGAGAAGGCTCCAGGGAGACCTTAGAGCACCTTCCAGTGCCTGAAGGGGCTCCAGGAAAGCTGGGGAGGGGCTTGGGACAAGGGCAGGGAGGGATGGGAGCAGGGGGATGGATGAAAACTGGGAGAGGGAGCTGGAGGTTGGAGATGAGGAGGGAATTCTGGAGTGTGAGGGTGGTGAGAGCCTGGCCCAGGTTGCCCAGGGAAGCTGTGGCTGCCCCATCCCTGGCAGTGTTGAAGGGCAGGTTGGATGGGGCTTGGAGCAGCCTGGGCTGGTGGGAGGTGTCCCTGCCCATGCAGGGGGTTGGATCTAGATCATCTTTAAGGTCCCTCCAATCCAAACCCTCCTGGGATTCTTAATTGGAGACCTTACTAGGTGGGCAGGATCATCCCTTCCTGTCTGAGCCAAGCCCTGTGTCCAGCACAGATGGCAGTGCTGCTCTCCTGCTGACTTGGCTCCACCAGCAGCCTCAGCCTTCCCACAGCTGGGGCAGAGCTGGGGGCAGGGGCAGCTGTGGGGCTGGTGTGACTGTCCCTGCACGTGTGCTGGGCTCGTGGTCGGGGGGGGGAGCAGGGCAGAGCTGAATGAGGGGCTTGTGTTACAGAAAGGATGACTGAATCCTCACTGCATGATGTGCTTTTGTTGTGGCCCAGATGATGATTTCCAGTTAATACAGAGGACTTTCATGGAGAAGCACTACCAGGAGTTTGATGACTCAGAAGAAAACAAGCTCATCTATACTTCTATTTTTAATGAATATGTAAGATACTTCTTATTCTTTTTATATGTTGCTTTTTGGTTTATTCAAGGCCAACATCAGGTTCTGTATTATAAAATATCATAAAACACTGGGTTTATGTGGAGCAGAGCCAACACACTCCCTGCTGTGTCTTTCATGAGCAAGAAAGGTGTTTTCTGGAGCTCTAGGTTCCTTTCTCTTTGTTTCACCTGAAAACTTCCACAGATGTTTTGTTCTCACCAGTTTCCCATCCAAAATGGAATTGAATTATTGTATTGAATTCAAGAATCAGTGAATTAGCATCACCCAGCTGAGGAATCTGCAGCTGGTTGCCCAGTGAAGATAATACAAAGTGCCAGGAAAGATGTTCTGGTTTTAAAAACTACTCCTGAAATGGGTTGCAATGTTCCTGAGATGGTTTCTTTGGGTTTTTTTCAGATCTCTTTGGTAGAGAAACACATCGAAGAGAAACTGCTCGATCGGATCCCTGGCTTTGACATGACAGCTTTCACCCTGTCACTGCAGTGAGTCTCTGCTTTGCTCTGGCTTGGGGGCAGGTTAATTTGCTTCTCAATTAAACTCTCTTCATCTGGATTCAAACTTAGGTTTGACTGTTCTCCCTTTAGTTAGAGGTTCCTCTTTAGATCTAAAAGAAGAATGCAGTGCTGACCACTTTTCTTGCCTTCACCATGTTCTGCTGCTCTCAGTTCCTGGGCTGTGTTTGGTTTAGGGGGTATGAAGAGAAGTCAGGATGAGAACACTGAAGGGTTTTGTCTCTCTTTGTCACTTTGAAGCAGACCCTGAAGAGGCTGGGTCTCATCTATCCCTTTCAGGCTCTTTGTTGGACACTGAAATGGCCTGGTGGCCTTTCAGCAGCCCGGGGATACCATGTCTTTACTGTCATTTTTTGTAAAAGCATCCAGAGGAAAGTTTGGTTTGGCTTAAGCTTTTGCATTTGGTCACTTTAGCTTTAACCACCTTTATGGAGAGGTCACTTTTGAACCATCACTGAATTTCCCCTTGAATAAGCAAACTAGGTCTCACTGGGAACTGAGTATCTATGACATTTGAATCTACTTAATTTTTTTAAAGAAAACACTGGGGAGTTGCTGTGAGTGCACATAGTGTGCTGAGAAGACAGACTGTTTGAGGCTAAATTTCTTCTGATAAATATTAAATCATTAAAAGTAAACCCAGAACTCAACCCTCACTGTTAAGAAAGTCATTAGGAGCATCAAATCATTAAGGCTGGAAAAGAGCTCTAAGATCATCAGGTCCAACCTTGTTGAAATACACTGATGTGGAGCACCAGAGTCTTTCTTCCACAATGTTTCCAGCAAACTTCTTCTACCAAGCACAGTCCCTCCTTCTTAGGGACACATGTGGGCCTCCTGTGCCTGTCCCCAACCTTCCCAGGGTCTGTCTGGATGTTCTAGGAGGAAGAAACAAAAAAGCTGGTGGGTGTTACTTGTATTCACTTACAGGCCAGTTTCTTTGTCTGGTTTTCAAAGATTGATGTGATACCCCTCAGTCTTGCATGTAGAGAAATATAATATATCCATGGTCTGAAGTTCAAAGAGGGGAGATTCAAGTTGAACATTAGGAAAAAGTTCTTCCCTGTGAGGGTGGTGAGACCCTGGCCAGGTTGCCCAGGGAAACTGTGGCTGCCCCATCCCTGGCAGTGTTGAAGGGCAGGTTGGATGGGGCTTGGAGCAGCCTGGGCTGGTGGGAGGTGTCCCTGCCCATTCAGGGGGTGGGACTGGATGAGCTTTAAGGTCCCCCCAACCCAAACCATTCCGTGATTCTATGTACTTGGATTGGCAACACTACAAGGTAATATTTGGCTAAAGTTTTGCTTTACAAAATACCCATAATAACTTTCTTGTTCAAATGTTGATACTGTTCTACTTGTCCTTTTGACCTCATCCCATTTCAAAATAAAGAGTTTCTTTCCCCCAGAGATTTCTAATTCCCTAACTTTTTCTCTCCAGACAGCACAAAGATGAAATGGCAGGTGACATATTTGATATGCTTCTCACTTTCACTGACTTTCTGGCTTTCAAAGAAATGTTCTTGGATTACAGAGCTGTAAGTATCTCGGGGTGTTTATTTTCACTGGCATTAATGGCTGTTGGTTTTGTGTAGCTCTGCCTGAGAGGACCCAAGGCTGTTGTTGCAGGAGGTAGCTGTGCTTGTTCAAAGGCTGCAGAGGGTCAGAAGGAAAAGAACTTCACTGGGTGAGGGGCTGTTTAAACTCAAAATACATGTAATAATTTCTGGAAAGCATGAGTGAAGCTGCTGTGTAGAGCAGTTCTTCAGAAAGAAACTAGTTCTGCATCTTTGGGTGTTGATTCCCAACTGAGCATCAGGGCACAGGTTGTTCCTGTGAGGGTGGCTGAGACTGGCACAGGCTGCCCAGAGAGGCTGTGGAGTCTCCATCCCTGGAGATGGGCAGAAACCATCTGGACGTGGTCCTGAGGGGCCCTGCTTGAGTGGGGGGGTTGGACCAGATGACCTCCAGAGGTCCCTTCTCACCTTGACCATTCTGTGATACATTTTCTTCATTTTATTTTTTTGTTCCCCAGCCAATCCAAAATTAGCTTTTTTAACTGATTCCATTTGTATTTCTCCTCCCCTCTGTCCAGGCTGGAGAAACAAGCAAACAAAAACTATTAAGGTTTTTTAATGAGATTTTTCCGTAGGATTTGGGGAAAGGGATTAAAACTGGAAGAGGGGAGATTCAAGTTGGACATGAGGAGGAAATTCTTTCCTGTGAGGGTGGTGAGACCCTGGCCAGGTTGCCCAGGGAAGCTGTGGCTGCCCCATCCCTGGCAGTGTTGAAGGGCAGGTTGGATGGGGCTTGGAGCAGCCTGGGCTGGTGGGAGGTGTCCCTGCCCATGCAGGGGGTGGGACTGGATGATCTTTAAGGTCCCTTCCAACTAAAACCAGTCTGGGATTCTGTGGTTCTATGAAATGAGTCACAAGAGCCAAAGCTGTTGTCACAGTGTCCTGTCCCTTGCCACCTCCCCCCACCCCTTGAAGTGTTGTGAAAGTGGGAGCAGGTTGAGGAGAAACTGTCTCAGCAGCAGGAGCAGTTCCTGTTGGGATTTGCCCCCCTGGGGACACTGGGAAGGCAGGGTTGGGTTTCACCAGTTCCTCGAGCTCTGTTGAGCCTCCTGGCTGGGTGCTCCTGTCCAGGTGGAAGTGAGACCTGGGCAGAGCCACAGCCACTGAGCTTCAGGGACTTCTCTGCAAGTTCTTGAAGTCTGGGTCCACCTACAGACATGGGTGGGAGAAAATAGATGCTGTGCTGGACATTTTCAAGTCTCCCAGGAAGCTGCATGTGGTCACGGATGCTCATGTGACCTTTAGTTTTATGTTGATTTGACACAACAGAACATGAATTGCCAGTTTCATTGGTTTTTTTAAGCTCTTATTCCAAACCAGCTTTAAGTCACTTTTCTGTTTCTTCCATATTTCTAGGAAAAAGAAGGTCGAAGCTTGGATTTAAGCAGTGGGTTGGTGGTGACTTCATTAAACAAATCATCAGTGTCCTCCTCCTAGGACAGCTCTTGCACTGCTCTCCTTCTCCAGCTGGTGCTGCTGCTCTCATTTGGACATTAAAGCACTAAAGATCGTGGGAATCCAGGTGCTTTTATGTGATGGAAACTCCTTCACCCTCCACCTTCAGAGGCCTCACCCTAAAAACACCTGCCTGTAAAATCTGATTCTGTTCAGTGAGCACAGAAGAATATTCACCTCTCCCAGAGTAAATGTGTTTCAGAAATGCCCGTGACAGAGACACCCCCAAACACAAGGAAGCTGACCAAGAATGAATATTTATTCCAAATAACCAACCCTCCAATAAATACCACAGCTTGGGATGTCAGCTGGGAATATCAATGCACTACACCCCAATTGCTTAAGAATTGCAAAGATTTTTTGACTAGTCCTAACATAGATAATCATGACATGGATGATCATCATCATCTCAGACACAAGGGAAGCCCTTCCCCTCAGGCTCCTGGAATCACTTGCCCAATCTTTAAGGTCCCTTCCAACTCAAACCATTCTGTGATGTATCTAGGAGAAACACATTGCTCCCCAAAGATGAGGTCACTCAAGAAGTTTCCTTGGGTGGTGTCCTGACCTAAGGGGTGGGCAGACTTGCTGCTCCAAGAGAAACCCAACCAGCTTCCTGGCAGGGAGCTCTGTTGTCATAGACTAAGTCAGCTCTGACCTGTGGTCATTCATTCATTGTTCTACCTGGGTCAAAACACCCCATTAATCTGAGACCCTTCATTGTCATTGTTCATTGTCAGAAGGTCCCTCCTGGCAATCCCCAAACTGCCCAGGAAATCCAGGTGCCACCCTGTCTGCTGGCAGCACCACAGCCCACCAGAGGGTAGGACCAGAACCTGGTCGGAGCACCCCCCAGTCGGGCCTAACCAAGGTGGGCCCATCAGGGCTTCTTCTGCCGTTTCCAGAGGGCTCAACAGGCAACACAACAACCCCCAGCACCCAGGGCAGGGACACCAGTGTCTGCCACAATGCCCAGTGTTTGAACCCCAGCCTGAGATGACAGTGAATTTGGGTTCACACCTTCACCAGCTCCCCAGAATGTACAATTTTCAGCACCAGGAAGACACTAAAAATAGTTCTGTCCCTGCAGCTCCTGGAAGGTCAGGTGTGAGTATGTAACCTCTGAGCTCCTCCCTGTCAGTGTTTTCTTGGTCTGAGTTTTTCAAACTATTTTAATAGGATCTGAAGTGCTGCAATGTGAGGATTCTGTTGGGAATTCTAATGTAATTTTTAGAGGGCTGGAGCAACTCTGCTCTGGAGCCAGGCTGGGAGAGTTGGGGTGTTCAGCCTGGAGAAGAGAAGGCTCCAGGGAGACCTTAGAGCACCTTCCAGGGCCTGAAGGGGCTCCAGGAAAGCTGGGGAGGAGCTTGGGACAAGGGCAGGGAGGGATGGGATGAGGGAGATGGATGAAAACTGGGAGAGGGGAGATGGAGGTTGGACATGAGGAGGAAATTCTTGGCTGTGAGGGTGGTGAGAGCCTGGCCCAGGTTGCCCAGGGAAGCTGTGGCTGCCCCATCCCTGGCAGTGTTGAAGGGCAGGTTGGATGGGGCTTGGAGCAACCTGGGCTGGTGGGAGGTGTCCCTGCCCATGCAGGGGGTTTGGGACTGGATGATCTTTAAAGTCCCTTCCCACCCAAACCAGTCTGGGATTCAATGATTCTATGATGATATGTAGATGTTCCAGCATAGGACTCTCAGCTGACAGTTGTGTTGTTGTGTAAATCCATCTGCTTTTATGTGTCACCCTTCATGTGCAAAGTTCTCTGCTTCCCTTTTGTTCAGCCCCAGCCATTTTACACTGGGAAAAACAGCCACAATGACCCAAATTCTGCCCTATTTGGGCCATTTCTTCCTCTCTTTTCAGCACTCCAGCAAAATGAGCTTGGTGGTGGGTTGGGCACGGACGTGTTTCCCATGTCATGTAGCACTCTGGTGGGTTTGCTGCTCCACTGCTGGCAACCTCAGTGCAGGAATGGATTTTTCAGAATCTAGTGAAAACCAGATGAGTGGTCACTGGTGGAGCTGGAGCAAAACTCCCCAGGGACAGCTCTGGGTGGGTGGAATTGAACTGGTTTGGAGCTGCAGGGACCCTCTGTTCTATGGCTGCTCACACACATTAATCTGCCGTTTCGTCTCGTGCTTGGGCCAAGTGAGTCTGTCAAGGCCAGAGAGAAGCTCAGGACAGGGAGCAGAACCCCCATGTGTCCCACAGCAGGGGAGATGCTCTTCAGCAGTGGTGAAGGTGTCAGCTGGTGGCTGTCACCTGAGGAGAACCTGGCCTAGAGGAAGGAAAATTGCAGCCAGGCCATGACAGGTTTTTGTTTGTGGACAAAATGTGTCTGACAAGAACAAATGAGATGAACCCAGTTTCCAGCAGTGGTTTCCACAGGGGCTTTGTTCAATTGAAATAGTTTCTGAATGCTTGTGAGGAGTCCTGGCCATGCAGGCAAAACAAGCCCTAAAATAAGCCATAATTACACAACAAAATCCAAGAGGGGTTCCTGGACAGACCATAAGGGCTTGTTAGAAGCTGCCTGGCTGTGGTGGGTGTCACCTCCTGGCCTTCTGGCTGTAGATCCCAAACAGGGTGCTGCAGTCATTCATCTCATTAGGGTTCCACAATGTCATGCTCATGGCTCTGCAGTTTTTTGTCTGCTCTTACTCTAGCATGTTGAAACCTCCCCCATGAGTGCACAGCCCCAGAGACACCCACACGTCCTTAAAAAACACCACAAAACCAAACAAACTGCTCCTCCAGGATCTTCTTCAATCTCTTTCAATACATTTCTGCTTGTCAGGTTTTAGTGATGGAAGCCAGAAGCTAAAGCAAAATGTAAATTGCAATAAATGTCTGTTTGTTTTCAAAGGGGTTCAGGGGTCCTTCTGCTTGAATTTGGATCAAAAGCCACTTTGCAGCTTTCTGTTCTGGTGGCCACCACACAAGCTCATGTTGACTCTCTTTTCAGGCACAGCCCTAAAAAGGCCAAGTTGCAGCTCTGGGGTTTGAAAGGCGTGTCCTGAACCTGCTCCCAGCACCAGAGCCTGTGCAGCTCCATCAGCTGGGTCATTCCACCAGGACTCATGGGATTTTACAGGTCCACCCCTGCCACAAAGAGCAGCTTTTCCCAAGAGTGCAGGAGTCCATGCTCAGGTATGCAGTTACCCAGCTGAGGAGCTGCTGATTCCCATCCAAAAATAATGATTGAAACCTTGGGGATGAATTCTTACTTTGATAGGAACTTGCCTCAGTGCTTTCTGCAGAGTCCTGCCCCCATGCCATGCTCTTCTGCCCAGGTTTGCTGTGTGCTGCTGTGCTGCTGCTGCCAGGGCAGCTGGTCACTCTGTGACCCTCCTGGCACTTGTCCCAGCTCCAGGGGGGGATTTTGAAAAGGATTGAATTTTTCTATCAAATGGACCTGCCTGCAAGTCTGTTGAGATCTCACAAGTTTTAACTGTGTCATAACAATGGGTGAAGAGGTGGAGTCCCCATCCCTGGAGGTGTCTGAAAGCCCTGTAGATGTGGTGCTGAGGGACAAGGTTTAGCACTGGACTTGGGAGAGTTGGGTTAATGGTTGGGCTTGATGATCTTAAAGGTATTTTCCAACCAGAAGGATTCTGTGATTCTATGATTATTTTCTTACTGATTTTCACAGATAGGTATTCCTAGTTGTGGAAACCTGACCCTCCATGTAGCTCCCCGAGAACAAAGGGGCAAATCTCCAGGGGCATCCTTTTCAATCCCCACCTTCCCTGAATGCAGTTAAATTCCCTGAGCCTCAGTAGCCAAATCCCTCTGCACAACATGCAAGAAACCCTGCAGTGTCACTCCCTGTGCACCAGCTTTTCTGGGTAGAAAGAAACTGAACCCACGGAATCTGTTTGATTGGCTCGTGCAGGGAGGGTGTGGAGGGAGGAGCTGCTGTGGGGACAGGTCACGGCTTCTGGTCCTGACCAACGCCAACCCACGTCCCCAGGAAACACAGGGTGAGTTTGTTAGGAAGATTTTTATTTAAAGCACAGCATTTGTGCTTCCAGTTGTTAGAAATCAATACAGGAAGAGTTTAGATGGTTCCTTTGCTTGGCCTTCACCTTCCAGCTCTGTCACCACTTCTGTGTCCTGTTCATTGCAATTACTTACACTGCAGCTGGAGTGACCTGAGCCAGGAGCCTGGTTTAGTGAGGGTTAGTGCTGGAGGGCACTGGTGTGGCTGGGCCCTGGGGCAGAGCTGCTCCAGTGTGGGTCTGGATGAACCCCAAGGATGAGCAGAAGCGAGTCCATGTCCTCCCAGCGAGGCTGTGGGTGATGGTGCTGGTGGCTTTGTGCTGTGGGGACATCAGCTGGAAGCATCATCAGAGACCACAGAGTAGCATCCGTGCCACCTGCTCCTGCCTGTTGCTGCCAGCACGTGCTGGTCCCAGAGTGAGATGGTGGTGGCACGTGAGGCTCCGAGCCACCGAGACTGGCGTCAGCTGGCCCAGGGTGGCCGGGGGCTGTGCTGCCCACCCTTACGTGTGGTCGGCCACTTGGCTGGTGGCCGCGTTGCTGCCGAGCCCCTTCCAGGCGCGGAAGCTGAAGAAGGTGCTGGCCCCGTAGGTGATCATCACCAGGCAGGAGAAGAACTGGAAGAGGAGCAGGGCCCGTGGGTCAGCATGGGGGCTGCCCGGCCCCGCCACCCCCCCTCCCCGCCCGCCCCACTCACAGCGGCCGCCGCGCGCCGGTTGTAGTCCCACTGCCGCCAGGACGTGGGCCGCGCGGCCGCCGCGCACGCCGCGAAGGCGCTGAGGTACAGGACGGTGGCCACGGCGTGGAAGATCATCAGCTGGGGGAGGCAAAGAGGAGGCGTGAGGGGGTGGGATGAGGGATGAGCAGAAGGCTCCGTTTCACATCCCTTCCCCGGGAGAAGCGGAGGAAAAGGGTCCAGCCCCTCATGCTGGGGGGGGGAACCTCAGGGGCAAATGATGTTAAAGGCACCCGAGGGTGGGCTGAGATGTTTCTGGTTGAGACCACAACCACAGCAGTGAGGGAGTGGCTGTCACTGTCCAGTCCTGGGGTCCCCAGTTCCAGAGGGACAGGGATCTACTGGAGAGAGTCCAAGGGAGGCTACAAGGATGAGGAAGGGACTGGAACACCTGCCCTATGAGGAGAGGCTGAGAGACCTGGGGCTGTTCAGTCTGGAGAGGAGAAGCCTGAGGGGGGATCTAATGAATGTCTATCAATCCATGAGGGCAGCAAGAAGGCAGGACAAGCTCTTGTCACTTGTGCCCTGGGACAGGACCAGGGGCAATGGATTCAAACTGGAGCCCAGGAAGTTCCACCTGAACATGAGGAAGAACTTCTTTCCTGTGAGGGTGACAGAGCCCTGGGACAGGCTGCCCAGAGAGGTTGTGTCCTTCTCTGCAGACTTTCCAGACCTGTCTGGATGCCTTTCTGAGTGACCTGCCCTAGTTTTGGTCCTGCTCTGGCAGGGGTGTTGGACTCGGTGGTCTCTGGAGGTCCCTTCCAACCCCTGACATGCTGTGATCCTGTGATTCTGATTTTCTGGATTAATCCAGGGCTCCCTGTTTCAAACATTTCTAATCAACTGAGGGCAGAATGAATCAATGACATCTTGCAAAGTGCAGGGGACTTTGTTCCATCACCCCGGGGAGCCTGGTCCTCTCAGAGCATCTCCCCAGGATTTTTCCCTCTTGGGACCCCCCCCCTTGATCTCTCTCAGCTACATACCACGAGGGGCCAGGGGATCATGTAGAGCTTCAGCTGCAGCTGCAGAAGGTAAGCCATGAAGAAAAGGACTGTCAGTATCCAGAAGAAGATGGACACGAACAACACCCAGCTGTACACCGCGTGGAGGTGGTACGTTGTGTTGGCAATGAGAGCCCACACCAGTAAACCCAGCACCTGTGGGTGGAACAGGAACAGGTTCAGGTGGGGGTTCCTGCAGGTGGGAGGCAGCGCATTGCCCATGGGGGTGGGCCCACCAGCACCCACAGCAGCCGGTCACCCTGGCTGCAGCAAAGTGGGGCCACAGGAGAGCCACAGAGCTGGGGGACAGCTCAGGACAGGGAGCCCCCCTGGGATCCTCCTTGCTCGGGTTTGGGGTCACCCCCCATTGCTGCTGCCCCAGGAGCTGGGATGTCCTGCAAGGCAGGACAGGTGAAACCAGAGCGTCCTCACCACCACAGGTCCCTTCTCACCCAGGAGCCCCATGCCCAGTCTAAGCAGGTGCTGGCTCAGCATTAGGGACATTCCATGGACTGGGAGACAACTGGAGTGGGGGCTCCTGGGGCCCCAGCTCAGCTTTGCCCTCCCCAAGATACAGAGAGAGAAAGGAAAGAAAGGAAAGAAAGGAAAGAAAGGAAAGAAAGGAAGAAAGGAAGAGAGAAAGAAAGAAAGAAAGAGAGAAAGAGAGAAAGAAGAAGAGAGAATGGATAAAGAAAAAAGAGAGAAAGAATAAGAGAGAGAAAGATAAAAGAGAGAAAGAGAGAAAGATGGAGAAGAAAGAGAAGAAAGAAAGAAAGAAAGAAAGAAAGAAAGAAAGAAAGAAAGAAGAAGAAAGAAAGAAAAGAGAGAAAAGAAAGAAAGAAAAGAAAAGAAAGAAAGAAAGAAAGAAAAGAAAGAAAAGAAAGAAAGAAAGAAGAAAGAAAGAAAGAAAGAAAGAAAGAAAAGAAAAAAGAAGAAAGAAAAAAAGAAAGAAAGAAGAAGAAAGAAAGAAGAAAAAGAAAGAGAAAGAAAAAGAAAGAAAGAAAGAAAGAAAAGAAAGAAAGAAAGAAAAAGAAAAGAAAGAAAGAAAGAAAGAAAGAAAGAAGAAAGAAAGAAGAAAGAAAGAAAAGAAAGAAAGAAAGAGAGAAAGAGAGAAAGAGAGAAAGAGAGAGAGAGAGAGAGAGAGAAAGAAAAAGAAAGAAAGAAAGAAAGAAAGAAAGAAAGAAAGAAAGAAAGAAAGAAAGAAAGAAAAGAAAGAAAGAAAGAAAGAAAGAAAGAAAGAAAGAAAGAAAGAAAGAAAGAAAGAAAGAAAGAAAGAAAGAAAGAAAGAAAGAAAGAAAGAAAGAAAGAAAGAAAGAAAGAAAGAAAGAAAGAAAGAAAGAAAGAAAGAAAGAAAGAAAGAAAGAAAGAAAGAAAGAAAGAAAGAAAGAAAAGAAAGAAAGAAGAAAGAAAAGCTTCTTGGCTTCTTCCCACTGCTTGGGCTGGTTCACCCCTCCTGTTTGTGCAGGTTCTGGGTTCATCCTTCACTGCTGAGCAACTGCAGCATCATGTGTCTGCAGAGGGATTCATGGACACACAGGTGGGTGAGGCTGGGTCTGCTCAAGGAGCAATCAGCCCAGGCAGAACGTTTCCTGCCCTCCCTGCAGCCCCCAGCACAGCACCTCCCTGGCAGGCAGGGATGGAAGAGTTCCAGGTATCATTTCATTTTTTTCTTTTTTCCTTCCCTGTGCTGCATCTGTCCCTGATCTCTGGGTCTTTTCCCAAAGATCCAGGGAGCAGGCTCCTTCTCCAGCATCTCCTCCTCAGGGAACTGCCTGGAGCAGCCATGGCAGGTGATTTATTTTGAAGGCCCCTAGTCCATGATGGGACACGTAGTGATGGGGCCTGGAAAAGGAAGGTGGTTGCAAAGGAAATGGCACTTTCTGTGATTTTCCTCGTTGGTTCTGCAGCCTCAAGCACAGCCCCTGCACCAGGACACAGAGGCAGGTCTGGCAGCCACCACCAGCTGCTGGTGGCCTCAGCTCCACCATCCTGCATCCCAGCTGCACCAGAGCAGGGAGCCTTGCACCCACTTCCCGGGAGGCAAGGAGGGTCCAACCCTACATCTTCCACATTTCCTGGCACAATCGAACATCCCAGGGAGATCCCCATGGCAAGGCTGTGGTGGGGCCATGCCTCAAATGCAGCCGTGGCATCTTCTGGTTGCCAGTTGGGGCTGGGATCTGGGCAGAGCCAGTGAAGCCACCTCCTGCTCTCCCCTCTGCTTGGGCAGGGGAACCACGGAGCCATCTCCCACCGGTGGGAAGGAGAAGGGCTCTTTGGAAAGCTGCTCTGCCCCTGCCCCAGCCCTCAGTGCTTATTGTCCAGGAAGAAACACAAAGGCCTTTGTCCTGCCCCCGTCCAACGCCCTGGTGCTCGCCTGTCCCAACAATGCCCTCTTGTCTGGCAGGACCATTTCCAACACTCGTGATCCCAAAATAGGGTCTTGGTGGACAGGAGCTAGGAGAGCATGTTTTACAGGACCAGCAATGGGCTGGGGAGGTGGGAACAGGGGGTTGAAGGGCCCCTTCTGCTGCTCGTGGCTCTGTCTCTCTTTCCTGATGCTCCTGCAGGACACCCCCTGGCAGCACCATTCCCGGTCCCTTCCTGGAGGATTTAATCCTGTGTCACCACCAGCTCAGCCACACCCAGGGGGTCCCTTCCAACCCCTCATACTCTGTGACTGTGAAATCTGAAGCCGGGAGCCAGGTTCACACACCGGCTGTTTCACAGCAGCTGCTCGGGCACGTCCCACTGCCACCCCCAGCAGGCTGCCCCGCGGGCAGGGGACAAGCAGGGGACAGCACCGTGGGCAAACACTGGGGCAGGTCATGGGTGGGTGGCCCCACGAGCAGCTGAACCCCCACCCCTGCGTGCACATGGACCACTCGAGGTGCCAGGTCCCAAAAGAAAGGAGCTGCAAGAGCTGACTCCTGGGTTGCCTCCGGCACTGGAGAGAGACTTGGCGCTGCTGCTGGTTTGGATGGTGCAAAGACCTTGGGGGGGCATTCAGGGAATGCCCCACGCCCCTCAGCTGGGACCCCCGTGCTTCATCCAGCCCCCCCGGGCGCTGCCAGGATGGGACCCGCAGGGATGGATGCACAGGCGGCTCATCCCGGGCTGGGAGCTGAGCCCCGCTGCAACCGACAGAGCGGCCAGATCCTCCCCCGGCTTTAGAGAGGGGTGCAGGAGAGAGGGACCTCAGGGTTAGAGATGAATTAGGGATAGAGGGCGAGGACGGGGCGGGACGGCAGCCGCAGGGAACCTGCCTCCTGCAGCCGGGACAAGGAAGACAAGCGGCCCCCCCCCCCCCGGCGCCCCCTCCGCGGTACTCACGGCCTGGGTGCCCATCAGCAGCCCCAGCGGGGAGAGCAGGAAGGAGGTGTCCGGGGCGGGCAGGGCGGCCGAGGGGCCCGGGGGGCCGCGGAGGTTCCGCACCCCGCCGAGTCCCGCCATCCCGCGGCCACCGGGGCGGCCCCGCAGCGGCCCCCGCCCCCCGGGCGTGGCGGGAGGGTCCTGCCCGTCCCCACCCCCGGCCCGGCCGCATCATCCCGGGCTGGGGGGGTTCCCCCGGACCCCGGCCCGCCCTGCCCCGTGGGTCCCCAGTCCCGGCCCCGTCTCCCCGCTCCCCTCCCGGCGCTCCGGGGGGACCCCCCGGCGGGAGGAGCCCCCGGCCCCTCGGTTGAGCCCAGCCCGGGCAGCACCGGGGGGCTCGGCAGCTCCTGCCCGCCTTGGTGCCCACCCGCCCCCGGCGCCTGGTTGTTCCTCCCGCGGGCAGGACCTCGCACCTCTCCTTGTTCAGCGCGGCGGGGTGGGAGGGTCCTGCACAGCCCCTGCGCTGCCGGGAGCGGGGACGGCTCCAGCCGGGCCGGGCTGCTCAGAGCCCCGTGTGTCCTGACCTGGAATGGTCCCAGGGACGAGGCACCTACGGCCTCTGGGCAACCCGTGTCTCACCGGCCCCACCGCACAACGTTTCTTCCTGACATCTCGTCTGACTCTCCCCTCTTTCAGTTTCAAACCATCCCCCGGTCACGTCACTGCAGGCCCTGCTAAAAAGTCTGTCCCCATCGCTCGTATTGTCCCCGTCTCTCTTATTGTCCCCCTTCAAGTATTGAAAGCCTCCAGGAAGGTCTCCCCGGAGCCTCCTCCAGGCTGGACAAGCCCAGCTCCCTCAGCCTGTCCTCACAGGAGAGGAGCTCCAGCCCTCTGGTCGTTTTTGTGGCCTCACACCAACAGGTCCACCCAGAGAAGAGCCCCTGTACAGCCCCAGCTGAGGCCAAACCTCCTCCCCCTGCTCCTGGAGAAGGGCTGGCTGGAGAAGGCCTTGCTGAGCCCTGTCCTGGGGAGGAGGAGGTTGTGCATGGAAAGGGCTCCTGATTTGTGCCATCACTGACTTGTCTTACTGAGCTCTGTTCCCCATCTTCCTGCTTCCCCCCTTCTCCTAGTTAGAATGTAGAAAATCAGCCCAATTGAGTGAAGAATCCAACTTGCTAAGGGCAATCCAGGTAAGGCTTGTGCTTCTGTGCAGTCCTCACAGAGCAGGATGGCTCCTGTCCATCTTCTGCACCAGAGACTTTGGAAGGTACCACAGGATTCCCCACTGCAGGACCCTTGGTGCCACGTCTCTGAGGTGGAAGGAGGGTGTGAGGGAGTTCACCTTGTGTCCCATCGGCCTCCTCAAGCGCCATCAGATGTGAGAAGGAGAACAGCAGTGAAAGGGAAGGGGGCAACAAGTCTATGTCATTGTGCAGCCATGAGGGGAGAGGAGAGGAAGACTTGAGTGTGGAGGGGAGCTGAAGATCAGAGAGGGCATGGGAAGAGATGAAGAAGTTCAGAGGGGAGAGCAAGAGCAGCACAGAACCTCTGGCTTGTTGTTCCTGTGGATCTTGTGCCGCCAGAATTACCTTTGATGACCTTCTCATCAGCTGATGTCGCTGCTTCCCCGTGTGAGTCGGTTCCCAGATGAGGCCTCAGCTGTGCTGCAGCCAGGAGGTCCCGCTGGCTGGTGGAGAAGAGCTTCAGTGAACACCCTTTCCTCCGGGAGGTGTGCACGGCTGGGCTGTGCTTGCCAGGCATGGGGGCTGAGGGATCAAAGGTGCAGCCACGACCAAGTGTCTCAGGCCGTCCTCTCCCTGGAGGAGATGCCCAGGGGGCTTTGGGAGCTCACCCACCATGTGGAGAGGTGCAGGAGCATCCTGGGGGCATGCCAGCACTCCCAGATTTGTCCCAAACTGAGGCCAAGGTTGGACACGGGGAACAATTTCTTCCCGCAGAGGGTTGTTTTTGTCTGTTTGCTGGGTATAATCAGCAAAAGGCCTCTGCTGGCTTGAAAGGCATTTTATTTAGTCTGATGTGGGGGGAGAAGACAAGCCATTCTCCACAGAGAATTCCTAGAGGTGTCTCAGCTTATAAAGGGAAGGCAAAAGTTAAACGAGCAGGTACAAAGATCCCGCCTTTGGGAGCAGGTTTTGCTCTGGGAGCAGGGAAGAGGAAGAGCAGCCATGGCCAGCAGAGCCTGCAGGCAGCAGCAGAGATGGCCCCAGGCTGGGGACACAGAGGGGCTGTGCCTGCTGCCTGTGCTGCCCACACGCCTTGGGTGGCAGGGCTGACACAAGCCATGGCTGGCCCGGGCGGCGGCCACCACCGTGTCAGAAGGGGCCACGACCCCCCAGCTCCAGGATGGTTTCCATGGAGATCAAGGCATGGCAGCAGGAGCAGAGCAGGGCTGCAGGTGCTGCCGGTGCAGGGCCGGGTGTCTCCCCCACAGGAGAAGGAAGGCAGGTGAGGGAGCAGGGAGGGATGAGCAGCTGCTCTTGCGCCAGCACTTCCAGGGATGGGGCAGCCACAGCTTCCCTGGGCATTTCTTCCTCATGTCTAACTTAAATCTCCCTTCTTCCAGTTTTAGTCACCAGTTCAAAACACAAGCAAGGGAGGGGACTGATGGGAATGGAGACAGGAAGGTCAGAGCTGCCCAAGGAGATCTGGCCAGTCCCATCTGTGCCTACAACAACCTGTGTCTGGGGCATCTCACAGCTCCCCTACAACCATCCCTAGAAGACACCCCCTGGCCATGTGCAACAGCCCAAGTGTGGCCCAGGACCTGCCTGAGGGGGTTGTCGCCCACGGGCACTTGCACAGGATCCTCCGAGCGGCTCCTCGTGTCCCGTGGCAGCGCAGCCCCAGGGCCAGGCCCTCTCCTCCCAGTCCCTCGGGGCTCAGGGCACCAGAGATGGCCCCTCTCCAGGGACAGGGCGGGGGGACGGGGAAAGGGCCCCCGCAACACTTGGCCATGGGCAGCTCCTGGAGGGAGCGCCGGGAGACCCGGCACAGGACGGCTGCACCTCCCTGCCCCTGCGGGATGGCGGGATGCTTTGCCCCCTCTCTGCCCCTGCTGGGCACAGGGGCTGCCCCCTTGCAGGGAGCCACCTGGGGGGCCTGAGGAACCCTGACCCTTCTGGAACACTGCCCTGCCATCTCCTCCAGGGATGAGGATGGGGCCACAGCCCAGCACACACGGGGAGGTGCAGGGCAGCCCCTGGCCCAAGGGCAGCACAAGGGCACAGGGGGGTGACCCCCAGGAAAGGGGCCCTTCACCCCCCCACCCTCCTCCTTCTCCCAGACAAAGCCACCTTTGGGGTCACCCCCCCAGCTCCCAGAACAGCCACAATTGGCCACGTGCATCCCCATCACAGTGGCCTCCTGACACCAGAATGGCCCTGCCTGCTGGGACCCCGGGCTGCCCACAGTGCCCCCTCAGCTGCCAGGCAGTCACTTGCCAACATGGCTTGTGGACAGGCAGGACAGAGTGGCCAGCAGGGTGGCAACCCAGCCGGGAGCCGGGGGCAGCAGGGGCAGCAAGAGGAGGTGGAGACTGAGCCGGGCGGCTCATGGTGCCAAGTCTGGGAAGGTGAGCCCAGGGCAAGAGAGGGAAGAGCCGATGGAAGTGGATACATCAGAGGAGAGGGAAGAGCTGATGGAAGTGGATACATCAGAGGAGAGGGAAGAGCCAATGGAAGTGGATACATCAGAGCAGAGGGAAGAGCTGATGGAAGTGGACCAAGTGAAGATGAAGAGCAGCCATGGACGTGGCCCCACCTCCAGCAGGTGCCCCCAGCAGCACAACCCCAGGGCTGTGCACCCAGACTCTGCACCGTGGCGGGGCAGGAGCGCCCGGCCAGCGCCGAACCGCCGGGCCAGCCCCCCTGCCCCCCGCTCGCCCCTGCCTAGGGCTGATTCCCAGGGGGCTCCACCACCTGCCCTGTGGCTCCCCAGCTGCCCTTAAGAAGCCAGGGGTGACACCAGCTGCTGTCCTTGGGGGATGACACCCGCACCCCTGGGGGTGACACCCGCACCCCCTCAGGCTCCCTCCCCCCCCGCGGCGCTCCCGGACACTCGGCAAGGACACAGCGGGCGGGCTTTGTGCAGTAGGGTCAGGATGGCCGAGCGGTCTAAGGCGCTGCGTTCAGGTCGCAGTCTCCCCTGGAGGCGTGGGTTCGAATCCCACTTCTGACATCGCCTTTTTGTGCCGTGGTGAGACCACTTTTCGCTCGGAGGGAGCGGGCGGCGGGTTAAAAAAAAAAACAACACACTCCACGTGTGTGTTTCCGATAAGGTAATGATCTGTAATTAAAAAAGTGACTCGTACCGGAGAAAAAAAGGATCATGCTATGTCAGAAGTGGGATTCGAACCCACGCCTCCAGGGGAGACTGCGACCTGAACGCAGCGCCTTAGACCGCTCGGCCATCCTGACAGGGCTGCGGGGCGGGCTGTGCCCCGCACCCACGGCCCTTCCCGCACCGCCCGCCGCGCGCCCCGCGGTGCTTGTAGCTCGCGCCGTGCGTGCCCGGGGCCGTGACGCGTCCTCCCGGGGCAAAAACCTTCCCCGAGGCCGCACCGCGGTGTCCCTGCCCCTGGTCTCCCTGCCGCGGGGACGCAGCGCAACCGGCAGCACCGCGTCCCCCCGCGACGGAACGATCCCGGGGAAATCCCGCCGGGAGCGGGGCCGCGGGGAGGCGGGCAGAGTCCCGGGCCCCGCTGGCACTGCCGAGCGCTGGGAAGCGGGGAGAGGAAACTCCACGGCCCTTCACGGCGGGCACCTGCTTGTTTATGTATTGGAAAAGGGACAAGAAATACCCAAAAGTGTCCCTCTGAGGATGTGAGGGGGGACAGCTCTTCCCGGGCCGGCTGCTGAGAAGTCAGCCCTTGCATTCCTCTACAGAGAATCACAAACCCTCCCAGCACCTCTTGGCAGCTCCTGCTGCTTCTGGGGAGTACATCCAACGTTGGGTTTGTACAAAATGTGGTATTATGTGTTCTGGAGAAGTGGGGGCTGCCAGGGGCTGAAGGAGCTGCCGGAAGATCTGGCACTGAGCAGGGATGGGAAGTGGCTGCACACCCCAGCTGCAGCGGGGTGGGGAACAGCCATGGGAGAAGAAAAAGGGTCTCCTCTACCTGTAAAGCAGATAAACCGAGACGAGACCAGCCAAGGGCCAGGGCTCGCTGTGGGCAGCACTGCCAATGTTGGCAAAAATCAGAACACTGGTTATGGCGTGTGTATTGTGTGATTGGCTACACCCTGGGAGCCCCAGGATTGTGTATGTGCAGGTGTGAGTGCTGTTTACACTCACAGAATCACAGAATCACACAGAATCACAGAATCTTAGGGGTTGGAAGGGACCTGGAAAGATCATCCAGTCCAACCCCCCTGCCAGAGCAGGACCAAAGCCAGGGCAGGTCACTCAGAAAGGCATCCAGACAGGTCTGGAAAGTCTCCAGAGAAGGAGACTCCACAGCCTCTCTGGGCAGCCTGTCCCAGGGCTCTGTCACCCTCACAGGAAAGAAGTTTTTTCTGATGTTTACATGGAGCCTCCTGTGCTCCAGTTTACACCCACTGCCCCTTGTCCTATCACAGGACATCACTGAAAAAAGCCTGGCTCTGTCCTCCTGACACTCATCCTTAACATATTTGTAATCATTGATGAGGTCACCCCTCAGTCTCCTTTTCTCCAAACTAAAGAGATCCAGCTCCCTCAGCCTTTCCTCATCAGGGAGATGTTCCACTCCCTTAATCATCCTTGTGGCTCTGCGCTGGACTCTTTCCAGCAGTTCCCTGTCCTTCTGGAACTGAGGGGCCCAGAACTGGACACAACACTCCAGATGTGGCCTCACCGATGCAGAACAGAGGGGGAGGAGAACCTCTCTTGACCTACTAACCACCCCTTTTCTAATATACCCCAGGATCCGTTGGCCTTCTTGGCCACAAGGGCACATGGCTGGTTCATGGTCATCCTCCTGTCCACCAGGACCCCCAGGTTCCTTTCTCCTACCCTGCTCTCCAACCTGTACTGGTCCATAGGGTTGTTCTTCCCCAGATGCAAGACTCTGCACTTGCCCTTGTTGGATTTCATCAAGTTTCTCCCCGCCCAACTCTCCAGCCTGTCCAGGTCTCACTGAATGGCAGCACAGCCTTCTGGTGTGTCAGCCACTCCTCCCAGTTTAGGGTGGTCATCAGCAAACTTGCTGAGGCCACACTCTGTTCCCTCATCCAGGTCCTTGATGAAAATATTGAACAGCACTGGTCCCAGTACCAACCTCTGAGGGACTCCACTAGTCACAGGCCTCCAACTAGATTCTGCCCCATTGACCACAACTCTCTGACTTCTTCCTTTCAACCAATTCATGATCAGCCTCACTACCTGATCACCAAGCCCATATTTCCTCAGCTTATCTACAAGGATGCTGTGGGAGACAGTGTCAAATGCTTTACTGAAATCAATATAAACCACATCTCCTGCCCTACCATCATCTATCCACCTAGTTACTTCCTCATAGAAGGCCATAAGTTTGGTCAAACATGACTTTCCCTTGGTAAAACCATGTTGACTGCTCTTGATGACCCCCTCATCCTTGATATGCCTAGAGATAGTGCCAAGGACAAGTTGTTCCATCACCTTTCCAGGGATGGAGGTGAGGCTGACCGGTCTATAGTTACCCGGGTCCTCCTTCTTGCCCTTCCTGTAGACTGGTGTGACATTTGCTACCCTCCAGTCCTCAGGCACCTCTCCTGTTGCCCACAACTTGCCAAAGATGATGGAGAGTGGCCCAGCAATGACCTCCACCAGCTCCCTCAGCACCCATGGGTGTCTTCCATCTTGACCCATCAATTTATAGATGTCCAGATTGCTTAATTGATCCCTGACCCAATCCTCATCTACCAAAGCAAACTCCTCTTTCATCCTGACTTCCTCTGGGGCTTTAGGGATCTGAGGCCCCTGGGGAGAGTCTGCAGGAGTAAAGACAGAGGCAAACAAGGCACCAGCACCTCTGCCTTCCTTATATCCTCTGTCACCAGGGCACCCACCTCATTCAGCAGCGGGCCTGTGTTGCCTCTGGTGTTAGTTCTATCTGCAATGACTTTGAAGAAGCCCTTTCTGTTGTCTTTGACCTCACTAGCAAGGTTTAGTTCCAAGGAGGCCTTAGCTGTCCTTATTGCCTCCCTACATCCTCTGACAACACTCTGGGTACCCTGGTTGCTTATTCTCAGTTCCCACTGTAAAAGTATATAAGGGGGCATCTTCTCCTAATAAACGATTCCATTGCTCCTCACCCTGGAGTCCGTGTCTCAGCACCCAGAGAGCTGCTGCAGCCAAACCCCTCAGCCAGGGAGCCCCAGAGGTGGCCCAGGGCAGGGCCCGGCTGCCAGGCACACGCTCCTCGGGGCCTTGATTTAAGCCTTCCCCAGAAACGGCTTGTGCTTGAAATCCTGGAGAGAGATCCCTGCGGAGCCTGCCTGCCCTGCTGAGCGCTCAGGGGGGCTGCTCCTGGCCGGGGCTGCAAGCTGGGGGAGCAGCCCGAGGGGGGAGGGCTGAGCCGTGGGGACGGAAAGGGAAGAAAGCCACATCCAGACTGGCATAAACAGCCAGCAGGGAAAGCTATTTTTTGAACTTTCCGGTCAGCCCGTTGTCCTGCGGGGAAGGTCTCGCAGCCTCAGAGCGGAGGGGTTTGTCTGACCCCGGGGCAGGAGGCGGCAGCGCGGGTGGGAACCAGCTCCTCCCGCAGCAGCCTGGCACCCCCACCGCCTGGGCTGCCCCAGGAGGGCCCCCTCCTTCCCCAGGGGAAGAATCCCAGCCCTTGGAAGCGCCCGGGACCCGCAGGGCGGTGGGCGCTTGGGAGCCCTGGTCCGCCAGCACCACCTCCCGGGGAGGGGATCTCCTTGTGCAGACACCCCGGCTGAGGGCTTCGCTGACGGACTCCGGGGCAGAAGCAGCGGTTTTGGGCACGGGTGCTCCAGCCGAGCCCGCAGGACCCGCCGCGCGGTGGCACCGCCGCCCGCAGCCGGAGCAGAGCCCGCCCCGCAGCGCTGCCCGCGCCGAGCCCCGCGCGGCCCTTCCGAGGAGCAGGGAAGGGACGCGTGTCCCTTCCTCGTGGCCCCCGGGTCACCTCTGGGCTGCTGGGGTCGGCGAGGGGCCCCGGGGGCACTCTGGGTGGGATTTTTTCGGCTCAGCCATCCGGCGAGCGCCCAGGGGAAGCCGCACATCCTTTGCTGCTGGGGGGTCTTTCCTCTCGGCGGATGCCTGGGCTGGGGGGCTCGTGGGGGTGGGACCCCGCAGGGAGCCTTTGCTCCGGCACTTGCCGGTGCCCCCCTGTCCCCTCTGTCACAGCTTGGAGGTCCTCAGGGGGTCTTGCTGCCTGGAGTCGGGCTGTTCCCCGCACTTCTGGAGCCGGTGAACCCGTGGTGCTCTGGAGGGGTGACCTGGGGCTGGATGTGGAGCATTCCCACCGGGAGGTCTCTGGGCTGCGGTCCAGCTCGCTGAGGAGGGGCACGGGCAGGTCAGCTCTTGCAGCAGACAGTTCCCTTGGCTTTGGCACAAGCCCCGGTTTGAGCTGGGCTCTGTCCTGGCGGGGGGGATTTGTTGCCCAAAATATCATTTTGAACCCCAGACGTGCCTCGTCTCTGCTGATTGTCCCCTGCTCCCTCCTTGAGCTGGTAGGACTAATCACAGCCCAGGTCAGGAATCTCCCTTATGCTTACCCCCTGCAATCCCTTTTTTAGCAACCCCCCAGCCACACCGTGTTGCTAACGGCCACCATCTGTAGGATGGTAGGATCTGTAGCTCCCCTGACCCTAAAACCACACCCCACAGCCACCACAGCCAGCTGGGAAACCGAGGAAGCAGCCCTTGCACCAGGTGGTGGGGCAGGCGTGATGTTCCCAGGAGGAAAGTGGGTCTGGCCCCAGGGAGAACAGCTCTGGGCTTGGCTTCTTTCACCTTTACTGGATGTTCTTTGAGCCAGCCATGTGCCCTTGTGGCCAGGAAGGCCAGTGGATCCTGGAGTGCATTAGAAAGGGGGTGGTTAGTAGGTCAAGAGAGGTTCTCCTGCCCCTCTATTCTGCCTTGGTGAGGCCGCATCTGGAGTATTGTGTCCAGTTCTGGGCCCCTCAGTTCCAGAAGGACAGGGAACTGCTGGAAAGAGTCCAGCTCAGAGCCACAGAGATGCTGGAGGGAGTGGAACATCTCCCTGATGAGGAAAGGCTGAGGGAGCTGGGTCTCTTTGGCTTGGAGGAGACTGAGGGGAGACCTCATCAGTGTTTACAAATATGTTAAGGGTGAGTGTCAGGAGGACAGAGCCAGGCTTTGTTCAGTTATGTCAAGTGATAGGACAAGGAGCAGTGGGTGCAAACTGGAGCACAGGAGGTTCCATGTGAATGTCAGGAAGAACTTCTTCCCTGTGAGGGTGACAGAGCCCTGGGACAGGGCCTGGAGAAGAGAAGGCTCCAGAGAGACCTTAGAGCAGCTTCCAGTGCCTGAAGGGGCTCCAGGAAAGCTGGGGAGGGACCTGGGACAAGGGCAGGGAGGGAGAGGACAAGGGGGGAGGGGGTGAGACCCTGGCCCAGGCTGCCCAGGGAAGCTGTGGCTGCCCCATCCCTGGCAGTGTTGAAGGGCAGGTTGGATGGGGCTTGGAGCAACCTGGGCTGGTGGGAGGTGTCCCTGCCCATGCAGGGGGTTGACCCTCCTGTGCTCCAGCTTGTGGCCATTGCCCCTTGTCCTGTCACTGGACACCCCTGAGAAGGGTCTGGCCCATCCTCCTGACACCCCCTGTAGAGATGCCCCCTCAGTCTCCTCCTCTCCAGGCTGAGCAGCCCCAGCTCTCCCAGCCTTTCAAACCTCCCCCAGTGCTGGCTGGACTCTTCTCCATTATTAGGTCATTCAGAAGTTTCTCCCAGGTAAATGAAGCTTTTCTGCTGCTGAGCCCACCGGTGACAATTCTTTTGTGTAACAAAACAAAACCACTTCAGAATTCATTAATTTATCAATTGAAGTTATTTTTAGCCCCTGGGCCTCCCTTTTCCTGTAGTGCCACCAGTTCTTCTGTCATGTGGGCACAGACACTGTGGAGCTTAAGAAGGGATTGGCAGGAGTTCAAATCAGTCCAGCAGAAAACCCTGGCCATGCTTGGTCTCCACAAATGGTGATGAGGTTCCACCACCTAAGAGAAGAACATAGCCCTGCTGGTCTGCAGAACAGCAGCAGTACCTGAGGCCTTGGGCTCACGAGTGTGGCTGATCCAGCTCCAGGTGACTGCAGTGGTCACTGCCAGCTCAGGAGGTTGGTTCTTACCATGTTTGATGCTGCTTGATGCAGATGGAGCACTGGGCAGGACCTGGGGGAGACCCTGGCCAGCTTCCCAAGCTGGACTGACTGTCATGGCAAATGCTGTTTGTGGAGAAGGAAAATGGGACAAACCTGCTGTTCCAGGGCAATTTTCTCCTTCCAGACATCCTTTAGGATGTTCACCACATCCTTCTTAGTCACCTTGTTGCTCCTGACTTCATCTCCAAGCCTGAGGCACACAGGCACCTCCTCACCTTTGCCCTGAGTAATGGAAAGGAAGCACAGACACAGGGAAGGTCTGTGTTCACCAGAGTCACCTGCTCAGCATCTAAAGCCATCAACATGAGTCACTGGATTGGGTCTCCTTCCAAGTGCTGTAAAGCACACCAGTCAGCACTTCTGCAGCCTGTCCCAGCTGCTCCAGGGTGGACAAAATGGGACTGTGAGAGGTTCTGTCCAGCAAAGAGGAACGATCTGCCTTGGAAATAGCCACCAGGAATGGCAGGGCAAACTGTTCAAGCTTCTGGAAAGGCTGAGGAGGAGATGTTGGAGGACCAAAGCAATGCCGCGTGGTCCCTGAGAAGTCCTTTGAGTATGGGCATGCTTGGTATGATGTGAAAAACCCTTGATACATTTCCTGGTCCCTGTATCATTTCTTGACCCCCGCCACGTGCAGTGGGGCAGTGTGAGCTGAATTAACTTCCTGATGCCATGAAAAGGAGTCATCTCCTGCTGGGTAGTCTTAGTCATCTTAGTCATGTCTGAATTGAGCTCATCAGCAGAGAAACAACCTGGGGAAAAAAACCAATCTGCTCTCCTGTGATTGGAGCAGCTCTGGTCTGGAGCCAGGCTGGGAGAGTTGGGGTGTTCAGCCTGGAGAAGAGAAGGCTCCAGGGAGACCTTAGAGCAGCTTCCAGGGCCTGAAGGGGCTCCAGGAAAGCTGGGGAGGGGCTTGGGACAAGGGCAGGGAGGGAGAGGACAAGGGGGGAGGGATGAAAACTGGAAGAGGGAGATTGAGGTTGGACATGAGGAGGAGATTCTTCCCTGTGAGGGTGGTGAGACCCTGGCCCAGGCTGCCCAGGGAAGCTGTGGCTGCCCCATCCCTGGCAGTGTTGAAGGGCAGGTTGGATGGGGCTTGGAGCAACCTGGGCTGGTGGGAGGTGTCCCTGCCCATGCAGGGGGTTGGGACTGGGTGGTCTTTAAGGTCCCTTCCAACCCAAACCGTCCCATGATTCTGTGGTTCTATGAATTGGATTCTGCTGGGGGTAACATCACCATGAACACCTACCCTGTTGCTCAGCTTGGTATATGAGGAGCTCCAGCAACACAGTCTTTACCTGGGATCAAGCTGACAGCAGTAGGGATGTGTTGGCTCCTCCATGGAGCTGTCTTCCAGATTCTGCTAAGCCCCTTCCCATCCCTGTGGATTTACTCCAGAAACAATTCCCTGAAGCCTCTGAGCTGGCTCAGCCCAACCTGAACACCCAGAGGAGCTGCAGCTGAATGTCCCATGCTGGCACCTGCAGGCAGCCAGGACAGGCTGCATGTCCCTGCCCCACCAGAGGCTGCCACCCTGCCCTGGCTGGTGAGCTCAGACACAAGAATGATATTTTTCTTCTTTAAAACAGATTATTCTGGCTGAACTGGGAACTGTTGTTTCACTAGCAGATACATGGAGAGAACCTGCCCCAGCACTGGTGCAGCAGGTCTCTTCTCCCAAGGAACAAGTGACAGGACAAGAAGAAGTGGCCTCAGGTTGCACCAGGAGAGGTTTAGGTTGGAGTTTAGGAGAAATTCCTTCCTGGAAAGGGCTGTCAGGCCCTGGCCCAGGCTGTCCAGGGCAGGGGTGATGTCCCCATCCCTGGAAGGGTTTCAAAGCCCTGGAGATGTGGAGCTGAGGGTCATGGGGCAGTGGTGGCCTTGGCAGTTGGACTTGGTGATCTTCAAGGTCTTTTCCAACCAGGATTGTTCTTTTGGTCTCTAATTCCTTGAGCTTCAGGCTCACTTGCTGTCATGGCATATTGGTTCAGTGCCTTTCAGTTGGTTTCCAAAACCAAAGCTGCCATCCATGACATGTTTTGCTGGTGTCCAGGGACTGCAAAGAGAAGAAAGGGGAAACAGCACAGCCAGGCACAGTGGAGGAGCTGGTGATGGAAGCTTAAACAAACCAGGTGCTTCAGCCAGCAGGACAGGGCAGGTTACAGCACAGATACCTGAAGCTGGAGCAAAGAAATGTGCTAAAGAGTTCTGGAAGGAAACTTGAGTTAAAAAAATATATATTGATATAATGATTTGATTTATTCACTTGGTTGTTACTGTGCAAAGCAAGGTTTTTGTCTCTCAGGAGGGGCTGTGATGAGGTAGCCCAGGGAACAGGTTCTGGGCTAAACAATAAACACCCCCCATGAGTCTGTCCCAGAGCCACGTGTTGACACCTGACAGCTGCTCATGCCCTGACAGGAGCTGCTGGGCCCAGTCTATTTCTGGCCCTCTGGGACTGGTGTCACTGTGGCCCCTGAATGCCAAACAAGGTTCCAAGTGGATGCAGAAGGGCTGGGAACAGCCAGGCTGGCTCTGCCCTGCCCAGCCCCAGCAGAAATTCAGGCCTTCAGTTACCAGAGAAGTGTGTCCAAATGTGTTGGTCTGACATGCTCCACCCTCCATGGGATTGTCCCAGGAAAACCTGCAGGCCCTGCTGTGGCCTGGGCTGGCTGTGAGATGGAGATTTAAAAAAATCTAAACATCTAATATATGTCGTGTGTCCCTGGTCACTGCTGGGGAGCTTGGCAGGCTGTGATATCCCATTCCCATCAGAGACTGTCAGGGATGAGAAAGCCTGTGGGAGGGGAAGGCTCAGCTCAGGACAGGGGGTGTCAGTGTCCCCGTCGCAGCCACGCCCGGCAGGTGATGGCACTGCAGGTGGCAGCTCCTCCTGCCCCTTGGGGCTGGTCCCTGGGTGACCCAGCTCTCCTGGGGACACTGCTGGGGCCAGCCCCAGCAGAACCACTGCAGAGAGGGTTTTGGGATCTCTCCATCCACCATCACTGCTTAATGACAAGCTCATGTTAAACTGGTCTGGCAGCTGCTGTGGGAAGGCACAAAACCTTCTCCTGCCCTGAGGAGATGGGAAGGGCTGAGCCTTTCCGAGAAGGTAACAAACAGAGCTGCTTCTGGTAAGCTCCTTTCCTGGAGACTGGCAGCATTCGTGTGTGAACGTGTTGAATGGAGAAATGGGAAGTGGGACTGTGGAGAGATGGTGGTGGGGTGTGGGACTGCAGGAGTGGGATCTCCCAGCCAAGGGCTGAGTCCAGGACTTAGCCTGGACTTAGGTCCTGCCAGAAGGACCTCCCAGGACAGGGGGGTTGCTGGCATGGGCACTGGCTGCTCCTCCTGCTGCGGGGGAGAGTAGCTGGGCTGCTGCAAAGAGCCACACACCTCCTCCATTCCCTCAGCCAGGGCAGCAGATGCCATCCTGGCCCTGGGCCCTGGCCCCCTGGCAGGGCTGGAATGGCAGGGCTGTTGCCCTTTTCCTGCTCCCCACCTTCTGCCTGTTCCCACAGTGGTAGGGCACGTTTCCAGGATGCAAGGATGGGAGACCCCCCTGTTCCACCCCAGGCTGGGGCAGAACACAGCCACAAAGCACCAACTCCTGCCACAGCTACAGTCCCCTGTGGTGCACAGAGGTTTCTGCCTTGCCCATCCTGCCCAGACCTGCTGCTGCTCTCCCCTCTTTTCCCCGCAGTGCTGTGGTTAGGGACGTCCCCTCAGGGCTTTGTCTGGCACACCTTCATCCTGCCAGCTCCCTGGAACTGCTGCTGCCAGGGCCTGCAGCTGCACAGAAGGATTGCAACAGCAGGACATGTCTCCAGCTCCACAGGGACCTCGCAGGGCGCAATGCGTTCAAGCAAGCTCCAGCATGATCCTTCTCCTCATCTGTAAAGCTGCCCTGATTCCATCTGTGCCATCCAGCCACATCTACCCAGAAGAGCCTTCCCTGGCCCAGGGGACAGCTCCTGCCCAGTGGCTGTGTCGCTCTGTGGGGGACAAGGGACTCTTCTCTCCTTAGGAGGAGCTTAACTGTGCTGGAACCAACGGCCTCTGTGCTTATTTCTTTGCAGAACAACCAGCTCTGTGTTTGTTTCTTTGCACACAGTATTTTCAAACAACTTTAAGTCTTGTTTATTGTTGCAGGCCTCGGCAGTCTCCATGGGACCATCACAGAATGAGTTGTCCTCAGTTCTGGCTGCTCTGGCTGCCAAGGAGAGGCACCAGTTCCCACTGTGGGTGTGCACGGTTCCGTGTCACATCCGAGGGGCTCAGCCACCAGCCTGCAGCTCAGGTGTGATGCTGCCAGGGCAAAAGTTGTGTCCCGCAGCCTGGCTGGCTTGGGATGCTGCCTCATGGTGGAAAAATGCAGAGCATCAGCATTTTGCTCTGTGCTCTGCAGCCCAAATTTGTTTTTAATCACCAGGAAGGAGGAAGCCACTGTGTTCAGAGAAGTGAAAGCCTGTGTGACGTTCTCTGCTATTTTTGAAAACATTTTCTATGTAAAAGCAGCTTCTGAAAAACACAAGCCCCACGCTGGCTGATCCTTCCCAAAGAGTAGTTGTGCTGTTCCCCATGGAGATGCTGGCTGCAGACAGCCCCAGACATCTGCTCCTCATTTCCTGCCTGTTTTCTTTAATGTGAGAAAATTCCAAGTTGTGTGGTGCCAAACAGATTTTTTTGATCCCCCTTCATTTAATTATCTCCCTTAATTCCCCAACAGCTCAAGAGCTCTATGTTAAGCATAGGCTGAGGGCACCTCCAAAACGAGGGGCCATCTTTGGCTCTGAGGAACCATCTCCTGAGTTGCCTTGGCTGGCAGAGAGGAGGATGTTGGGTTCTGGACCTCTTTAGGCCATATCACCCAGTGCCACGTCACTGGAAAAGCCACTGGGGTTCCTCCAGATGGAAGTCTGGGAATCTAGTTCTACATGTCAGGGACCAGCTTCATGGGCCGGCCTGGTCGTGCCCCACCAGTCTCCCACCCCCTGGCTCACAGACCTTCCTGCACGTGTGCTCCTCAAAGAGAAACTGGAGGAGCCCAGTTCTGGTGAGCATGGAAGCTCCCCCTTGCAAACAATAATTTATTTTTTAAGTTCTGAGGCCAGAACCATCCACAGTATTTTGGGAATGACTTCAACCCACCCCACACAGGCAGGAATGTATCTCTACTACTTCCATTAAGGCTCTTGAGAACTATGTCAGCTTCTTTGTCACAGCATCACCTTGGAAACTCATGTTTAAGCTGTTTATCTGCTGAGACTCCAAGAAGCAGTTCAGGCCCCGTTTTCTAGGATGTGCCTGGACTGAAAGGTGGCTGGAGGTGCAGCTGCAGACAGGGCAGCCTCAGCACACCCAGCCCAGCAGCTCCACTGCACCTGACACTGGTGAGGCTGCCCCTGTGCTGTTCACTGCCCAGGAACCACAACTTGCTCACGTCAAAAGTTTTAAATCAACAAAACTTTTTGCACTGACAAAATCAGTAAAAGAACAGAAATTGTGACAAGTAATTACCAGTTTTCACTGAACAACCATGGAAACTATTCAGTCTTGTACACCCTGGGCTATTCCTGAGCTACCCTGAACTGAACGGTGGTTTTGTACCCAAGATCTCATCCTATGTCTAGAGTGGGAGTCCTGGGTCAGCCTGTCTCCTTTGCAGCATCAAGACTGGCTGGGTCTTCCCAAAACCTAAGGGTTTCTGCTGACTCTTTCCAGCAAGGCTCCAGGAGAGAAATCATGGACAACATCAGGGACAGCAAAAGATGCTGTTGGTACCTTATGCCAACAGTGCTGGGCTTCCCTGCTCCAGGAAGATCACCTCCTGAGGCCATGGGAGCTCCTGAACAGACCATGCAGTGGAAATCATCAGCATTCTCATCTGATCAGCTCTGGCATCTCTTTCTTCCAGGTCACATAGAGCCTTTGAGGTCTCACCAACCTTTTCTCCCCAGTCACCCCCTGATTTCCAGGAAAACAAACCTACCCTAACAGCACTTGGTCCTCCTTGGCTGAGGAACCAAGAATAGCCAAGGAGCAGGAATTTCCATAATGGAATTTCCATCATGGAAACACCCTGTAGGAGACAGGCCATGTTCTGGGGCCATTTCCTGTTTAAGACACAACCCTTGTTCACTTTGCATGTTGTTTTGCAAATTGCCTTTGTAGAGTCAAGTTGCTTTTAGCCTTCAAGAGCAATTCCCTCAGCATTAGTCATAGGTTCCTTCCACCTGTGAGGACCTTGACCCTGGACACAGCTGAGCACCTGCCGTGGCAAAGCTGCAGTGGGTGGGAAGTGCTGGAGCTGCTTGTGTGTCTCCCATGGAGAAGATGGGATCTGGCCCTTTGGCCCGTGGTATCTGTGGTGTGGAGCAATAAGCCAAGGTCCTGGCTAATGGTTGCCAGTGAGGAACCAAAGGTTAGGGGCAGGACATCAGGCTTCTGAGCACACCTTGTGCTGTCACCAACATCTCCAGACCTTGTTCTCCATCTTCCCACAGCAGAGCCAGTGTTTAAGTGGTGAGACATCCATCCTGCCATGAAGCTGTCCTGGGAGCAGAGCAGGAGCTTAGAGCCAGACAGCCCCGGCTCCAGCCTCAACACCCACCAGTCTTTTGTGAGTGCTGAGGAGCAAACCTGGAGCTGTGTTCCATGGCCCAGAGGGTACAGCCCCAGCCCCAAGGTGCCCCGTGGTGGTCCCTCAGCCCACACTCCACAGCAGATGCACAGACCTACATTTGATCATGTTTTTCCTTTGTGCATGTCTCCCATCAGCCTAAGGGCCTTCCTCATTCCTGCTTATGTGGGGGAAAAAATCAATGCACTTCCTAGGAGCTGCTGCTTTCTTTGGTGCTTCTGAGGTGCAAGGGGTAACCCCTAGAAGCTTCCTTCCAGTCCTCCCAAGGAGGAATGGGGAAGGGCTGTGAGGAGTTGCCCCAGACAGTGGTCTGTGCTGGAAGGATGTGATATCTATGCTGGGCTTTCTTCCCCCTTGGTCTTGGTCTGCTTGGTTTCATTTTCACACATTTTTGTAGCACAGGCTGTGTCCCCTTGTTCCCAGTTTCTCTGGATTTCTGCTCTCTGTTGCCCTCAAGGCTGGTTGTTCCTGACTCCCAGCGTTGCACACTCGTTGTCTGGGAGCTGTGACTTGTGTCCCTGGTGTGGGGGTACCTGTGTCCCCCTCTGCCTGCCCTTATCCACAGCTCAGTCTTATCTACAGTCCCAGACCCACACTGAACAACTACCCAATGTTCGTAGAAATGAAAGGGAAACTAAGTCCATTTAAGAGAACAGCAATTGCTGAGATAATGTCTATCCTAACTAAAGAAGTGAAAACTGGCTGAAGCCAGTGGAGCTCCAAGACGTCCTGAGATCCTTACCCTGCCAAAGAGCTGTTTGTGCCTGTGGCCAGTCATGCCTTTAGCAAACAAAACACACACCCTCCCACCCTGTGTGCCCTTCCGCAGTCTTACCCACTGCTCTGCAGAAGAAGCAGAACCTGTTTCTTCAGGGGAGATGTCAGCATGACTGGGCTCAGCCACCACTTCCAGCTGCCAAGGTGCCCAGCAGCCTCAGGTAGGCCAGTTCCTGGAATAACACAAATTTCCCGTAAGGCTCTGCCCAGCCTGAGAAAACACCACTTGGGGGAGGGATCAGGAAACATCCCAACAGACACAGCATGTTCTGGCCTGGCTGGATCAAACAGACCAGTTCAAGATCTTAATTTTTATTTCCTTGAAATTTGACAACATTTCCTTTTATCTGACAAGAAAAGCAAAGGCTGAAGCTACAGGCTGGAAATTTCATGAAATGTTTTTAAACATCATAATATGGAAGCCTGGGGGTTTTCACTCCTTAGGAATAAAATCCTGGCTGGAACTGCTGGGATTTCCCAGGGCACAGAGTAGCCAGGTTTCCACCAGCCCTAAGAAAATTCTGGGGAAAAAATAAGATTGTGAGGGCAGCCACACTGTCTCAGTCTTGATCTTATCTTCATCTTTCAGTTGGGGGAGTTGGCAGGGGAAGAGAGTGACGTGACCTGAGATGAAAGAGAAAGTAAAGGTGCAGGATGTGACTGCCCTGTCGGTGTGTCCTCCTGGGACCTGGCTCCAGGAAGCCCCCAGCCAGCCTGGTTGGTTGTAAGTCACACTCCACTCTCAGCATCAGCAAGACCCCAGGGGCTGAGCCCCTGCCCTGTGTCCAAAGGCAGTGTTACTGGTTTAGGATTCCTCCTGAAACACAAAGGGACTGCGTTTGGGAAGGAGACCTGGCTCTTCACTGCAGGTTTGCTCCCGGCTGGGTGCTCGGTGCCTCCCCACCACCCAACAGGCCACATGAGGTGCCCCACAACATCTCTGCACACCCAGCGCCCCGGCCAGCGAGCGCCGAGTCCATCCTCCCTGGGGGGCTTGGTTAGTGCTGCACGTGCAGCTCCAACCTGGTCACAGCTCTGTTTGTGCCAGGCCCAGGGGAAGGGCCTTCACCTTTTTGACATGAAGCTATGATTTTTAATATTATAATGACATGATAATGAGCTACGTTCACCTAACGGGCACGGTATCACAAGCTCTGCAGCCCCAGCTGCCCCAGGCTGGCTCAGCCACCCATCTTCCAGATTTTGGCTCCTTTTTATCCCCCCCTGCATCCCTCAGGCCCAGTTACCCCCACAGACCTCGTCTTTGCTGCCAAGGGGGGGTTTAGATGAGACACCCTCCAACCCCCTGGGTGCTTTCCCTGCTCCAAGGCAGGTTCCTGCAGGGTGTCCTTTGCTGGGCACTGCCTGGGGCACTGGCTGTGCCTCTCTGCCCTGCTGCCTGGGGTGCAGAGAGATGCAGAGCACGCCTGACACGGAATAACCACATCATTCCACGTTTCTTGAGGTGTTTCCCGGCAGCAGGGCTGCAGGAATGAGCACAGCCTGACGGGGGGGGGGGGGGTCCCCGCTGCTCCCCGGAGGCCCCCAGGGCTCCGCGCTCCCACCGGGCAGGTGGACTCGTCACCCTGAGCAGCAAATTCCGCCTCTTTCGGCCCGATGACCTTGGCTGCTGCCGTAAGATGGCTGCCAACACGGCAGGGAAGGGCTGCCGCAGCCTTCGGGGCGGAGAGGGAGCTCGCTGAGCCCCGCTGGGAGCCAGGGAGGCCGAGGGGCGCGGGGACCCCCCCCCCCGGGACAGCAGGATGGAGCCGCCGGCTCCTGAAAACCCCCGCTGGAATCGTTCCCGTCGGGGGGGCTGGAGCTGCGCTGCCCGGGCTGAGCGAAGCTGCTTGTGAGGGGAGCCGGGGAATTCCAGGAGCAGGCGGCATTCCCTCCCTCCTTCCCTCCCTGCCAGGTCCCGCTCTGCCCCCCCCTTCCTGTCGTCACCCCGGGAAGCGTGTGGGACAGAGGGATATCAGTCCTGCCGCTCCAGGGGATGCAATAAACCGCCGGGAATCCTGCCCTTCTGGCGGCAGAAGATGCGGGCTGCTCCGCTCCAGGTGCTGCTGCTGCTGCGGGTGCTGTGCCTGGTCCCGGCGGGAGGTGAGTCCTGCCCGGGGGGGCTGCTGGGGAGGGGGCACCGGGACCTTCCTGGGCGGGGGGAGAGCTCGGGCCGGGACCGGGATCAGGCCGGGAAGGGGTTGGGGGCAACCCCGGCAATAGGGGAGTCCCGGGTGGCTTTCACCCTGGTGGCATTTGTCACCCCTGGGGGGAGGTGGGGAGAGACTTTCTGGTGATCCCTGGCAGCGAGGAAGCGTCGTGCCCCTCTTGTCGCCTTGTTTCATGTCCCCTGAGGGACGTGCCGTGGGGGCAGAACCGCAGCCTGCCCGGGGCTGGGGTCTGCTCGAGGGGTCTGTCCGAGGGGTCTGCCCGGGGCTGGGGTCTGCTCGAGGGGTCTGTCCGAGGGGTCTGCCTGGGGCTGGGGTCTGCCCGGGGCTGGGGTCTGCTCGAGAGGTCTGTCCGAGGGGTCTGCCCGGGGCTGGGGTCTGTCCGAGGGGTCTGTCCGAGGGGTCTGTCCGAGGGGTCTGCCTGAGGGGTCTGTCCGAGGGGTCTGCCTGAGGGGTCTGCCCGGGGCTGGGGTCTGTCCGAGGGGTCTGCCCGAGGGGTCTGCCCGGGGCTGGTGTGAAACACTGCCGTTTGCTGGGGGATTTCCTGCCCGGGGTGGTGCCGAGGGGCTGTGGCAGCGAGCCGGGCTGTGCCGGCAGCACCGGGCAGGGGGGTTTTCCAGGCTGACTGGACTTCGCCCAGGACAGAGGGATGATCTGTTCCCACCGTGGGAAGGGAGAGGGGGCAAAGAGCACTTAAGATCGGTGCCTGCTGCCACTAGACAGGAGGAGTGAGGACAAAAAGAAGGATCTTCTTCCCATCCTCACAGCTCTGGGCAGTTTTTGCAGGGCTGACCTGGTTAAAGCAGGCACGGGGGATGCCGGGCAGCTCGTCCTTCCTGGAAACCCTCTGCCTACTTCAGCACTGCCTGGTTTCACTCACTGTGGCCAAGCATCCATCTCCTAGAAAGTGGTGAAATCAGGTTGGCCCTGCAGAGGAAGTGCTGGTGGTGCTCCCTGGCTGGGGTGGCTTGAGGAACCGTGCTGCAAGCAGGTCCTGCTGGCTCCCAGGAGCTGTGCCTCCAAAGAGCCGTGGTCCCAGGTGGATCCAGACCTCCAGACCCCCGGTGTCCCTGAGGTCCCTTTGGCAAAGATGCAGATGTAGCTCAGCGAAGCGGGGTTGTGTGCCCTGGGAGGAGGGGGACCACCAGGGCTGGCTCCCTGTGACACTGCTCTTTCCTAGGAAGGTGCTTTCCAAGCTCTGGAAAAAATCCACCAGGCATTCAGCTGATTGCAAACCATTTATTTGGGATGCCTATAACTGGAAAACTAGTTCATGGTTAGCAGAGGAGAAGGGCCTTTGGGAGC
The DNA here is from genome assembly GCF_020740795.1 of Apus apus. Lineage (NCBI taxonomy): Eukaryota > Metazoa > Chordata > Aves > Apodiformes > Apodidae > Apus > Apus apus. Next base: position 20,341,047 of record NC_067292.1, on the reverse strand, counting down.
AGTCCCTGCCATGCACCTCCCTGCCTGTCCTCAGGGAAGCATCCAGCCCTCATTGCTGTGCCTGTTTTGGGGCACACTGCTCCTGGAAGTGAGGGACACCACCATGTGTCCTGGGGCTCATGAGTGGGAAGTTGGTCAATCCTGAATGGGTGTTCTGGACCTTGAAGTGCCACAGAAAACATCACTGTGTGAACGGAGTTTTGCGTTAACAATAGAGACCTAGAAGTGTGATTCTGTGCCACAGGAATGTTTGCTTGGGATTTCTGTGCAACCATGGGTGGGTTTCCCCAGGAAACGGATCAAAAGAGCTGAGGGTGCTCCTGTAGCAAGGCTCATTCTTGCAGCTGGTGGCTGGATCGTTCCCAACTGAGCTGCATCAAATCCACCAAAGTCATTTGGGATTCTGAGACAACATTTTGTAGAGACTGCTGGATCTAAAGAAGGCACCAGCTCCTTTCTTCCCAGGGGGCCTTGGATAAATCAGGGCTTGTTTTTCTAAGCCTTGCTCCCTGGGATGTCATTAACAAATTACCAGGCTGTGTTGTGCAACCTCCTTCACTTGGCAAATGTTGTTTGGAGGCTGGGGAAGATGCAGGAATGAAGGGTCCCCAGCGGGTGATGGGCTTTGTCCCTTGAAGGGGCCAGTTGCGGTTTCATGTTTACACATTGCAAAATGAAAACCATATTTGCTGGTGGAGATGGAGAAGAGATGTTTGGTGAGGAGCTGTGCTGTGAAGCTGGGCTGCTGAGACAGCAGCAAGATGTCATTCACTAGAAGGTCATTTCTCTGCACCTTTTCTCCAAGTCCAAGTGGTGTTCAGAGACCACCTACCAGCAGAGGGGCAAGATGCTCCTCTGTGGGGAGCTCCCACCTCCCATCCCAGGAAGAGAGGTGGCTGATCCTGAGAAGGAGGGGAGAAGTGTTCCTGCCCTCTGATCGGCCCTGCCAGCACCAAGAGCCCACAGGTGATGGTTGCAGCTGGTCTTTTGGGGCTGAAGAAATGAGTCTTCTGGGCACCATGCAGAGAGCAGTCCTGCTGTGACCCAAAGGGGAGAGCACCTGCAGGTCCAGGGCCTTTCACAAAGGACCTTCAGCCAGTGCTTGCACATCCTGTAAGGCCAGCTGCAAGGGTGTCCCAGGAGCCCTGCAATTTTCAAAGTGCTTTTTCTGCACTTTTCTGGGTATTTTATCACCTGTTTGGGTGATACAAACAATCCTGGCCCTGACAGGATTTGTCTTCAGCTCCTTTTAGCTGGGACTGGAAACTTTCATGGCAAGTTAGGGGATCCTCTCCAGTGGAGGGGAAACAGTGTCTGTTTTTACTGTAACTAATACAAAGACAATGTGTAATGTGTTGAAACTTGATTTCAGGGCAACCCAAGGCACCTCTGAGGTGCTCAACAGAGTGCAGCCAGTTTACGTCGGGGATCGCGGCGAAGCGGATCAGGAGCTACCGCAGGACCGAGCCCCTCTGCCCCAAGGCAGCTGTGATGTGAGCACTGCCCCACCACCCCTGCAGCCCCGCTGAGCATGGACCTGCCAGGAAGGACCCTTGCTGTGGAGCAGGGAGAAGTCTGGGAACACGGAGTCATAGAATTGTTCTGGTTTGACAGAACTTTGATATCATAGAATCCCAGACTGGTTTAGGTTGGAAGGATCTTAAATACCATCCAGTCCCAACCCCCTGCATGGGCAGGGACACCTCCCACCAGCCCAGGTTGCTCCAAGCCCCATCCAACCTGCCCTTCAACACTGCCAGGGATGGGGCAGCCACAGCTTCCCTGGGCAACCTGGGCCAGGGTCTCACCACCCTCAACATGAAGAATTTCCTCCTCATGTCTCACCTCAATCTCCCTCTTCCAGTTTCCATCCATCCCCCTTGTCCTCTCCCTCCCTGCCCTTGTCCCAAGCACCTCCCCAGCTTTTCTGCAGCCCCTTCAGGCACTGGAAGGTGCTCTAAGGTCTCCTTGGAGCCTTCTCTTCTCCAGGCTGAACACCCCAACTCTCCCAGCCTGTCTCCAGAGCAGAGCTGCTCCAGCCCTAGAATCATCTTTGTGGCCTCCTCTGGACTCTGGACTGTCCTAAGTGAAACTCCTGGGCTGACCTGGGAAATGTCATCTCAGTAACTCTGAGGGGTTTGTCCCTTTGTCCCCATGAACACCTGCTCCTGGTGCCTGCAGAGCCTCCTGCTCTGAGCACTGGAGGCAAACACTGCATCCAAACATCAGGGCAATGCTTTTGAAAGGGAAAAGCTTCCTAGGGGAAAACCCTTTCACCCATGAGTCACATTCAGCTGCTTCTCATACAATCAGATCTTGGAGGCCACACTAGAAGGGCCACCTGCTCTTCCTGAAATAAATCATCCAGCCTACGTGACTTCCCCATCACCCTGCATGGCTCAGCCAGTCCTTTCTTTAGCCAGTAACTGATCCCTTTTCATTTTCAGATTGATTACTCTGAAGTCCCTGGAGATCTGTGCAGATCCAGAGGCAGACTGGGTGAAGAAGATCATAGAAAAACTTGACCAGAAGAAGGCTGCAGCCTCCCCGCTTCCACGTGCTGCCACCTCAGTGGCACCAGAAGAGCCTGGTGGTTTTCAGAAACATGTTGGTCTTGCAACAGCTCCATCTCAAGCCACTCCTTCAACTAGTTTCTTCCAAGGCACTGGCAGGTCCCCACCAGCCATGGAGGACACCATCCAGCATTCTGCAGGATCATCCCCTGTGCCACGGGAAGGTGCTGCCCACTCTGAAGTCACTCCAGAAGCAAACAGAGATTCCGTAAAATCTCCTACACCTTCAACAACTTCTGCAGCAGGCATGGTCTCCAGCCAGCCTGTCCCACAGCCCATGGCTCCTGGGCAGGGCTTTGACAATGCTGTAGGATCTACAGAAGAACCTGAAGGACATACCACAAAAGCTGACGTTCAGGATCTGAGTTCTCCTGGCTCAAATTCAGACTCCGTGGCCATTCCTAAAGGATCAGACCATGTTGTACTTTCTACAAACAAATGCCTGGAGCCTACAAGTGCAAGAGCCAACACACCAGACCCTGCTTCTAGCAGTTCTACTTCACACCTTCCCTCCATCCTGGGCAGCATGGAGAGCACAGTCCCAGCCACACCAGTTCCACCAGCGACTACATCAGTTTCTGCTCTGAAGTCCACAACTGCTGTAGACACAGGTCGTTTTGTCCACATCAGCAAGGTTGTCAGTTCCTCTGCAGTTCCTTTTGGTACTAGAACATTTGATTATTCATCACCTGTAGGAAAGCAAGAGCCTCCAGACCTGCTGGTTTTTACCAGCCAAGCGTTCTCAGGCCAAGCCGATGATTACAGACGGAATGAGCAGACAATTCCAGAAGGACAAAACAATCTCCCTCCCCCCAGCTCCTTGTCAGCATCTCAAATGCACTTTGTCATCCCAGTTGCTGTGGTAGGAGGCCTGATGGCTTGTTGTGTTGCTGCTGCCTGGCTGTATCTGAAGTTTGGAGTCAAAACAGAAGACATGTCAGGAGAGATGGTACGGGGCTTGCTCTACCACAGGGAGGGGCAGGAACACAATGTCTATCCAATGGAAGTGATCTGAGTGCTTTCTGGGGTGGATATTTTTGGCTTAAACTACACGTGTGTTGCTGCAGGAAAGCCAAGTTTGTGCTGAACTGGTGACCAGCAGAAAGCAAGGCAGGGAAGGAAAATGCCAGAGAAAACTGGTTTTTTTTTGTGTTTTTTTTTTGCACAGCAAAATGTCTACAAGAAATAGATAATCAGTCGCTGACCAATGGTGGCATTTTGGAAAGAAATGAGCTGATTTTTTTTTTTTGCTTCTGGCACTATGATGTACCAAGGCTGCTCCTTGGTGGCTCTTTACCAGGTGGTGGGCAGAAGGGAACCTCCAACTCGCTGTGGGGAATTTTGCTGGTTTCCTCATGGCCCAGCTGAGAAGCCACCCACTTCCCCATGCTGCTGCAGTGGGGCTCAGCCATCCTGAGCCACCTGGACCCCAAAACCACACCCTTTGCACTTAGCAAACTCTGCTGCTTCTTCCTTTGCACTTCAGGTCAGTGCTCTGTTAGACCCAGAGGGCTGCTGGTGGTCAGCTGGGTGCTGGCTCTCCTCGGGCTGGTCAAGTCCTCCATTTCCTCTTGCTGGAGACACAAGGGGCAGCCTGGCTTTTCAGACAGAGGTGACAAAACCCACATCTGATCAATGGACTGAAGGTCAGTGCTACTGATTCCACATTCACAGGAGCTGGCAACCCCACAGTCTGTGTCCTGCACCCGTCTCAGACCACCTTTCTCTCCAACAGCTACGGGTGTTTCTTCTCGTGGGTTTGGTCTGAGACCTGGTTCTTGGCAACTCAACTGCAATAAAACCCTTCTCCCAGCTGACATGTCCAACAGCAGGGCAGGATGATGTGGAGAACCCTCTGCAAATATGGGGAACAAGAAGTATTTTTGCTGTTCCCTTCACACCATGGGAGAGGTTTTTCTGTTCTCTGCAAGCACAAACCAGGCAACACGTCTCTTGGAGGAGCTGAGTGCAATTCTGGGTTTAGTCATCTAGGAATCACCCCATCACAGCAGATGTACCATCCTTCTGGTCCCATATTCTCTCCAAGCATGTTTGCTGATCCTCAAAAAAGCACAAAAAGCCTGTTCAAGGTCCTGCAGTTTGGTTGTTCTTTGTTGCACGGCACTGATCACCTGGCCAGTAAAGCACCATTAACAGGCTCCGGCTTCTTTTAACCCAAACTGGTCTTGATTTTGAGACAGTTGCTCTGTGTAAACCTCATCTTCCAGCAGCGTGTGGTTCCTGAAAGCCCTTGTTCAACGTTGACTCCAGAATGAATTTTGCTGGAGCATGCAAAGGTCTTCACTGTATGATGCTTTGTAGGTAGAGATACATCCCAAGGGTCAGATCCTCCTCTAACCAAGCCCAATGGATCAGATCCCAGAGCACAAATATGCATGTAGAAAAAAAAAAAAAAGTAAAACCACATAAAAAGCAAGAAACTTGAAGCAAAAAGGATGGGCCAGCTGTGAGGAAGAGCTGTAGTAAGGTGACCCCCCATCCCACCATCCACCACGGAGGTGGAGGGGAGAGGCTGCAGTGGTGTTTGGTTTTTGCCATCATTCCATCCCTTGTGTTTTGGATGTTGTTGGTTTGAGTGAGAGGAGCCAGGGCTTCATCTGGGGCTCTGCAATCAGGTGAACTGTCATCAGGAATCTGGGCTGGAAGCCCTTGTGCAGCAGTCCTGTGCAGCCCAGCTGTGTCCCACCAGCTGGCGTTGATCTACCTGGAGGGTTGGTGACCTCGTGGTTCACAAAGTGGTTTGTCATGGCATTATTTTTGTATGAAACACCAGAAATGGTATTTTTGTAGTAAAGTTTTGTAGCCGTTTGGATGTCTGTCATGTCCTGTCCTTGCTGCTGGAGGATGATGGAGTTGAGACCTTTCTGGGAACACTGGGAAACGCTGGGCTTTGTGCTCTTGCAGCTCTTGGATGGGCCTGTTGTGCATGTCCATGGGAGGTGGGATGCTCCTGGCACTGCAGCAAATGGAAGTGGGACTTGGCTGGCTGGGGGTGGGAGCAATGCTGGGGAGATCAATGTGCACCAGGAACATCTGGCCACCTTGTGTCCCACTGTGGTGTTTGTAAGGACATGAGTTTTGACTCCATGGCCACCTCCCACCATCTTCCCTGCAGCCTGGATTCACCCTTGAGCCCACCTTGCTCCCCTCTCCTGCTCCCAAGCTGTCAGCAGACAGGGTGCTGGCACCCCTCCTGGGGGGCTGCAGCTCCCCCTGGCATGTCTGGGAGGGCAGAAGGTGGATGTTGGCTCAGGAGGAGGGAGCCTGGGGGTGTCACCAGGTCCTGGGGCTTAAAATATCACTTGCTGCAGAGCACAGTGACAGCTCCAGGCTCTGACGTGGTCGTGTGGCTGTGAGTGTGGCTGCAAGACAAGATTACCTGTTCTAGCAGGAAATTAAGAAAACCCTGATGTCAAACTCCTCATCCTTGGGAGGCTCAGACAGGGCTGGGTGACCCAGCTGGGAGACTCCACCACCTCCCTGAGCAGCCTGTCCCAGGGCTCTGTTACTCTCACAGTACAGAATTTTTTCCTGATGTTTAACTTGACCCTCCTGTGCTCCAGCTTGTGCCCATTGCCCTTGTCCTGTCACTGGGCACCCCTGAGCAGAGCCCAGCCCCGTGCTCCAGCACCGCCGGCGTGCTGGGAGGATGGTGAGATCCATGGAAACTTCCCCTGGCTGAGTCACCAGCCCAGGAAGGTCACGGTGGGATAAGAAGCTCTGTGAAAAGAAAAGCACTTCAGTTTCCTTTCTCTTTTCTCCTCTTTGTTATGAGCAGAGGGTGGGTGAGGGAGGGGGGGCTGTGTCCACAAGGCCACCCCAGCATCCACGAGTCGTTCCCGTCCCCAGGGCGAGCGCAGGGACCTCCGTGGTCCCTGGGGCACAGCTCCTGGGTTTCCAGTCCCTTGGCCAGCTGGTGGCACCTGCTCACTGGCTTTGCTGCTGCACCTGGAGGTCCATGGGCTGCCTCAAGTGTAGAATTTGGCCCAGGACGCCAAGTCTGCCATGCTCTGGTGAGACAAGTCTTGCCTTCTCCACCTGGTGTGTGGGACAGCTGCTTCTGCCTTGAGGTTTTCCCCCCAGCCCTCAGGAGACAGGGGACCCATCGTCATGGTGTGCCCCTTCTGGGCCCTTGCTGACCCACACCTTTGGTTTCCAACTCCACATGATGCAAACCTTCTCTACCAGTTTGTTAGTTAGCTGGTTTGATTGACATTATGAGAAGGAGAAGCCACTGAGACTCCACACAGGCCCACCTCCATGCCTTCACATCCCTGCAGGACCCATCAGATGACACTGTGGCAGGCCTTGAGGGCACTAATTGGCCTTGATCATCCTAACCAGCCCCACCCTCTGCCCAAGCCCCAAGAGCTCCATTTGAGCTCAGGTCTGAGCCTCTTGGCCCTGCTTTGGCTGTGTCGTCAGAGTACTGGTAGATGTCCTGGCTCTGGCCAGACCTTGGACCTTTGCTGCAGGTATCTTGTCTGTGTGGACCCTTTGGTGTTGTAGCCCTGCCTCTGTCCTCAGCTCCTCCTGCTGCTGCTGACTGGTCACCCCCAACCCTCCCAAAGGGATCCTGGATCTGGTTGTCACTGCAGCTGTTGATGGACCCTGGCTCTGACCTCATGCTCAGACCCTCGCAGTGAGGGCACAGCCTGTGCTGGGGTCACCCATCCCCTCCCTGAGGTCTGATCCTGCCATGGACCCACCTCAGCTATTGTCCTCTCCAAGCCCTGACTGCTCTCCAGGGTGATGTGTGATGAGCAGTGTTGCTCCTGTGAAGCAGAGACCCTGCAGTCTCCATCATCTCTGTTTTGAGACTTGGATTGTGACTTCATAAATCTCCTCCCTCCTTGGCATGGTGTTTTTTCTGGGAGTTCTTGTGTAAATCCACTTGTGCTTAGGGCAGCCTGAGGTCAAGCTAAGGTACCACCGTGTCCATAATGTGGCTCTGCAGAATGCAGGAGGTCCTTGGGGCTTTGCTGGCTCTCCAGTTGCACAGCCAAGGCTCTGCTGGGTGGCTGAGGTCCTTTCATGCTTCATGTTTGCTTAATCTCCACTTTTAATAGGACTATGTCCCTGTTGACACCACAGCAAGGGCTGCTCCTCTATCTGAAGTCCCCCACAGGTGGACTCAGAGGTTGTCAGGACTTGCCATGGTCCTGTCTCCTCAGTGACCATCTCGGGTGACAGAGGAAGATCCATTCCTGAGGCACCTGTGAATTCAGCCAGAAGGATCAAGGCCACAAAGCAAATAATTTGGAAAAGTTACAGAAAGAAGTGAGAGAAGCCCCCAGGGTCAGCCCACCAGCTCAGACCAGCTTCAGCTCTGATACTCCTTCATTACAGTATCTGGTGACCTCAGGATGTCCCTCTCATCACGGTTTTTCAACTGAGTTTATTTTTTTGATTGCTGGGGTTTATCCTGATAAAAGCCAACTAAGGAACAAGAAAGTTCAGAACTTGCTCCAGCTCCTCAGAGCAATCAGGACTCGTTCAGAATTAAATGACTAGAAAGAGGCTGGAATTGCTTCTGTGTCCAGTTCTGGTCTGTGACCACACAGAACTTTGAAGCTGAGCTGTGGCCCAGGGAGCTCAACAAAAGGTCAGGGTTGAAAGAGAAGAGGCTGGATCCTCACCAGGCATCATCTCCCTGAGGTCTGCCTGGCATCAGGAGCCTCTCCAGCTCAGTCTCCCCTGGGAACAGCAGCTCCTCCTGACACCCCCGACCTGTCCTCAAGGCAGGTGACCAACCTCACTGGAGAAGAATGGAATAACATCTCCTTGTCCATGAGTTTGGGAAAACAGGATTCCACATAGTTGTTCTTTTTCCTCTTCCTTAGCAGAGTGGCTGCTTCCAGCTCCTGCTCCCGGCACACCCACCGCTGTCTCCTCCTCAGCCATGGTGGTGAGGTTCCCTGCCTAGCCATGGGTGGGCTTCTGCTCCATCCCCAAGCTGGTGGGAGAGCTCATTCAGTGATTCCATGCAGATGATTCCCCAGGGAAGGGCTCCTGGACACATCCTTCCCACAGCCTCCGTGCCTGGTGACTTAACACACAGGATGTGTCTTGGATCACCAGCTTCCAGTGCTTGATGGGCCCCCGTGTCCAGCTGTAAGAAGCAGCCTTTGGAAGAAACTCTTGCTTTCCTCTTGAAGTGTCTTTCCAGGCTGTAGGGTCACTCTGGGTTTGTCATCATGTCCTGAGTCAAACAGAGCTTCAAAACTGAGCTGGGGACACCCTGGGGCGAGCATCCCAAAGACATCTGGAGGGGCTTCACACCCAAGAAGCTGAGGTTTTAACAGAAGAAAAACTAGAATGTGTCCTATTGTGCATGGAGAAGACTCCAAGTGACAGGGTAGGGCGGAAGGTGAGAGGGAAAAGCTGATTCCCAGTGCTCCTGAGGGACAGGTCCTGGGTGCTGCCCAGATGATCCTCAACCACCTCCCTCCTGCCTTGGCAGCCCAGCTTTCCAAGCAGCCCCACGTGTCCCAGCACAGCCAGGTGGGCTCAGTCACCTGCTCAGATGCCATCTCCAAGCCTGGAGCTTCTGTCCAGCTCCTTCCTCCCCACAGTGCCATGTGCTCTGGCAAAGGCCCCATCTGAGGTGTCCCCTACAATCCTCCTCCTGCAGCAGCAGGAGGACACTCTGCATTTTTTATGTAGACAAGCAGATTCTCCAGGGTCCCTTCAAATGAAAAGGGAAACTTGGGCCAGCACCACTCAGCTGGTCACTGCTCCCCAGCCTTTCCCTTCGCAAGAAGAACAAACACTGAGGGGTCTCTGGGGAGCCATGAACCATTTGGCTGTGACAGCGATGGCTGGAAATCCTGAGAAAGGAACAGCAGAACATTCCAGGCCATGTCCTCTGTCAGAGGAGCCAGCTCAACTCTGCCAACCTGGGCACCACTAGCATTTTTCCTCCTCAAGGTCCCCTCCGTCTAGAACCCTTCTTCCCTCTACCCCGTGCTTGGACACCCACCATGTGCTGTCCTGGCCGCCCACCCAAAGCATCTGCCATAGCTGAGAAGTGCTTGGGTGAAGGCCAAGGCCAGAGGGGACGTGCCAGGGACTCCTCACTTCCCTCCTGGACTCTGTGGCTTTCCCACAGACCCATCTGGATGAAGGCAGAAGTTGCTCAAGTCTGGTCAGTCCTTCCAGACCCCACATGACGTGGAAATCCCCTCAGCTGAGGAACACAAAAGGGTGGGGAAGATAAATGGGGCAGCCCTGGGCTGAGCCCAGAGCTGAGCTCCTCAGAGCAGCAGAGCAGCTCCTGCTGGAAGCAGGATGTCCTGGGGGCAGGTGGAGGTGGCACCTGGGCTGGGTGGCCTGGGCAGAGCGGCTGCAGGTGGTGCTGGATGGTGACCTGGGGCACCTGCTGGCCCGGGATGGGAGGAGGGCACCTGGGGCTCCTCGTGGCAGCATCTGCAGGGCTTGGGGGATGTTGTGGGTCCTCAAGGCTGCCCCCACCATCTCTCTTTGTCTTCTCCAGACCTTGCACTCCCCTTGAGTGCTGCTTCCGTTACACCAGGTCCCCTCTCTGGTTGGCCACCCTGAAGGGTTTCTGCACAGCTCGCATAGAATGCTCTTTGCCAGCCATTGTGTAAGTCCCAGCCCCACTGCTGTGCTGTCCCCTGGGCCACCACAGGTTCAGTTAATCTATCCCATCTGGGGACAGGTCTGTGTGGCCTCCATGAGTACCTGTCTTCCATGGCTGATGACTGTCTGGCCACTTCTCCAGGGCACAGTAAAGGACACAAGTCCCTCACAGCTCCTGGAGGCTCTGTGGAGCCTCTGGAGGGTTTGGGTGTGGAACACCAAGTCCCCAGGGCCAGCATGAGGGGCCAAAGAGAAAGCAGAGGGGGTGACAGGAAGGGACCATGGGATGGACATGAGTGGGTTTACATCTGTGGTTTCTCACCAAGCTTCACCTTTCACCTTGGCAGGTTTAAGACCAGGAGGGGGATCAAGGTCTGTGCAAACCCAGAGGAGACTTGGGTGGAGGCAGGAGTTGAGAGGCTACAAGAAAGGAAAGAACTTCGTGCCCCTTGATGGAGAGCAGGCGCCCTGGAAAGGCCTGGGGAGGTCCCTGATGGTGAGGGACAGCACTGGCTCCCCAGTCCCACGTCCACCAGGTGGGCACCAGCTCCTGGGGTGCTCCCTGCCCTGCCCACCCAGCACAGCCTCCAAATAAAGGTTTACTTCATGTGATGTTGGAGATCAGTGTCCTTTCTTCTCCCAGCCCCAGGAGTGGCTCCTCAGGGATCCCTGCTGGGGGTTTGGGATGGGGAGGGGACCTGGGAGGGCAAAGGGAGAGAACTTGTGGGTTGGGTTGAAGGCAGTTGAAGAGGTTAAGGCAAAGCTGAGCCCACAGGTGAAGGAACAAAAGGGATCTGCTCCCTTGTCCCCACCAGTGGGAGGTGACCAGGGTAGGTAAATGCCACCACTCCAAACGTCCCTCCACTTCCTTCTCCTTTCCCCAAGACAGTTTAGTAAGGGGGAAAAAAGAAAACAACCCAACCACGAACAAGGAAGCCACCAAAAAACGCAGCCAGTGATGCAAAAGCATCCAGAACCACCAGCAGGACAATGTCCAGCCTGTCCCAGCTCCTGGGAATGGGGTTTTGGCTGCAGCAGCTCCAGGGATGCCTCCACAGCAGAGGTTGTCACGAGCCAGTACCGGGGGGCTCCCGGCTGTCAGGATCCTTTTGTGACTCCCCCTCTCAATGTGGAGGGGTTTGTGAATGAGCCCGAGGGTCACACGCGGCGCTGCCTCTCACGGAGCAACGGCCGCCGCGGGACCGTATTTCAGGGGGGGAGTTAGAAAGCACCCCCACCCCACCACGCTCAGAAATTGCCTCTGAAGCCAAGGTTTGCTCCACAAACTGATCGGTTTATTAAGGGTTAACACCAACCGAGGGATGATGTTTAGGGACAATGCAAATGTGAATGGCTACCAGGGATATCAATATGTGTGTGGTGAGAAAGTGTCCTTTAGGGAGGCAACGCAAGAGGTGCTGAGCTTTTGAGGGAGAGGGTTAAGGACCAAAGGGAGGAGGGAGGAGGGAAGGAAATCCGTTGTCAGTCCTGCTGGAGAGGTTGTGCTGTGTGTGTGTGTGTGTGTGTGAGGTGGTGTCACCCCCAGCCTGTCCCCAGGCTCCGTTCCCAGCAGCAGGGTTGGTCGGTGGCCCCTTCTCGCCAGGCAGGACGGCAGGTCCGTGGTGTCGGAGGGGCAGCCTCTCGGCAGCGGGTGCAGCGGCCGCTGGTTTCCCCTCCAGCAGCAGCAACACGGGGAGGGGGCTCTGGCCCCGACCCCAGGGCTCGGGACCCCGGCACGCTCGGCGCTGAGGCTCAGGCTGGACCCGGGGCAGGCAGGCAGGCAGGGTCCCAGCACCAGTGTCCGCAGCAGGGGGGGTGTCCCAGGCAGAAAGTGTCCGAACGGGCCTCAGGGAGGAGGGAAGGGCCCACCTGCTGCCCTCGCCCCTTTGATACCCCCTGACCCACCTGTCCAGTCAGTGTCACTGTCCAGAGCCAACGAGCGTCCATCAGCCCCACGTTAGGGCGGTGACACCAGGGGCACAGGGTGGCTTGTCGTCCATCCTTTCTGTCCCGGGCCACAGCTGTTGTTTTGGGTTCAGTTGTCCTTGAGAAGCAAGTCTGGTTTAGTCCCTTAGCTGGGGATGATCAGGAGAGGCCTTCCTGGCTGAAAAGGCATTTTGTTTAGACATGTGGGGAAGAAAAGAACAGTTTCCCACAGAGGTCAAGCCCATCCAGCATGGAGGGACAACCCTGACTCGCTGTGGGTCTGGGAACCAGAGGTCCCGTGGGCACCAAGAGGCAGGTGGAGATCTCTGGGCTCACCAGGAGGTGCTTCAGCTCCAGAAAGTGCTCTAAGCAGCTTCCTCTTCAGCTGCCTCCAGAGCACGGAGGCACCCTGTGGTCCTGGTGCCCTCTCCTGACAGCTGTGCAGGGCTGTCCCCAGACAGCAGGTCCCAGGTTACCCAGATCTCCCCACCCAAAACTGCTGTCTCAGCCAGGTGTCCTTCTCTGGGTCTGGGTCTGGACCCTCTGCTGATGCACATGATGGTTTCTTTTGGTCCTGCTGACCCATTTTAGTGGCTAAAGCTGAGTTCCCAGTGACTGCAGCCCTTGGCTCCCATGCCTGGGAGGTGGTGGGACCTTGGTGGCTTGTTGGGCTCAAGGGTCTGTGCATGGGGGATGTGGCAGGAGCTGGGAAGGGGAAGGTGGGAGGTGCTGGGGGGTGCAGAGGCTGCAGAAGGAGGCTCAGAGGTGCATGGGGAGGTTCTCCCTGCAGAGCCCTTTTCTGGGAAAAGGTAGCTTTAGGAACCAGCAGGTCTGCTCAGCTCCCCACCATGGCCTGTGACAGGCCACCAGACCCCGTGTCCTGCAAACTACACCTACCACCCAGAGCTGTCAGCACATCTGACTCAACTCTTCTCTTTTCTCCTTCCAGAGAAGTCAGAAAAACATGAGATAACCATCAAGGAAGTTGGGTTCCACCTTCCTTCTCCTTGAGAAGCCCTGGCTTGCCTCATCCCCAAGCCACAGCCAGGTCCATCCTGTGCTCCCACTCACTATCATCTCACATGGTGCCCGTGGGTCCTCACCACCCCCACCAGGCAGACCCCAGCAGCATCTGGCATTCCCAGAAGCAGATCTCTGCATGGAAGCTGGGCTGATGTCCACCAGCAGCCTGTGGTCCTGCCACTGGGGTCTGTGCCACCCATCCCTCCTACCCCCAGAGTCCTCTCTGGGGTCTGGGACGACTCCCGTGGGGTTGTGGTTGGGTTTGTCTCATCTCCCTGCAGAAATGACCTGTTTGTGCATTGATGACGTGTCTGATGATCACAAGTGCCCATCTCTCTGACCTTCCCATTTTGATACCACCACAGGTGTGGAAGAACAAATTCTTAGAATCAGACCTGGGATCAGACCTGGACTCTCCTCAGATGCCCCACTGCTGTTGCTCCATTTTCTTCCCCTTCCACAAATCCTCCTGAACCCGCCAAAAGCATCTCAGCCATGTCCTGCTCCTGGATCTTGCATAGATTGGTCCAGTGTGGCTTTTCCTCATAGAATCACACAAAGGTTTGGGTGGGAAGGGACCTTAAAGATCATCTAGATCCAGCCCCCTGCATGAGCAGAGACACCTCCCACCAGACCAGGCTGCTCCAAGCCCCATCCAACCTGCCCTTCAACACTGCCAGGGATGGGGCAGCCACAGCTTCCCTGGGCAACCTGGGCCAGGGTCTCACCACCCTCACACCAAAGAATTTCCTCCTCATGTCCAACCTAAATCTCCCTCTTCCAGTTTTCATCCACTCCCCCTTGTCCTCTCCCTCCCTGCCCTTGTCCCAAGTCCCTCCCCAGCTTTCCTGGAGCCCCTTCAGGCACTGGAAGGTGCTCTAAGGTCTCCCTGGAGCCTTCTCTTCTCCAGGCTGAACCCCCCAACTCTCCCAGCCTGTCTCCAGAGCAGAGCTGCTCCAGCCCCTCCATCATCTCCTTGGCCTCCTCTGGACTCTCTCCAGGAGCTCCATGTCCTTCTTGTGTTGAGGGCTCCAGACCTGGACACATCCCATCCCATCCAACCCCATCCTGGTGCCTCACTGCCTACCCCAGTGCCCTTGGGATGGTCAGGAGGTTGGGGAGGCTGGTTTGGGGGTGTTACTTGTACATCACTTGCCTTGGATGACTCAGGCCAACCAGATAATCCTGCCCATGTCCTGTTCCTGCTCAGAGGTTTTGGGTTGTCTCGCCCGGTGGGAAGAAACAGCCAGAGTTGGACTCGGTGTCTCGCCTGCGCAGGCGGTTGCTCTTCCTCCTCCTGCCTGGGGACATTTCGGTTCCTCTGCGGCTCCTTGGAAGCCTCTCTCAGCCTGATGGCTCTTCTGCAGAAAGCAGAAGTGACTGACCTGCTCCTCGCCCTGACATATCCCCAGAATAAACAAGGACAAAAATACCCTTGTCCCTGGGCAGAGGTTTCTTAGAACAGGGCCAGAGTTTTGTGGAAAAACGTCTGAGGTGGGTGGCCCAGGGAGGATAAAGACTGGATGGTGAGAGCCAAGGCCACCGAGTCCAGGCAGGACAGCACCAAGCAGGATGGAGAAGAGCCCTCCCACCTCCACCCCACTGCCTGCAAGGACGGTGCTGCTGCTCACCATGCTCCTCTCCTTCTCCTGGCAACTCACTGCAGGTAAGACCCCTCATTCCACAAGGGAGGTCCCCTTGGGGTCTCTTTCTCTCAACAAAGGGACCTTGGTGTAGAGTGGGGATGGAGCAAGCCCTGGTTGGGCTGGACATTCTGGGTGCAGGGGAGGGTGGAGATGGCACCTGGAGCCAGGTGGCCTTGGCAAAGCTGGCTGAAGGCTTGTGGGGTGGGCTGAGCTGTGTCCTGGTGAGGTTCCTCTGCAGAAGAGACCTCAGGGGCTTGGGGAGATGCTGCAGGAGCTTGGAGGAGACCCTGGTAGCAGTTCCCCAGGTCTCAACTGGACGAGCTTGAGCTGGTGGGGTAGGGAGCACAAGCAGCTGTTTGGAGCCTCCCAAAACACCTTGCAAGTTGTGTCCTCACCTTGGAGACCTCCAAAATCCCACTCTGAGCAGCCCAGCCTCCCCATGCACTGAGGCAGCAGCAGCAACAGGGGCTGTAGGGTGCCAGGTCCTGTGCTGGTCCCATGGCCACCACCCTCCACCTGTCCCAGCCCTGGTCTGCTGCCACCAAAGAAAACACCTCCCAGCCTTGGGATGCTGTGGGAGACAGCCAGGAGCTCCACAGCCTCCATCCTGTGCTTAGCATCACATGGTGCCCTGGTCAGTTTGTCACAGATGCCTCCAAGGGTGTTGACCACATCTCTCCTTTCCCTTCCCAGCCCATGTCTCCCCCATTGAGTGCTGCTACAGGTACGCCCAGAAACAAATCCGGCAGCTGAAGGACTTCTACAAGACATCCAGTGAATGCTCCTTGCCTGCATATGTGTGAGTGTCCTGGGCTTCACTTCCCACCCCAGCACAGCTGGGAGCAGGAGCAGTTCCCTCCATCCCCACTGGTCCCAGCTGGGACCATCCCTGGGAAGGGCTGTGGGAGGAGAGGAGCTCTAGTGGATGGGCAGGGAGGGACAAAAATGAGGTGGTCCCAGTGGTTTGGGAAGACTCGATGTGCCCCATCAGCCCTGCATGAGGAGGCTGCTGGAGATCATTTCCAAGCCTCCATCCAGGATGGGGCTGTACGCAGAGAATCACAGGATCACAGCATGTCAGGGGTTGGAAGGGACCTCCAGAGATCATCAAGTCCAAGCCCCCTGCCAGAGCAGGACCAAAACCAGGGCAGGTCACTCAGAAAGGCATCCAGACAGGTCTGGAAAGTCTCCAGAGAAGAAAACTCCACCAGCTCTCTGGGCAGCCTGTCCCAGGGCTCTGCCACCCTCACAGCAAAGAAGTTCTTCCTCATGTTCAGGTGGAACTTCCTGGGCTCCAGTTTGAATCCATTGCCCCTGGTCCTGTCCCAGGGCACAAGTGACAAGAGCTTGTCCTGCCTTCTTGCTGCCCTCATGTATTGATAGACATTCATTAGATCCCCCCTCAGTCTTCTCCTCTCTAGACTGAAGAGCAGAGGCAGAAGCAGAAGCATATCATGGCTCCCAGGTCAGGGTCTCACCTGGTTCCCCACATTCTCACTGCAGGTTTGTGCCTCCCACTGGGGAAAAGATCTGTGTGGACCCCAAGAAGAACTGGGTGAAGAAATTAAAGGAAAATTTTGAAAGTAAAATTTAAATCCTCCTTCTGCCGCAACCATCCCACCCACCCATCAGGTCCTCCTGGATCTGGAGGGAGCAGATGGAACTCATGGAACATCTTCGTGGAGTGGAGGGCACCCACAGCACAGGTGGAGCCAGCCCATGCCCTGTGTGACCAGGTGTCCCACCAGCACGGACCAGCCTGGGCACCCAGTCCCTCCCACTGTCACTGCCCTGCCAGGGTGTGCCCAGCAGAGCTCCTATTTATAATAAAGCCTCATTGCCACAAGCTGCTCTCTGAGTTTTCCTTGATTCTTCTGCCCAAGGAGCAGATCCTACAAGCACAGGGCATGGTGGGACCAAGAAGCCCCTTGGCCACAGGCACAGGTTTCTCCAGCCCAGCAGAAGCTTCTCACCACCCTCACACCAAAGAATTTCCTCCTCGTGTCTCACCTCAATCTCCCTCTGCCAGTTTTCATCCATCTCTCCTTGTCCTCTCCCTCCCTGCCCTTGTCCCACGTCCCTCCCCAGCTTTCCTGGAGCCCCTTCAGGCACTGGAAGCTGCTCTAAAGTCTCCCTGGAGCCTTCTCTTCTCCAGGCTCAACACCCCAATTCTCCCAGCCTGTCTTGGGGGCTCCAGACCTGGACACAGTTTCCCAGGTGCAGTCACACAGATATGCACAAGAAGCCCAAAAACAACTTGTACCAGGTTCTGCAGTGACTCTTCTGGCAGCTCAGTGGTTCAAGTCAGCTTGGTCACCACTAGACAGTCAGGTTGGTCTTTCTATCTCCTGAGCTGGTTTTGTTTTGGATAAGAATTAGGGAGGCTTTCCATCCTCAAAGCATCAGGATCCCCACTTCTCCATGAGGAGCTCTCCCATCTCTCCAAAGGCTACTTTTCAGCACAACAGAAAACTGGAAGGCAGGAGGAGGTGTCCCCTCCACCTTCTCTTTGAATGCCTGCAGCCCTGCCTGGGTATCAGCTGTAGCACTGACAAGGAGGCAAGATGAGAAATAGCCACTCGTTATTGCAAACTCCTCAGCCACATTAGAACAATTGCCTGACAAGGTACGGTCCTTCCCAGACTCCAGCAAAACTCAAATGACTGCTTCCCTCTTGCTAACCAGACTTCTGGAGCAGTGTCATGGAAAATTCTATCCAGACCATTGTGCAGGAAGATATTTCTGCTCACTGCGACTTACAAGCTGTCAGGAAAATGCCATCAGTGATGTCCCCAGGTCCTTCCCTGGGCACTTGGCAGCTGCTCTGCCCAAGCCTGGAGCGTTGCGGGGTGTTGATGTGAGCAGGGGCAGGACCCGGCCCTCGGCCTCCTGTGCCCAACGGGCACTAGACAGGAGCCCAGCGGAACGGCTGCACTGGAAGCAAGGCTTGCAGCTCTGTGCCTCTGGAAGCTTTTCCTCTCCTGGGGCTGCCAAAGCGCAGCACAAAGGGAGCTGAGCAGCCTGCAGCTTCTCCCACAGCCCTTTCTCTCCGGCAGCAGCCGCAGCCCCCGGGCCCAGGCGGCAGAGCAGCCCCCGGCGCGGCTCTGGCCCTGCTGGCCGGGCTCTGCTCCTGGGGCCTCTCTCCTCAAGGCTCCAAACAGCCCAAAGGGGCTCATCCCTGGCTCTGCTCCTCAGCTCCCCGCTCGGTGCCCAGGCCCATCAGCAGTGGGCAGGCAGAGGGTTTCAAGGTGGCTGCTGCTGGCAAGGAACAGGCCTGCGCCCACAGAGCTTGTGGAGTCCTCCTCTGGAGACAGAGCCTGCCTGGATGCAGCCCTGTGGATGTGCTGCCGGCAATCCTGCTTCAGCAGGGCAGCTGCACTAGATGATCCCTGACAATTCTGGCCATTCTTCTGGGATAATGGTTCCCTTGTGGGCAGCAGGGAGGCCGTGGGCTCTGGCAGATGTCAGGGAGGGAAAGGAGAGGGTGGTTGAGTCAGTGGAAAAAACAGGGAACGTGAGGAGTGAAATGGTGGTGCTGAAAGAGCTGGTAAATTTGTGCACCCCGTGTGGGAAAGAGCAAAGAGCAGGTGCTCCCCGACCAGGTAACAAAGCGATGGGGCTGCATGAACTTGAAAAGGAAGAGGGAAAAATAACAAACAGTCAACAAACCCACACAACCAGAAAACCGACGAAAAGTTACAATTCAGGATTAAGGCTTTAACTTTCCTCCGGGACGTCTTCTGTATATTGAGAAGGGGTCTGGGTGGCAGGGACCCATCTAAAATCCAGGCTGGGAAGAGGACTCTTTCTGTTGTCTGGCCGTCCTGGAAAAGGTCTGTCTGGGATTTTACCCATCTGTAAACAAGAGGTGTAGCCCGTCCTGTCAGGAGTGGGGCTCAGAGTATTTCAATGTTCCTACCTAAGCTACCAAGTTTCAAGTCCCAGCGCAGCAGTGGAACAGCTGGAGGAGCTGGGGGGTGTGCAGTGATCCAGGCCTCAGGTCAGTGTGACAGGGCAACGTCTTGTGTGTTACAGGTACTGGAATTCTCCCTGTGGAGACCACTCAGCAGCAGGACAGAGTCCTAGGACACCTGTGCACCTTTCAAAGTGCCACTGTCCCAAGACCTTCACGCACGGAGGAAACACAACCAAGTCCATCACTGTCTTTTTCTCACTTCAGTTTTATTCCAACAGCTGCAACAAACTACACTACCCAAAACATCCTAACACCAAAGGGGACATGAACAAAACAACTCTATCCTACAAACATCCGATACTTTCTCCGCTTCTTTGGGGGAAGGACTCCTGGGTCAGGCTCCCCAGCTCCAGAAGGCAGCAGCCTTTTCTCCCGTCTCAGGGGCAGGAAGAAGGGTGTTTCAGGGCTTCTCCCAGAGTAATTCGCTCTGCTGGTCGTAACGGAGCATCTTCTCAATCAGATCAAACAGGTTCTCGTGGTCGTCTCCGTCCTTGGTCATGAATGCCTTCATGAAGAACAGAACATCTGTTTGTAATGGTGTCATTGCATGTCCAGGTGCTCTCCCCAGCAGCCTTTCCCCTCAGCCCTCTTACCTTCAGGGGCTTACACCACCGGGACACGTATCTCCCAGCAGAGCTTCGCTCGTCCAAGTGCACCCGGTCCTGATGGAAATATCCGCGTTTCCTGAAACAATCAGACCACAGGTTGTTCCTCAGAGGTGCTTTTTGTCCCTGCACTAGAAGCAGTTTATCAGCATGTTGGTCGGCATCTCGGGCATGAGCTGGGAAGATTCCCCAGGAGTGGCCAGTTTGGGAAACAGACCAAAGGATGAACGTGAACGTATTCAACTTCTCCTTTTTTTTTTTTCTTTTTAAATTTCCATTGAAGCAAATCTGAAGGTATTTCAATGGAACTCTATCCGTCCAGGTATGGAGAAATGGAATTACCTGCTTTGCTTTATCATGTCACTTGGCAAAGGTCCCAGGATTCTCTCCATCATTGCCAGGTGTTCTTTGTCTTCTCTGACCTGAAGGGAAATCAAGACAGACATTGTTGTTCCTCCTAAGCAGGAGTGATCAAGAACCACACAATGACCTTCCTTCAGTGTGGCTTGTCACTTCCAAATGTTCATGGGGCCAGCCTTCCTGCCAAGCTGGCTGGCTCCTAGTTGCCTACCGGAAAGACTGGGGATCCCAGGTAGTACTCCAGGAGAATACATCCTATGCCTCCGACATCGCCAGGGCTGTGACCATCCCAGGGCTGTGAAAAGACCCAGAAGGCTCACGTTTATAGCAGGCTGCAAGCGAGTCAAGAGCTCCAGCAAGAAGGGCCACACTTCTGTAGCACCTCTCAATAGGCACCAGGAGTCTCAGGCCAAAGCTGTGCCCAACAGACTCCTACTGACCTAGGATGACTTCGGGAGCTCGGAACGGTCTCGTGGTCACCACCGTGCTGTGATGTTCATCGTCACGTGTGGTGCTCCCAAAGTCCCCAACCCTGATGTCGGGATGCTTGGGTCTGCGCTCTTGACACTTCTGCAAGGAAACAAGGGGAGGCTAGTGCCCAAGGGAAGCCAGAGGATGGCTGAGGGCAGGTGGGGAAGAGGACGGCAACTTCCCAGGCTGGGATTGTACTCCTCCGTGGAGTCAGACGACGCCAGCAAGATGTTTTCTGGCTTCAGGTCTGTGTGCGTCAACTTGTTGAGGTGCAAAACTGCAAGGGGACAATGCTTGTTAGCAAATACCACAAAGAAAAGCTAGCAAAGCAAGGCAAAAAGAAAGATACTTGCAGTTGACAGCCTGGCAGATCTGATAGGCCATCTGCCTGATGTGGTCCAGCCTGAAGGGGAGGAAGCATTCTCCTTCATGAAGTCAAAGGTGCTGAGCCCCAGCAGCGCCAGCACGATGCAGACGTGGCCACGGTGTTCAAACCAGTCTCAGAATCTGGACACAGGGCCTGCAGAAGCAGCAAAGCCAGCAATTGCAGCAGGCAGTGGTTGTCACGCTCTGCTACGTCCATGCTGTGTTCCCCAAGCTCCGTGTTGTCCCAGGCAGCTGAAAGCCAGAGGCCAGGACAAGGCTTTGTGCACTCACTGTGTGCTGCTGGGGTCCAGGGCACGTAAGTAGCGCAGCACCCGGACTTCTGCAAGGCTTCCTCAGAGCTCCCATCAGCTCCTTGATGATTTTCACAGCCACATGCCTGCCCCTGCCTGGAAAGACAGGTTTTTAACTGCGCTTAGAACATGGAGGAGATTTTTACCTAAGGATCCTGAGCTCTTCCTGAGCCACACTCTGAGAGCATCAGCCAGGAGAACTGTGTGTGGTTACTTCCAAAGACTTACTCCTTGTGATCGATGCACTCCACAACCTGTCCAAAAGTCCCCTCTCCCAAGTAGCAACGACTTCATCTAGAAAGAGCACAACTGTCAGTCACACAACTTGTATAGTACTCAGGTATTGAGAAAACAAGCCAACACACAAAAATGCAGCAAACAAAGAGGACAAGTAGGGTCCTCTCAACTGGGCCTCGTTCAATGGAAAATCTTCAGTTGGAGAGATGTTACTGACAACTCTCCTCAAGGCACATTACAGGGAACTCAATCCAGTACCTCATTAGCTGCATTTACCTGTTTTCTATGGGGAAAAGAGGAAAAGAAAAGAGAAATGTACAGACAAGGAATAACGATCTCTACCCCAAAGACAGAAAGTCCAGACAGAAGGAAAAGACTTGCAAACCCCACCCACATCTTATGCTGGCACAACTGATTCTATCTGAAAAGTTAATGACTACTGTTGCTGTACATCTTGCACAGAGGCTGTCTCCTGTCTGACAGATGGGGTGAACCTGGCAGTTCTCCTCCACGCTGTTGGATCCGCTCCTTGGAGGGCCTTGTCAGGATCATCTGGCAATGAAGAAACACCAGGGCATTCAGGTCAGAGCAGAAAACTTCAGTTGCAGGAGATGCTGGGCCATTCAGATACAGGCCAGGCCACCAAGGGTTGGCAGGAGCCATTTCAGGTTCACTCCCCCCAATGCACGGGCACATGGTGTGTGTTTGCAGGACAAAAACAGGGCACGGGGCACATTCCCAGGGGAGATCCTCCAAGTGGCAAGGCAACACCAAACTGCAGCACAATTGCTTTTCTTTGCAAAGATTGGTTCACTGCATTTTACTTTAGGTTCTCAGTGCCCATGACTTTTTGTTTTGTGCTGAGCAGGATGCCTCTCTCAAGTGCCTTTCCCACTTTAAGGGCCCAGGGCACAAAGCTTCATCTCTAAGCTCCAAGCTTTCTGCTTTGTAGGTGTTAAGACTCATTCTCATGGCCCAGAGTGTCAGTCTGAGGCCCCAAATCTGATTCTGAAGTCTCCTGTCAGGCCCCATGTTAGGATCTGCCATTTCAGGGTCTGAATCTGCCTCAACCATCCCACCCACCCATCAGGTCCTCCTGGATCTGGAGGGAGCAGATGGAACTCATGGAACTTCTCCCATGGGTCCCGAGGTGGAGGGCACCCACAGCACAGGTGGAGCCAGCCCATGCCCTGTGTGACCAGGTGTCCCACCAGCACGGACCAGCCTGGGCACCCAGTCCCTCCCACTGTCACTGCCCTGCCAGGGTGTGCCCAGCAGAGCTCCTATTTATAAGAAAGCCTCATTGCCACAAGCTGCTCTCTGAGTTTTCCTTGATCTTGCTCCAGCTTTCCTGGAGCCCCTTCAGGCACTGGAAGGTGCTCTAAGGTCTCCTTGGAGCCTTCTCTTCTCCAGGCTCAACATCCCAACTCTCCCAGCCTGTCTTGGGGGCTCCAGACCTGGACACAGTTTCCCAGGTGCAGTCACACAGATATGCACAAGAAGCCCCCAAAAAAATTGTACCAGGTTCTGCAGTGACTCTTCTGGCAGCTCAGTGGTTCAAGTCAGCTTGGTCACCACTAGACAGTCAGGTTGGTCTTTGTATCTCCTGAGCTGGTTTTGTTTTGGATAAGAATTAGGGAGGCTTTCCATCCTCAAAGCAACAGGCTCCCCACTTCTCCATGAGGAGCTCTCCCATCCTGTACTTGTGCCATTCCAACACCCAGGAGGAGTGGTTCCCATAAACATGGTCTCTCCCAACCCATGTGTGATCTCTAGGCAGAGCTGCACCCTTAGTTCATCTCTAACACCTCACTTCCCATTCCACTTCCATCCTTCAGAGTATAGACTCTTCCCTCTGCAGACCAAGCATGTGAAGGTCTCTCCTGCCAGACAAGAGGTAAATCCCACCTTTCATTTGGAACTGAGATTGGCTTTTGACACAAAGCAATGGATGTTCAACAGGATGGGCTGTTGTCCTGAGTCTCCTCTGCTCTGCTTGACTCTACTAGACTCCACTTGAGTTGACTCAACTTTAATTATGTTTCCTCTCTCCTCTCCTCTCCTCTCCCTCCCTCCTCTCTCCCCTCCTCTCCTCTCCTCTCCTCTCCTCTTCAATTGCCACCAAGTCCTTTCTCTCCCCCTGTGCAAAGTGGGTGCCCCATCCCTGCAGGTCCAAGTGCCCCTCTTGCTGACCTCAGCTGCCTGTGTTGAGCCCTGCAGGTTCTCAGCAGCAGAGGCAGCTCCATGGCAGCTCCAGGGGCCCCTCACAGTGTCCTGCAGCCTTTCTTCCCATGGCCACCTGCAGCCACAACGCTGAGTCTCAGCTCCAGATCTGAGCTGCACCTGGAGCACAGGAGCACAGGGTCACAGCATGGCAGGGCTTGGAAGGCACCTCCAGAGACCCCCGAGTCCAACCCCCTGCCAGAGCAGGACCCCAACCAGGGCAGGGCACTCAGAAAGGCATCCAGACCGGTCTGGAAAGTCTGCAGAGAAGGACCTCCAGCAGCTCTCTGGGCAGCCTGTCCTTGCATCCGCGCAGCCAGAGGTTGAAGCTCCAGCCCTGGCAACGTGCAGGGCTGTCAGCGACCAGTTTGCCTCCCGTGCTGGGAGCAGCAAGCA